>NC_142594.1:56996655-57296655 GCF_965207765.1 Zootoca vivipara | reverse complement strand
TAGTTACAGGTAGGTAGCCGTGTAGGTAGCTATGGTTTTCCCAGGAGTGATGTATGGAAATGAGAGCTGGACCATAAAGAAGGCTGATCGCCGAAGAATTGATGCTTTTGAATTGTGGTGCTGGAGGAGACTCTTGAGAGCCCCATGGACTGCAAGAAGATCAAACCTATCCATTCTGAAGGAAATAACCCCTGAGTGCTCACTGGAAGGACAAATCCTGAAGCTGAGGCTCCAATACTTTGGCCACCTCACGAGAAGAGAAGACTCCCTGGAAAAGACCTTGATGCTGGGAAAGATTGAGGGCACTAGGAGAAGGGGACGACAGAGGACGAGATGGTTGGACAGTGTTCTCGAAGCTACGAACATGAGTTTGACCAAACTGTGGGAGGCAATGGAAGACAGGAGTGCCTGGCGTGCTCTGGTCCATGGGGTCACGAAGAGTCGGACACGACTAAACGACTAAACAACAACAACAACAGCCGTGTTGGTCTGACGTAGTCGAAACAAAATAAAAAAATTCTTTCCAGCAGCACCTTAGCGACCAACTAAGTTTGTCATTGGTATGAGCTTTCGTGTGCATGCACACTTCTTGAAGGTGCAGATCTTTGGAATTCTGCGTACAGTCCTGGTCACCTGACTCAAAAAGGATATTCTAGAGTGGGGGGGAAGGCCAGAAAAGCAAAGCCAAAATGATCAAGGGGATGGAGCGAATCCCCTGTGAAGAATGGTTGCAGCCTTTGGGACTTTTTAGTTTAGAGGAAAGAGGAGCAAGAAGTGACATGATTTAAGTTTACAAAATGATACCTGCCATGGAGAAAGAGGGTAGGCAAAAGTGTGTTTCTCTCTCTCTCTCTCTCTCTCTCTCTCTCATAACACCAGAACTTGTGGACATACAACAAAGCTGAAATGTTGGATGATTCAGGACAGATAAAAGGAAATTCTTCTTCACGCAGCACTTAGTTAAACTCTGGAACTCCCTGCCGCAGGAGGCAGTGATGGCCACCAACCTGGAGGAGATGGCTATTGGCCAGGATGGCTCTGCTCTGCCTCCACAGTCGGAGGCAGCAATCCAATACCAGTTGTTAGAAGTCGCAGGGGGAGAGAGTTGCTCTTCTTGCGGGCTTCCCAAAAGAAGCATCTGGCTGGCCCCTGTGAGAACAGGATGCTGGTCTAGGTGGGCCATTGGCCTAATCCAGCAGGTGCTTCTTATGAAGGCTGGTGAAGATAGCGGCCCCTCTCACTTCTGTCTCTCTCCCTCCCACCCCCAAGGTGAACTCTCACCGTGTGACCTGGGCCCGGAAGCGCTGTGGGGTCCTCTTGCAGGACCTGTTTGCCCCTTGCCACGAGGAACTCCCGTGCCAGCAGTTCTACGAGTGGTGCATCTTCGACGCCTGCGGGTAGGGGGCTGCGAGTGACATATCGATTATACCTTAATGTTAATCTATTGATATATTTAAATGTTTAATGGAGGGCTTCTCTGTTGTTGTTGTTTTTGCACTGACTTCTTTGTCTCTTTGGTTTTAAATGTTGCATTTCTATAGAGTAAATCCCTGAAACCCACAGTTGTTGAGCTGTTATTAGGAAGACTTCAAAATTGCTGAGCTCTTTTGTTAATAAACCCACCTCAAAAATAGTGATTTTTAAGCATTCTGAGCGGTTTCGGCTGCATTTTCCTATACACCCGGGTTTTCCCTGACATTTTGCCGGTTTTGCAAAATCCCCCCCATGCCATTTTTACACCCGAAAACAAGGACGTGTCAGGAATTTTCCTAGCGTATGGCAAGCCTAATTTATAGTACTCCCCCCCCCTACTATGTTTCATGTAAACCTCTTAGGGGTTCTGCATATTAAGTAGTATATAAATATTATTGGTGGTAGTGGTGGTGATCAGAGAGATTGACAACCAGATACGAGGCCATTGGGGTAGGGAATGTGGCTTCCCCTACAAGGGGCTTTATAAATGACTAGTGTCATTGAGCCCGTTAAATAAATGGACGCTAGAACATATGTGAGAGGAGCGGCGGGGCCGCGGCCTTCCCTCCCTCTCTGCGCTCGGCTGCGGGGCGCATCAGGAACGCAAGTAAACAAACTCGCTTTCCCGTCGTGCCCCGTGGCTGAGCGCAGGGAGGGAGGGAAGGCCGCAGCCCCGCCGCTCCTCTCACGGGCCAGGGAGGGTTGTGAGGAGGAGGCGGAGGAGGCGGTGGCGGACCAAGATGGAGCTCCCGCTACGAAAAAGCCAGGATTTCGAGTGGTCTGTCGGTGGGAGGAGGAAGAAGAAGAGGACGGGGGAAGTATGGAGGATGGAGGGAGGGAGGACTCCGGTCCCCGAGGCTCCGTTCGCAACCAGGCCCCTTTGTAGGAAGCGCACGTCCCCCTCCACACGCTTCCGTGGCTGTCAGTGCTCTCTCTGCCCTCTCAGGAAAGGTAGCCCTGAGGGCTGGGAAGGGAGGGAGAAGCTCGAGTGGATCCGGCTGCCACCGCCGCCTGGTGCTTCATTCGGTCGCCGCCGCCCTCTTGTCTGTCTCTCTCTTGCTCTCGTGCGCTCCAAGTGTATCTACGTTCGAAGTCCCAACGGCTGCCCGTGGGGCACATGTGCAGTAGCGCAAACCCAGGGATACAGGGACTGGACGCAGAGACACTTGGACTTTATTATATAGGATAACTTGGGGAGTTTTGAAAAGGCATTTGGAGCCTGGTGATCTGGGGGGTGGGGTGGGGGTGTTATCCTGAGCAGGACACCCTCTTGTGTCCCTCTGCTGCACAGTGGCACTTTCTCACCCTGGCGCCGGTGGGCCAGCCCTCAATTAAATTTAGTGCGACCACCTCACGGTACACCAGTTACACGAATTTCTACAATTTACCCCAGATTATCTAGTGGGGGACTTGTGTGAGGGACAACTTAATGATTTAGAGTCTCAGGCAGAAGCTGATCAGACAAACACGAAAAGTTTTCTTAAACAAAGGAAGTTTACAACACAAAGTGGGTCAGGAAACGAGTTCTTTCAGGTAGAATTCAATTTGGTTGAACTACGGTATACGATGTCTCGGGCTTAAACACAATATTATAGGTACAACTCTTCTTAAACTTCAGTTACTAAACATCAGTTGACACACTTCCGGTAGATAAATATTCAGGTTTCCAGAAGAGATGGTAAATTGTTCAAATCAGTGTTTGTCACTTAGATAATACAATACTTTCAAAACTTGACTGCTTCCTTCACAGCTCAATACTTTGGTTCATGAGCGAGGGAGATTTTTCCTCAGTTACCCCCTCTCTTAACAATCCCACATGTGAGGTATTATAAATGGTATATCTCCTCTCCCCCCCCGAACCCCTTCACCCTCTCTCCCAACCTAAAACCTCTCTAACTTCTCCAAAGCAATCATATCCCATCCCTGGAACTCTGGCCAATCTGACGCTGTTCCCAGTCAACTATTTGCTGGGGAAACCCAGCCAGATGGGTGGGGTATAAGTTGTTGTTGTTGTTGTTGTTGTTGTTAATTTGCTGGCAGGGGGGGAACACTTGGTGACCCAACCTGCCCAGAAAAAAACCCTTTTCGTAATAGCACAAAAATGGAAGGAAGTAGAATTCTACCATCTGTTCAGGAATGGCTAGTAGAATTAGTAGAATATACGAATTAGTAGAATATATGAATAAATTAGTAGAGTATATGAATAAAATTAGTAGAATATATGAATTTGGATAAAATGACAGCAGCCATAAGGAACACATCAAAACAGAAAATTCAAAAAGAGTGGAAATTAGTGGAGGAACACCTGAAGAAAGAGGGTATCAATACTGAATTGGTAGTTTGCCTAAATTAATTTAAGTATCGTTTAAAGAGAGTGTATGAATAGTAACATGAAAAGGATTTACCCACGAGGGTTAAAATGATATAACAAGAAGAAGACAGGGAATAAATATAACAAAAAGAAAACAGGGAATATAATATAAGTTAAAGGAAACGATATATCACCATTCGGAAGGATTTTAATTCTAATCTGTATTTAAGTTGTATTTATTTTGTATTGAATGTATGTATTTTTCTTTTTTCTTGACTCTTTTTTGTTTTTTTATATTTTATGTTTGATGATTTTCTTTGCAATGTTTCTGTAACGTTTTTAAAGAAGGAAATAAAGTTTTCTTTTTAAATCTAAAAAAACCACAAAAACAAAAAAACCCTTTTCCGTCACGCCCCCCTCCCGCCCATGGTGTGCCTCCCTGCCCCTCCCTGACTTTCTTCTCCCCCCAGCTGTGACTCCGGAGGAGACTGCGAGTGCCTCTGCACCGCCATCGCCACCTACGCAGAGGAGTGCAGCCAGCGGGGAGTCCCTGTGCGCTGGAGAAGCCAGGATCTCTGCCGTAAGTCACACTGCTTTTGTTTGGGAGCCTGGAAGTGGCCTCTGTGCAGACCCACTTTGCTGCCCAGCTGCGACACAACAGCCCTGCAGTGTTGCCAGTGGGCCTTACTGCCCGAACGTTGCTGCCTCTACCCTCCCACTTATCTTGCAGCCCAGAAGGGAAGAGACCTGGGATGCACCAAGGCAGTTAAAAATAATAATAATTCTGAGGCAGTGCACCTAACACTTTTTGGTCCAACTGGCAGCTGACAGACACGAGCCAGCAGTCAATCGCACCTTGCAAGTTGGAGCGGACACTTCATTGGCAAAAACATGTATCGTACAGGAGTGTCAGGCCTAATGAGCACAGCTGCTGCTGCTTCTTTGGCAATCATTCGTAGCACGAGGGGGGAGTTTATGGAACCGGGGGGCGGGAGCCCCCAAAAAGCTTGGGAACAGCTGCTTTCGCGTTGCAATACGACTGACTCTGCAATGTGGCTGCAGCTAACCCCACATTGAGTTTGCTCAGCTGACAAATTCTTCTTCTTCTTCTTCTTCTTCTTCTTCTTCTTCTTCTTCTTCTTCTTCTTCTTCTTCTTCTTCTGCTTCTGCTTCTGCTTCTGCTTCTGCTTCTGCTTCTGCTTCTGCTTCTGCTTCTGCTTCTGCTTCTGCTTCTGCTTCTGCTTCTGCTTCTGCTTCTGCTCCTTCTATCCCTCGTAGCCGAGTAAGATTGTCTTCCATAAACCCTGTTTTAACAATGAATCCATTATTGACTGTGGAGGCCAATTCTGGATCCACACATCCTTCCACATTGGGGACATTGGTTTCCGGGCAGGAGTTGATCACGGTGTGGATTTGCCAAGCGTGCCTTCCTCTTAGCACGTTTCTCCCTTGCGTCCTGAGTTCCAATGTCTTCAAAGCCCATGACACCTTTGGTCAAGGCTGTTCTCCAACTGGAGCACTCGCAGGCCAGTGTTTCCCAGTTGTCAGTGTTTATACTACATTTTTTTTTTAGATTTGCCTTGAGACAGTCTTTAAACCTCTTTTGTTGACCACCAGCATTACGCTTTCAATTTTTAAGTTGGGAATAGAGTAGTTGCTTTGGAAGACAATAATCAGGTATCCACACAACATGACCAGTCCAATGAATTTGATGTTGAAGAATCTTTGCTTCAACACAGGTGATCTTTGCTTCTTCTAGTACGCTGGCATTAATTCTGGCAGGTCTGGCTGTCATGAAGCAGCTGCGGAGACTGAAGGTCCCTGCCTCCCCCAACTGTCTAAGTCACCTCCTCTACAGGGTTTTCCCCAAGCCATCGGAGACTGCGCCTACTTGAAGCCAACCTCTCCCCAGCCCTTTTCAGGCCTCTTCTGGTTCTGGGAGACAAGTGGGGAGGGGAGTTTGTCGCAGCAGGAAGAGGAGACACCCTGAGCTTCTTCACCAGCCAGACCCATCTCTGCCTCTTGGTCTCCCTCCTCTCCTTCAGCCTCTGCCTCCGAGTGTGAACTTCTCTCTGCCACAGACTCTCCCCGCTCACTAAGGCCTGTTGCCTCTTCAGCTTCCAACACCTCCTCCTCCCAGTCTACACTCTCTGACCGCTCACTGTCGTCCCACCACCCCTCCATGGGCTCTGATCCTTCTTCCCCGGGGGGGGGGTTCCCCAGCTGGTTCCCCCCATTCCTCTGCATCTAACAGTGGCGCACAAATTTCTGGGGGAGAGCAGGGCTAGCCTTGTCTTGCCGTTTGCTCCTTTCCCTGGAGGACCTCACAAAACCAGACCCTCCCCAGGGAGGCTCGCCTGGCGCCTTCATTTCATTCCTCTTCCCCTAGGCCTTTGGCTGATTAAGCAATCTTTGGCCTTTTAAATGAGTTATGGTGTTTGTGTGTTATTGTTTTGTTGCTGTTGTTATATTATGTTGATGTTCTTTTACTGTAACCCTTCCTGTGATATTTGGACGAAGGGCAGTATATTAATTTAATACATATTCATAATAACAACTTTGAGAACAATGCATCCTGGATTCCCCTTGGCATGGCCAAACCTCGGCCCTCCAACTGTTTTGGGACTACAATTCCCATCACCCCTGACCACTGGTCCTGTTAGCTAGGGATGATGGGAGTTGTAGTCCCAAAACAGCTGCTCACATCTCAAAACAGCACTTTTATGCTTGGTGATTATTTTTTGTAAAATCCCGATAAAGTTTGTAATGAATTAGTAAGCAAGCAAGCATTTCCCTCTCTCCTTGGTCAGCTATGCAGTGTGACTACGGGCTGGAGTACGACGCCTGTGGCCCAGCCTGCCCCCCCACCTGCAAGAACTTTGGCCTGGAGGGGGCCGAGCACTGCAGCAGCGAGGCCCTTTCCTGCGTGGAGGGGTGCTTCTGCCCGGAGGGGAAAGTGCTGCATGGTAAGAAAACGGGGGGGGAGGGGTGTTTGGCAGAGGAAGGATGTGAGGTGGAAGGATCGGGGCCCCCTCCTTTTTGCAGGGTTTTAAGCAGAGGTTGGGGGACCGCCTATTATGGATGCTTTCGCTGCAGCTCCTGCATCGAAGGGGGTTGGGCTAGATGGCCTTTGGGGTGTCCCTTCCAACTCAACGATTCTGAAGAAGGTTGCAAAGGGTCAGCTGGTGTGCGGGAAGAGCAGCACTAGACTGCTACTTCCTCCCTCCCTATTTTAATATATATATATGTATATTTATTTTAAGTTTTTACAAATATCGTTTACATTCGAATATACATATTTATATACTCAGTTTTATACCTATCTAGGATTCCCTGAATCCTTGGACTTCCCTCCATCCTCCTGTGGTTTCCATAGCACTTCATTTTATACTGCATCCTATAATACTGTATTATCCAAATTGTATTCAAGTTTCCATTTATAACCATAGAATTATTGCGTCACAAGTGTTACGTTAATCCCGCTAACATTTTTAACTGCGTTCTTTAAGGTAATCTATCATTTCCCCCCATTCTTTATTCAATTTATTATCTTCTGGGTTTCTGATTCTCCCTGTCAATTTTGCCATTTCATCATAGTCCATTGTGAGGGACAAGGGATACAGGGAAGTCCCTCCCATCTTAAGTTCCAGCCCATCCCCAAGCGCTGGAGAGAGTAAGGAGAGCTCTGCCTCCAGCGGAGAGTCAGGAAGTGGTGTCCGAGGCTCAGGCAAGGTTGTGGAGCCCATGCCGCAGGTGGGACAGGAAGTTGGACGCACGGGGGGGAGGCCAATCCCCCCAACTCCCGAATTGCGACGCAAACGTAGGGGGAAGAGGTTGGGTCTGCCAAAGCTTTGGTGCTGGAAGAAAACGCGCCAATCGCCATTCGGAGGTTCTGACACCTCACCTTAAGGATGCATTTTTACTGCTCTGAACACTGTAAATAATCAGCACTTAATAAAAGCCTTAAAAGACCATGCTGGAGTCGTTACTCTAGAGTAGCCATATCAGGCCCTCTGACAGCAACCTCCGAATCTTTTTTTGGCTACTTTGGAGTGCAGCGATGAGCGCTCAAGAGGCTGAGCATTGGAGGCTGGAGGCCGAAGCAGCGAAGCTGGAGCTACGGAACCTCACAGCGCAGGCACAGCAGCAATTGCATGCCGCTCAGGAGGAAGCGCGAGGGGCGCAGGAGGAGCTGAACAAGCTGGTGGACCAGGTGAGGACAAAAGAGGAGACTGAGAAACAGCTAAGGGTGATGGTATTGGACCTGCAGAAAAAGTTGGAAGAGGAGAAAGCCGCTAGAGGTGGGGGGGCGCCCCAGCCGCAGCTAGTCCAAGTGAGAAGGGGACAGAGCCTAGTTTAGCGGCGACCCTAGGGAGTACCTAGGATTCGAGACAGAAATAAATTATGCGCTGGAATTGCATGCAGCAGAATTCCCAGATGACGCGCACAGAGTCTCCTTTATCATAGAGCATTTGACGGGGGCCGCCCGGGAATGGGTAAGACCGCTCATCGCGCAAAAAAATCCTTGCATGAAGAACGCAAAATTATTTCTAGAAGCTTTAAAAATAATGTACGCTAGTGACAGTGAAATGGAGGCCACTAAACAGGAGCTTCATAACTTAACACAAGGAAAATCGACAGTTAGGGACTACTGGGCGAGATTCACCATGCTGGTGCACAAACTGGGGTGGGATCTGCAAAGTGAGCCAGTGAAATCAGCCTTCTACCTGGGTTTGCACGCAGACGTTAAGGATGAGCTGGCAAGAGGTCCTAGACCGCGGACTATGGATGAGTTAAGCAAAGCGGCGCTAGCGGTGGGGGTGAGACAGGAATCCAGATGGTATGACAAACAAGCGACGCACGCAGCAAAACCTTGGTTCCCACGCTCCCAGGACAGACCACATCACCAAACCCCACCCCAGGGCCCGCCCCCAGACCCGCCCAGACCAAGCCCAGAGCCGGAACCGATGGAGATCGGTGGAGCGCGCGCGCGGGCTTTTCAAACCCCGGCGGCGCCAAGACGCAAGGAGGGAAGAGGCGGGAATTGCTTTCTCTGCAACTCCCCCCGGCATCACGTCAGAGACTGCCCTCATCGCAGAGAGTGGCAAGGAAAGGTGGGAACGGTTGTACCTTCCCCCACTGAAGCAGCACCACAGCAGGGAAACGAGACAGCCTGGCTGCAGGAGACAAGGGGCAGCAGCCAGGCACAGTCAGCAGACAACAGCCCCAGCCCGCCCACCCGCACAGAGAGGAGCAGAGCCAGCCCACCCCTCCCAGAGCAGGAGTGGTTCTAGAAGTCACGCTAACGCTCCCAAATGGCTATCCCCTGACAGTCCTCGCCTTAATTGACAGTGGTGCCTCAGCCAACTTCTTCTCGAGAAACTTTGCAGAAGAGCACCAGATCCAGCTTCTGCAGCTGGATTTTCCCCTGCACGTAGCCACCATTGACGGCAGAGAGTTGCTGGGAGGGGCCATCACTCATCAAACCCCCCCCCATGAGAATGACGGTGACGGTGGGAAGGCACTCAGAGACACTGGCTTTCAACGTCACAACCATCTCAGACCCCCCCCCCCCATCGTTTTGGGAATGAGCTGGCTGGCGCGCCACGACCCCTCCATAAGTTGGCACCAGAGATGCATCACGTTTGGGTCGGACTTTTGTCTGGAACATTGCATGCAGCACCAACCAGGGGAGGGGCCTCCAATAGCCACGGTGGCCACCATGCATGTCAAAGGGGGTGAGGCGATACCCAAGCAGTACTGGGACCTGCAGGAGGTCTTCAGCGAAGCGGAGTCCGACCACCTACCCCCCCACAGGTCTTTCGACTGCCAGATCAACCTGGTGCCAGGGGCAACGATACCCCCAGCCAAGCTGTACACCATGTCAGATCAGGAACTCGAGGATTTGCGTGCGTTCATAGACAAGAACCTCAAACGGGGGTTCATCAGAGAAAGCAAGGCAGCAGGGGGCAGCCCGGTCTTCTGGGTGGACAAGAAAGACACGCAACAGCGCCGTCTTGTGGTGGATTTCAGACGGCTCAATTCAGTGACAGAGCCAGTGGCTTTCCCCATGCCCAGAGTGGACGATCTCCTGACAGCGGCACGCAGGGGCAAGATTTTCACCAAGCTAGACCTGAGGGGGGCGTACAACTTGATCAGGATTCGGGAAGGCGATGAGTGGAAAACCACGATGTTCACGCCTCTGGGCTCTTTTGAATATCTGGTGATGCCCTTCGGGTTGCAAGGGGGCTCAGCATGCTTCCAGGCCTTCATGCACCACGTCCTGGGGTCCCTTCTCTTCAAGAACTGCTTAGTCTTCCTGGATGACATCCTTATCTATTCCGCTGACCCAGTGCAACATGTGAAGGATGTCAGGGAGGTATTGCAACGCCTGAAGGAGAACCACCTGTATGTGAAGCTGGAGAAGTGCAAGTTTCACACCAGGGAAGTGGACTTCCTGGGCTACAAACTGTCAGACAAGGGACTGGCGATGGACAAGGACAAGGTGCAGGCCATCCTGGACTGGCACAGCCGCAGGACGCGCAAAGATGCCCAACGCCTCCTAGGATTCGCCAATTTCTACAGGAAATTCATCAAGAACTTCTCGCGGGTTACGGCTCCCATCACGGACTGCCTGAGAGGCAAGCAGAAGTTCAGGTGGACGCCAGAGGCGCAAGCAGCGTTCGAAAGCCTCAAGAGGGTGTTCGCGTCCGACCAGAACCTGTTCCATGTGGTGCAGGATGCGCCCCTACGCGTGGAGACAGACGCTTCAGACCGGGCGTTGGGAGCGATCCTGTTGCAACTGGACGCCAACAGAGAGTGGAGACCTTGTGCCTTCTTCTCCAGGAAGCTGACACAGCCTGAACGCAACTACACGGTGTTTGATAGGGAACTTCTTGCGATCCACGCTGCTTTCCAGCACTGGCGACACTTCCTGGTGGGCGCCAAGCACCCCATCCAGGTGTGCACAGACCACAAGAACCTGGAGTTCTGGAGAACGGCCAGGGTGCTCAACCAGCGGCAGATACGGTGGGCAGAGTTCTTCTCGAACTTCAACTTCTCCATCCACTACATCCCGGGGGAGCAGAATGTCAGGGCGGATGCCCTCTCCCGCAAACCAGAGTACATGGAGCAGGAGTTGCCACCAGCGCCCAGGCACATTTTCCCCCCATCAGCATGGTCCTGCGGAGCAGCAGTGGTGAGCGAGGCAGAACTCACAGCACTGACGGCAGCAGATGAGTTTGCCTCCCGCATCTTCAGAGAGCTGCGAGGGGGGAGGGAGCAGGCTAAAGACTTTGAGGAAAGGAGGGGTTTGCTTTTTTACAGGGGAGCCCTTTACCTGCCCACCAAACAGCTGAGAGGTAAGGTCCTCAAGCAGATGCACGACAACCCAACGGCGGGTCATTTCGGAAGGGACAAAACCACTCACCTAGTCATGAGACACTTCTGGTGGCCAGGGGTGCGGGAGGATGTTCGGGATTATGTAAGGGGATGTGACACCTGCCAGCGAGCAAAGGTGGTCAGAGCGCCACCAGCAGGTTTGCTGGAGCCATTAGCCACACCGCACAGGCCGTGGGAAGTAGTGTCCATGGACTTCATCACAGACCTGCCGTCGTCCAGGGGCAAGACCGCAGTGTTGGTGGTGGTGGACCTCATGTCCAAAATGTGCCACTTTATACCGTGTGCCAGGGCGGTCTCGGCAGAAGAGACGGCCAAACTGTTTGTTGACCACGTATTCAGACTGCATGGATTGCCTTTAAGAGTTATTTCGGATCGTGGCCGCCAATTTGTTTCCAGGTTCTGGCGGCGGCTAATGAACCTCCTGCAGGTGGAGGTCAGTTTGTCTACGGCTCGGCACCCGCAGACCAATGGACAGGCGGAGCGGGTCAACGCCATTCTGCAGCAGTACCTGAGATGTTACGTCAGCCAGAGGCAAACGGACTGGGTGGATCGCCTGCCACTGGCAGAATTTGCCTACAACAATGCGGTGCACGTCTCCACAAGGGTGTCGCCCTTTAAGGCCAACTACGGGCGCGACCTCAGATCTTTCCCGGAGAGGGAGGGGGAGGAGGAGGAAGAGGGCCCACAGGCAGAGGATTGGGCAGAGGACCTGGAGACGGTGCACCAGCAGCTCAGAGAACACTTGGAGAGGGCCAAGGAAGCGTACAAGAAGGGGGCAGATCGCCACAGGCGACCGGGAGAGGTCATCAGGGTGGGGGACAAGGTTTGGTTATCCTCGGAAGGTCTTCCCACCAGGGGGCGATGCAAGAAGTTAGCACCCAGGAGGCTGGGCCCCTTCACGGTCACGCAACAGGTCAACCCGGTAGCCTTCAGGCTAGCACTGCCTGAGGACATGAGAGTGCACCCAGTGTTTCATAGATCGCTGCTGTCGCCGTACAGGGAAAGTACCAGGTTCAGGGACAGTGATCAGCCTCCAGAGGGAGGGGGGGAGACGGGAGACGCCCGACAGCTCAATGAGGCAACTGAGATTTTAGACTCAAGGAGAGGGGTGAGAGGGCTGGAGTACCTGATAGCATGGGAGGACACTCCGCCGTCCCACAATGAGTGGATACCGGCCACGGAAGTACCTGAGGAATTTTTAGTGGAAGAGTTCCATGCCCTGTTCCCCCACAGGCCCAAGCCCTGGCACATGGAAAGGGAGGGAGAGGGGGAGGGGCGGGAGGAAGGGATCGCAGGCAGCAGCTCTCCATGGAGATGGGAAGCGGAATTTGAGGATACGGAAGAAGAGGTGTGGGTTTCACCGAGGTCGACTACGTCAGAGGCAGGAGAGGACTGGCAGAACATTTTTACTCCCACCAGCTCTGACGCCACTGACTTCTTGGGATTCCCGTCTTCTCAGGGGGAAGGAGAAAGATCGCAGGATTGGGGGGAAATTTTTACACCCACAGGCTCGGATGCCACAGACTTCTTGGGGTTTCACTCGTCCCCAGCAAGCAGAGAGCCCCTAGGGAGGGGGGGAGAGGAGCCTGGGAGGGGGGTGGATGTGAGGGACAAGGGATACAGGGAAGTCCCTCCCATCTTAAGTTCCAGCCCATCCCCAAGCGCTGGAGAGAGTAAGGAGAGCTCTGCCTCCAGCGGAGTCAGGAAGTGGTGTCCGAGGCTCAGGCAAGGTTGTGGAGCCCATGCCGCAGGTGGGACAGGAAGTTGGACGCACGGGGGGGAGGCCAATCCCCCCAACTCCCGAATTGCGACGCAAACGTAGGGGGAAGCGGTTGGGTCTGCCAAAGCTTTGGTGCTGGAAGAAAACGCGCCAATCGCCATTCGGAGGTTCTGACACCTCACCTTAAGGATGCATTTTTACTGCTCTGAACACTGTAAATAATCAGCACTTAATAAAAGCCTTAAAAGACCATGCTGGAGTCGTTACTCTAGAGTAGCCATATCAGGCCCTCTGACATCCATCATCTTGATTATCCATTCTTCTCTGTTTGGAACTTTATTATCTTTCCATCTCTGGGCGGCTATTACTGTCCTCCCTGGTCATAAGCCATGATGAGAAGTCCCTGGATGGATGGATGAAAATCTTAGAATCGTAGAGTTGGAAGGGACCCCAAGGGTCATCTACTCCAACCCCCTGCAATGCAGGAGTCTTTTGCCCAACGCTTACATTCCAAGTCCCGGACTGCAGAAACCGGGACCGGCAGCCCTGTGACACTGGAAGTTGCGTCGACGTAACTTCCGGTGTCGCTTTGCCCTTCTATGGGCACAAAAAATGGCCGCCACCAGCTTCGAAAATCGCTTCTATGCATGTCAGGAAGTGCGTCGACGCAACTTCCGGTGTCGCTCTGCCCATCGATGGGCACAAAAAATGGCCGCCGCCAACACCGGAAGTCGCATGTATGCACTTCCGGGCATGCGTAGATGCAACTTTTGAAGCCGGCGGCAGCCATTTTTAGTGCCCATAGAAGGGCAAATTAGAAAGAAAAAAAATGGCCGCCGGCAGGAGAAAATAACGGAGAAAAACGGGAGACGAAGTGATACGGGGGACCACTGGGAAAAGGTAAGTAAAAACGGGGGTTTCTCGGGGAAAACGGGGTACTTGGCAGCTATGACCTAACGTGGGGCTTGAACCCACAACCCTGAGGCTACAAGTCTCGTGCTCTACCCACTAAGCTATCCAGCTGGGTACAAACTGAAATGCCTCTCCACCATTCCTGCAGCAACCCATCAGTGCTCCCGCAAGTGTTGAGATCCGCCCAAGGAGCTCTGCTCAGGGAGGAGAGGGCTAAGGAGAGCTACCAGCCATGACAGTTGTGCTCTGCCCCCCACACTTGGGGGCAGCAATGCTTCTGAGCACCGGTTGCTGGAGGGGAGAGCATTGCTCTTGCGGCCATGGTGAGAAGAGGCTGCCAGACGCGATGGGCTATTGGCTTGACCCAACGGGGCTCTTCTGATATTCTGCTCTTCCTCCCCTGCCAGGCGGCCGCTGCATCGACCCCTCTGAGTGCCCTTGCTACTGGGAGGGCACTCTGTTCCCACTGGGAGCCCTGGTGATGCAGGAATGCAGGAACTGGTAAGTCCATCAAGGCTGGCTGGAGCAGGTCAGGTGGGAAGAATTGTCCACCTACCAGTGAAGGCACCTAAGACTGTTCAGACCCACAACACTTTTACGGGGTGTGTGTGTGTGTAAAAAGCAGGACGCAGGTGGCGCTGTGGTCTAAACCACCGAGCCTCTTGGGCTTGCCGATCGCAAGGTTGGCGGTTCAAATCCCTGTGACGGAGTGAGCTCCCATGACGTTGCTCTGTCCCACCTTCTGCCAACCCAGCAGTTCGAAAGCACGCCGGCACAAGTAGATAAATAGGTACCGCTGCGGCGGGAAGGTAAACGCCATTTCCATGCGATCTGGTTTCCGTCACGGTGTCCTGTTGCACCAGAAATGGTTTAGTCATGCAGGCCACATGACCCGGAAAGCTGTCTGTGGACAAATGCCAGCTCCCTTGGCCTGAAAGCGAGATGAGCGCTGCAACCCCATAGTCACCTTTGACTGGACTTAACCGTCCAGGGGGTCCTTTACCTTTACAAGTGCAACACGGTATTCACTCTGCACTGTACCCCGGGGGTTGTAAACTGCTCGGATATACAGTGGAACCTCGGGTTACATTCAGTGGCGTTCCGAGCCCAGTTGATACCGGAGGCGGCGCCTGTGTGGCACTCCGAACAGACTGCACATGTGCTAGATCCAGCGTGTGCTCAGTCAGCACGGGGTCACGGTGATGTCACGCTGACCCCGTGCTGACTGCGCACGTGCTGCATCGGCGTATGCGCAGTCCATGCAGAGCGCCGTTGGCGTGCAGCGGCTCCAAGGGGCACCGCTCACACACACGGCCCGCTGATGCCCCTCCCTGGCCCGCCCCTCGCCCAGGAACAAGCAAAGCGCGCACCAAGTAACATTGGGGCCTCTCCGCGATGGCGGCCACGGCAGCGGCGGCTGTTGTAGGTGGAGGTGGGGAGGGGGCGCTGCCCCCCCCAGAGTGGAGCCCGGGGCGCCCCATCCCCATCTCCCCCCTTGCTACGCCCCTGGTTACATTACCCTCAGGTAACGTAAACTTCGGGTTGCGAAAGCAGCAAACCCGGAAGAGTTTCGCCACTTGCGCATGCGCAGAAGCGGTCCTCCAGTTGCAAAAACTTCGGGATGCAGCCCGACGTCTGGAACGTATCCCGTTCACAACCACTGCATCTATTTCATTTAGCTCTGTGTAAATATATTTTGCAAAGGAAGCCCCACAGCAGCCCAATCCTGAAGTAAGCAGCGTGCAAACTACTGTGGCAAACCTTTCCCGCTCCAGGAATGGCCGTAGCTGTCATGCCATGAAACTCTCCTCATGGCACTGTCCTGACGGCCCCAGTGCGCACCTCACACCCATCCCACTGTTTTTGACACTTCTCCCTTCTGCAGCTCCTGTGAGGCTGGCTTGTGGCAGTGTGTCGCCCCCCTAGAACCTTGCGCCACATCGCCCCGCTGCGCCGAGACGGAGTTCGCCTGCCGCACAGGCGGGCGCTGCGTGCCCGGCGCCTGGGCGTGTGACAACGAGGATGACTGCGGGGACGGCTCGGACGAGTTCTGCACCTTGAGCTGCGCCCCTCACCAGTACCAGTGCGCCAGCGGGCAGTGTGTGCCCTGGGGATACCGCTGCGATGGAACTGCGGACTGCCTGGACGGCTCGGACGAGAGAGACTGCCCACTGCCTGCCTGCGCCCTGCAGGAGTTCCGCTGCGCCAACGGGCGTTGCATCCCCCGCGAGCATCTCTGCGACGGGGAGCTGGACTGTGGCTTTGCGGATCGCTCCGACGAGGCGGGTGAGCCCAGGGAAAGGGAGAGATTACCAGCTGACCTGGGGGGCAAGTGGAATTCTGTCTGGAGTAAAGTGTGCATAAAAATGGGTACACAGGTGTCTCCCCACTGAGATGTGTTCGATATTGCTGGATCGTTTGCTGTCGCTCGAGGCTCAGGTGGCCTCAGTGGCCCAGAGCGCCGTCCATCACCTGCACCCTTGTCTGGACAAGGACAACCTAACTTCCATTGTTGATGCTCTGGTAACCTCTAGGATAGACTACCACACCGTGTGATGTGTGGGGCTGCCTCTGAAGACGATTCAGAAACTTCAGGTGGTGCAGAATTTGCTCAACGGAGCAAGACAGTTTGATCATGGCTGCCAATTAGGTTCTGGGCCCAATTCAAAGTGCTGGTTTTGACCTAGAAAGCCTTAAATGGCTCAGGACCGCAATACCTCAAGGACCGCCTTTTTTCCATATAAACCAGGCATCCCCAAACTTTGGCCCTCCAGATGTTTTGGACTACAATTCCCATCTTCCCCGACCACTGGTCCTGTTAGCTAGGGATCATGGGAATTGTAGGCCAAAACATCTGGAGGGCCACAGTTTGGGGATGCCTGATATCAACCATCCCAAAATCTGCGTTCATCATCAGAGGTCCTTCTCCGTGTGCCTCTTCCATGAGAGGTCTGCAGAGTGGCAACACGAGAACAGGGCCTTTTCTGCAGTGGCTCCCCGTCTATGGAATGCTCTCCCCAGGGAGGCTCACCTGGTGACTTCATTATATACCTTTAGGCTGCAGGCAAAATTGTTCCTTTTTAACCAGACCTTCAGCCATTAGACAATCCATGGCTTTTTAAAAGTGTGTTGGAGGCAGGGGCGGGACTGTTATTGTGATTTCCCCCCCTGTGATTTTTTAATTTGTCTTTTCTCATTATGCTATGTAAATTATGCTTTTAATGTTGCACCTCTTTGGATCAAGGGTGGCATGTAAATTGCAGGAATAATAATAAATAATAAAAGAACCCCTTTTCAGGCTGTGGGCCCCCCTGTGGGCCGAGCGAGTTCCGCTGTGCAATGGGCCGCTGCTTGCCGTACCTCCACCGCTGCGACCGGCATGATGACTGCGGAGATTTCAGCGATGAGAGCGGCTGCGTGTGCCCGGCTGGGGAGTTCCAGTGCCCCGATGGCCGGTGTCTTCCCCAAGCTGTGCTTTGTGACGGGAAGCGGGACTGTCCCGCCGGAATGGATGAAGCTTTCTGCCCAGGTGAGAGCGGTCATCCCCTGTAGGTTGGTGGCGGGGCAGCTGCTTGGCATGCAGAAGGTCCCAGCTCCCGTCCACACACACCCAATCTCCCCTCCAGTTAGGGCTGGGAGAGACCCCTGGACCCCCAAACCCTGCAGAGCCACTGCCAGTCTGTGCGGGGAATGCTGAGCTAGGTGGACTCCAAGGTTTCGATGTTGTACATTGAAGGTTTACAAGCTCCTATCAAGCATCTTTGGTCATCTTGGGGGGCTTTCCAGCAGCACTGAGCCACAATCCAGGTTTATCAAGACAGCCAATGCGATTTACTTCCCTTCAAATCTTCTCCCAAAATACCTGCCTGATTATTTTCAGTTTCCTGATCTGAACTGTCACTCCGATGGGTGTTATGGAACAAGCGCTATTGACCGATTGATATTTATTTCACAAAATGTATGCGCTGCTTGATTGTTTTCTATTTTTTTAAAAAGCTGAAAGCGGTTTGTGATCGATTGATAGATTATTAATATCCCACCTTTTTTCCACACAAATTAAAAACAACACAAGGTACCTTTTTGAGGTTTTCAGCAACTGGCCATCAGCAGCATTGCAGCCTCCAACTATGGAGGCCAAGCAGAGCCATCATGGTCCCCTTTAGTGGGGTGGGAGAGCTGAAAATAATGCCAATATATTTCACATCTGGCAATCTTGGGTTTCACGTAGTCTTCTTCTTCTTTGGCGATCCCTCGTAGCCGAGTAAGATTGTCTTCCATAAACACTGTTTTAACAGTGAGTCTGTAAGTGACAGTGGAGGCCAATTCTGGATCCACACATTCTTCCACAGTGGGGACATTGGTTTCCGGGCAGGAGTTGATCACGGTGTGGATTTACCAAGCGTGCCTTCCTCTTAGCACATTTCTCCCTTGTGTCCTGAGTTCGAGTGTCTTCAAAGCCTCTTTTGTTGACCACCGGCATTGCGCTTTCCATTTTTAAGTTCAGAATAGAGTAATTGCTTTGGAAGACGATCATCAGGCATCCGCTCAACATGACCAGTCCAACCAAGTTGATGTTGAAGAATCATTGCTTCCACACTGGTGATCTTTGCTTCTTCCAGTACACTGGTATTAGTTTGCCTGTCTTCCCAGGTGATTTATAAAATTTTTCGGAGACACCGTTGATGGAATCTTTCGAGGAGATGGAGGTAGCATTTATAAGTGGTCCACATTTCAGATAGTACATGGGTAGACGAGTCTAAAAAGTCCGGAACACAAATTTCCATGGCCCTCTAGCATCTCTGGTGGCTCATTGACCAGAAGCGATGTATTTAGCATTAACTCTGGAAGGGTAGACTCGATTCTGACCAAACTAAACCTCCTGAGGACTGAAGGGAGGCACTAGAATGAACGAATGGTGGGCTGGTCTTCACCATACCCTCCCCCCCCCCCGGCAGGCCGTGTGACGTGTGCCCCTGGGCAGCTACCTTGTCCGGATGGCGCTTGTGTGAGCCGCTCCCAGGTGTGCGACGGCAACCGCGACTGTGCCGAAGGAGCCGATGAGAAGCCACCGCACTGCCCAGCACCCCCGACCACGCCTCCGGTGGCCACCGTGCCCCCCGGTCTTCCTGCAACTCACCCATCCCTCATGAACAGGACTCTGGGTAAGCAGACTCTGTGCACCCAGAAACCCAGAGCTCTTTCCTGGTGCTGAGTAGCGCTGCCTAGTGGGAAGGGCCAAGGCTGCCCTAACACAGCTGTCGTCAGCCCCCATGTTTTGATCTAGAGTTCCCAAGAGCTCTTACAAGTTAGGGAGAGGCATGTCCACCAATCCTACGTCTCTCAGCTACCCGTCGAGGGCGTTGCCGCAACAGAGAGGCCTCGGCCTCAGCTTCCCCACCCAAGCACGAGCAGGCAAAGTTGACGCCTGTGTGCCACCTGCATCTGCTCTTCCCTCTTCACCCCTCTTCTGGTCCTGCGAGGCAGTGGGGCAGGAGAGGTGGGGGCAGGAGGAGGAGATGCAGGTAAGCCCTGGCCCCTGACCTCTCTCTCCCTCTACCTGCACCTGGGCTTCACCTTCCAATCCTGCTGTGACCCTCCTGACTCTGACTCTCGTCTCCTGGCTGTTACAGGCTCCCCCAGATCACTGATCCCTTTTTTCCAAGCCAGTCTCCAATCTCCCAGCGCCCACTCCTCAGTGTTGCGTCAGTCCCTGACAGGATCCTTGGGGAGAATTTTTCTCCCAAGCAGGGGTGAAATGGGAACGCACGGCCATCTCCCTGCACCAACGCCTCTGCTATTTGGGTTGCTCGGCGGACCTTGCAAAGGCGCTGCAATCACAGATCTTGTGAGGTTTCAGAGGTGAAGGCGGTGGGGAGGGCGTGTCTACCTGCCCTTGGGCTTCCGCCACCCAAGGTGGCTGCCTCAGTCTGCCTCGTGGACGGGCTGGCCTTGCTCCAGACTCCTCCACCTCTCCCCTTCTCTCTCTCTCTCTCGTTCTGCCCTCCCCGCAGCGCCACCCTGCGGCCGCTACGAGTTCCACTGCCACAGCGGGGAGTGCCAGCCGCGCGGCTGGGTGTGTGACAACGAAGCCGACTGCCTGGATGCCAGCGACGAGCTCCACTGCAACCGCACCTGCGGCCTGGACCAGTTCCCCTGTGCCCACGGGGCCGAGTGCATCCACTACAGCCGGCTGTGCGACGGCGCCCCCCACTGCCAGGACCACTCGGACGAAAGCGTCGACACCTGCGGTGAGCAGATCCTGCCCCCCACGACTGGGGCTCTCTCCGCAGACGGCGAGAAGGGCTGGGCGGACGGTTCCTGCATGGCCGGGGGTCAGACTAGAGGACCTTCAAGGGCCCCTTCCAACTCTGCAAGTGTATGATTCTAAGTTGCCCCGCCTCCAGGGCAGACACCGGAGCTAATTTGGAGCTGGGCACCAAAAGGCTAAGGCTGGTTTCGCTGGATCATAGAAACATAGAATGAATTTGTTGAATTGATCAAACTAAGTAAACACTTTTTATAGGATACGGAAGGGGGCACTGGGGATGAGTTTTAGCCCCCCCCCCAAAAAAAAATTGGGGAGCCCCGGAGCTTAAACAGAAGTCTAGACTGTGGGAATGAGGCCCCATCAACTGGCAATGGGGAAGAAATTCCTTCCAGTTCACATGCAAGCCTTCCGAATTAGCCCTTTCTGGAGCAATTTGCAAAGCGGAACACGGCCCTCCTCTGAAAACCTCCCAATTTTGGGAATATGGTGTGCTTATCAATGTGCAGATTAGTGCAAATAGCCTTCAAATATTATTCCCAGGCATGGTGAAATAATGTTTTTCACTGTGACTGTTTTTAGGATGGTTTAGCTGAAATTGTTTTCAGAATGTTTTAAAGGTTGACATTGTGGATCCACTCGTCGCCGTCGTCCCCGGGCTCCTCCAGGAGGAAAGATGGGCTACGAATTCAACAAAATTCCAATGAATGGAATTGGGGGGGGGGTTGGAATTGATCTGCGAAAATATGCACGTTCGGGAAAATGGCAGTTCTTAAAAAGAACTGGTGTGGAAATGTGGAGAAGGGGCTGTAAGATGGGGGAAATGAGGAAGCAGAATTGAGAGATATACCGGTAACCACCTCAGCCTCTCCAAAGGGACCTTGGGGGACACCTCAGGTGCCCAGCTCATCCCTGGTCCTTTCTTCCTGGGAGTGACCCTCCTTCCTCTTTCCTGGCACAGGCTCCACACAGATTCCACCTTGCCCGGGCTTCTTCATCTGCAACAACCGCATGTGCATCAATGTCTCCCGGGTGTGTGACGGCTCCCCAGATTGCCCCCAGGGAGAAGACGAGTCGGCCTGCGGTAAGGAGCCCCCAGTGGCCCTCGCCTGGCGGGTGGCTGGAACAGAAGCTGGCTCAAAAGGGACCCTCTCACGATCCCTTGCCCAGATGTGAGACTCTTGCTCCCTTCCCTGGCCGGGAAGGAGGAGAGGGGCTTTGCTGGGCATCCAATGTGCTTGAGCTACCCTCCCTGCGTAAAAATCGATCCAGTTTTGAAAGCAAGCTTCTAGTCCTCATGAGCAACCGTTTGATGACGTTGAGGCAGAGGTTTCTGGGAGTATGGGAGGGGCCTGGGCGTGTTAAGCAATTCCCGGTCCTCACGCCCCTTCCCTATTTTGTTGTCTGCGTTGTCTCTTCCTTTGCTGCCCATTTGCCCTTGGCCGCTTCTGTTTCTGGCAAATGTATTTCCAGGGTTGCAAAATCCAAAGCAAGGTAGAGTGAATGAACAGACACAACTGCATGCCCGGCTTGAGTGGTTTTTTTATTTTATTTATTTCTTTGTTTGTTTTCTATTTCTATGCCGCTTTTTATTCAAATAAATCCCAAAGCGGCTTACAAGCGAAAGATAAAAATAACGTAATGGAACATCCCAAATACAGCATAAATTGTACAGAATACTTAACAAATCGTCAGTAAAACTGTCGCAAATCACAAATAAAACTATTACCATCTGTGTAACACTATTAACAAAACAGCTAAAAAATAAGCTGGGCATCAGTTACACCAAAAATCGTATTATAGGATTTCCAAAACACAACAGCATTCATGTCTATATAAAACAATATTACCAACATTAACAAAACAGCAATGAAACAAACAAGCAAAGCCCTATTTATCCTGTCCTCTGGACGTCACTCATGTGCGTAGGTTATTTTCACACGCAACTGTTTTCCAGAGCTGATGTTGTCCCTTCATAATCAGGGATGGCTTGGCTCTGAAGACCAGTTCCCAGGAATCACAAATTGGGAGTGTGGTGTTGGGAAAGGGTCCAGGGCCGGATTGAGGTTTGATGCGGCCCTCAGCTACTGAAGGTCATGGGGCCCTTTAGATGTCCAGCTGTCCTTTGTCAACAACAAATCGTGGCTGTTTTTTGTATTGAATAGATCCTATATGGTAATTTATGGACGTCATAGGTATCTCAAGCCATTTGCACCCTAAATATAAAGGTAAAGGGACCCCTGACCATTAGGTCCAGTCGTGGCCGACTCTGGGGTTGCGGCGCTCACCTCGCGTTATTGGCCGAGGGAGCCGGCGTATAGCTTCCACTTCTGGCGAACCAGAGCAGTGCACGGAAACGCCGTTTACCTTCCCGCTGTAGCGGTTCCTATTTATCTACTTGCACTTTGATGTGCTTTCAAACTGCTAGGTGGGCAGGAGCTGGGACCGAGCAACGGGAGCTCACCCTGTTGCGGGGATTCGAACCGCCGACCTTCTGATCGGCAAGCCCTAGGCTCAGTGGTTTAACCCACAGCGCCACCCGCGTCCCAACCCTATATATAAAAATGAGCAAACCAGGGATATTTTAGGGTGCAGGCGAGGAGGCGGGGCCCATGACTTACACCAGGGGTCAGCAAACTTTTTCAGCAGGGGGGCAGATCCACTGTCCCTCATAATTTCCCAAGGAGCTGACCCAGGGTCTCCTGGTGGGTCTTGTGGGGGCGGCTGCTGATGAGAGCCCAGGAAGGCTTCTTCCGGCCCCCACTGGGCTGGGTCTGGGGGACGGTTGGGGTCTCCTCCTCCTCCTCCTCCTCCTCCTCCTCCTCTGCTGGCCATCCTGTGATGCTCATGGCTTTTCCTTCTGTCCCACTCAGAGAGCCACGTGGTCCGTCCTGGCGAAAGGAACCAGACAGTGGGACCCTGTACGGAGTACTCCTGTGGAGATGGCGCCTGCATTGCCTTCAAACAGGTGCGATTGGGGTCTGTGGGGGCCCTTTCACTCCATCTCCCCTGCCAAGATGTTTCCCCCCTCCACCACCCTAAAAGGTCTCATTTCACGCTACCCTAATCCCTGGTCCTCTCCAGCCAGCCACCCATTTCTCTTTCCCATCTCCAAAAGGGATCTCAAATGTTTTGGGAAAGAACCAACGGCTCAGGACTGCAATACCTTAACGGTCGCCTCTCCCCAGATTTTGCGCTCATCCGAGGCCCTTCTCTATGTCCCTCTTTTGCCAAGAGGCCCGGAGGGTGGCAACACAAGAACAGGGCCTTTTCTGTGGTGGCTCCCCGCTTGTGGAATGCTCTCCCCAGGAAGGCTCACCTGGCGCCTTCATTACATGGCAAAAACATTCCTTTTTTACCCAGGCCTTTGGCCATTAAATAATCTGTAGGGGGTGGTGACTGTAACAATTATTTTATTATTAAGGTAAAGGTAAAGGGACCCCTGACCATTAGGTCCAGTCGTGACCGACTCTGGGGTTGCGCGCTCATCTCGCATTATTGGCCGAGGGAGCCGGCGTATAGCTTCCGGTCATGTGGCCAGCATGACAAAGCCGCTTCTGGCAAACCAGAGCAGCACATGGAAACGCCGTTTACCTTCCCGCTGTAGCGGTTCCTATTTATCTACTTGCATTTTGACGTGCTTTCGAACTGCTAGGTTGGCAGGAGCTGGGACCAAGCAACGGGAGCTCACCCCGTCACAGGGATTCGAACCGCCGACCTTCTGATCAGCAAGCCCTAGGCTCAGTAATTTAACCACAGCGCCACCTGGGTCCCATTATTATGCTGTCTTATATTATGATTTTTATTATGTGTTTATTATTGATGCTCTGTAAAACGTATTCTTAATGCTGTACAGTGCCCTAGGATCTTTAGATAAAGGGTGGCATATAAACTGAATTATTATTATTATTGAAAAAAGAAAAAAATTGCCTAGTAGCACCTTAGAGACGAACTGCCGGCATATTTGTTCTTGGTACATATAAGCTTTTGTGTGCATGCACACTTCTTCAGATTCCATGCACATGAAAGCTTATGCCAAGAACAAACTTAGTTGGTCTCTAAGGTGCTACTGGACTATTTTATATATATATATATATCGACTGCGTCAGACCAACACGGCTACGTACCTGAAATTATTATTATTATTATTATTATTATTATTATTATTATTATTATTATTATTATGGTGGGAGACCCATAGACCATGTTTGGGTTCTTTTCCATAGAAAGAGAGACTAGTGGTTGAAGGATGTAACAGACCAGGGAAGTTTTTAATATTTGATGCTTTATTGTGCTTTTAATATTTTGTTGGGAGCTGCCCAAAGTGGCTGGGGAAGCCCAGCCAGATGAGCGGGGTATAATAATAAATCTTCTTCTTCTTCTTCTTCTTCTTCTTCTTCTTCTTCTTCTTCTTCTTCTTCTTCTTCTTCTTCTTCTTCTTCTTCTTCTTCTTCTTCTTCTTCTTCTTCTTCTTCTTCTTCTTCTTCTTCTTCTTCTTCTTCTTCTTCTTCTTCTCCTCCTCCTCCTCCTCCTCCTCCTCCTCCTCCTCCTCCTCCTCCAATCAGCTTTGACCTCCTACTGTTTTGGGCTACTTATTTATTATTATTATTTAATGAACTTCTATACCTCCCTATACGTGGAGGTCTCAGGGTGGTTCACAGGAAAAAAAGAGCACAATATATAAAATCAAAATAAAAAACAATAACACCCTCCAAGAAAAGATTCACAAAACAGGGGGAAGTCAACCACACACGCGCACGCTGCTTTGCCTTGTGCTCCTTGGAGGAGAGGTGGGGATATGGATAGAATTCACCACCACCACCATAAATATCGGAGCGAATCTTCAACTAAGTCCTGGCGTGCTTTGGCCTCCATGCAATATTTGTGCAGCCAGATTCTGACTCTGGATGGAGGGCGCCTGGAGGAGCCCCGAGTGATCCCCCGCCCTCTCTTCCCCCCAGGTGTGCAACGGCCTGGCCGACTGCGCCGACGGCACGGAGTCCTCCGGCTGGCTACCCTCGGACGAGCGGGACTGTGGCCTCTGGAGCCCCTGGGCCCCCTGGAGCTCCTGCAGCCGCTCCTGCGGGACGGGGCTCCAGGTGCGCCGAAGGGCCTGCACCCGGCGGGCGGATGATGTCCTTCGGCACTGCCTGGGAGAGGAAGCCCAGGCCCAGCAGTGCTTCGCGGTGGCCTGCCCAGGTGAGAGAGGTTGGGGGGGGGAGGGAGGACAGGGGGAGCAGCAAGGGGGGAAGCAGAGGAGGGAGCTGGGGGCCACTGTAGGGGCCCTTGGCGCTGAACCAGGGGAGAAGTGGCTCATAGGCAAGCAAAGGGGAGCCCTCTGGGATGGGGGCTTTCAGCCAGATGCTGCCCATTTTTCATGGTTACACACACACCCCACATTTTTCCATGCATAAGACACCCCCATGTATAAGACGACCCCTGTTTTTTGAGCCCAAAATTAAGACTTCCCTCCGCTCCCCTGTGATTTCCATAACACTACATTATATTAAAAAATTCCTTCAGTAGCACCTTAAAGACCAACTAAGTTTTTATTTTGGTATGAGCGTTTGTGTGCATACACACTTCACCAGATACACTTGAAACAGAAGTAACCAGACCCTTATGTATATACAGAGGGTGGAGGGTGGGTGGGAATGGGTGATGGGCTGATAGGAGTGGTAAACCTGTTGATGGCTGTTAATGACTGCTGATGACTGTAATTGGTCCTGCGGGGGGGGGGAGCAAGGGCTGAGGCGCTAAAGAAAGCTTGATCATGCATAATGAGATAAGAATCCTATGTCTTTGTTCATCCCAGGTGGCTCCATGGTTTTAAGCTTGGTAATGAGTTCCAATTCAGCAACTTCTCTTTCCAGTCTGTTTCTGAAATTTCTCTGTAATAAAACAGCTGCTTTGAGATCTTGTATAGAATGTCCTGGGAGATTGAAGTGTTCTCCTAATGGTTTCTCTGTCTTGTGGTTCCTGATGTCAGATTTATGTCCATTTATCCTTTGGCGTAGGGTTTGGCCTGTTTGTCCAATATAGAGAGCTGAAGGGCACTGTTGGCATTTGATGGCATACACAATGTTAGAAGACTCAGACCAACACGGCTACCTACCTGTAACTACATTATATAGTGCATCTTATAATATTATCCAAATTTATATTCCAATTTCCATTGGTAACTGCAGAATGATTACCTTGCAAGTGTGATATTCATCCTGCTAACGTTTTAACTGTGTATGTACAGTGATCTTTGTTGTTGTTGTCTAGTCGTTTAGTTGTGTCCGACTCTTTGTGACCCCATGGACCATAGCACGCCAGGCACTCCTGTCTTCCACTGCCTCCCGCAGTTTGGTCAAACTCATGTTCGTAGCTTCGAGAACACTGTCCAACCATCTCATCCTCTGTTGTCCCCTTCTCCTAGTGCCCTCCATCTTTCCCAACATCAGGGTCTTTTCCAGGGAGTCTTCTCTTCTCATGAGGTGGCCAAAGTATTGGAGCCTCAGCTTCAGGATCTGTCCTTCCACTGAGCACTCGGGGCTGATTTCCTTCAGAATGGATAGGTTTGATCTTCTTGCAGTGATATATAAGATAATCTATAATTTTTCCCCATTTCTGAATAAATTTATTATCTTCTTGGTTTCTGATTCTGCCTGTCAATTTTGCCATTTTGGCATAATTCATCCTCTTGATTATCCCTAATGTTTAGTTGGAATTGCCTTTCTTGTCATTTAAATCCATGGGTTCGAGTCCTACCCTCCAGATCAGGAGGAAACAAGTTTGCTCCCTCTTCCATGTCACAGCCCTTGAGATATTTGAAGACGGCTATCCTATCTCCTCTCAGCCTCCTCTTTTCCAGGCCAAACCTACCCAGCTCCTTCAACCGTTCCTCATCAGGTTTGTTTCCAGACCTTGAATCATCTCGCCGGACCTTCACTGCATACCAACCAGGAGAGTTCTGCAGGATCCCACCCACTGCATGCAAGGTCCGTTTCTCTGCTCCACCCTGCCCTGCCCTAACGCTTTCGCTTCTCCCTTCCGTGCAGTGGACGGCGTGTGGAGCGAATGGGCGACGTGGTCCAACTGCACCCAGGACTGCCGTGGCGTTGTGGTACGGCGGCGAGAGTGCCTGCCCTCCCAGAACGGGGGTCGCCACTGCACAGAGATGCCAGAGGCTTTGACCAGCTCCATCGAGATTGGTGAGTTGGTCTGGGGAGCGGGCAGAGGGAGGGTAATGCTGGGTGAGACGTCATAGAATCATAGAATTGGAAAGGGTCCCCCAGAGGTCCTCTAGTCCACCACCTTGCAAGGCAGGAATCTCAGCTAAAGAATCCGCGACAGATGGCCTTCCAACCATCCTATGGCATCATAGGAAAAGGGAGTGGAGCTGCTTCTTCCTTTTCTTCCTTTTTAAAACCGTTGTTTATACTTTTCAGATATATACATTTCACTGATTTTACAATCATTTTGACATTTTGAAATTCGACTTCCTTCCCCCTCTTTCTGCGGTTTCTTAAATTTATTTTTAATATCTTCTGCATATCCAAATTTGCTTAACTTATTTATTTATCTTCTATCTATCTATCTATCTATCTATATACTCTTATGTCAGGTTATTACAATCATCCTGCCAGTGTTTTTATTTGTTTGCAGTTTATCTGTAAATATTCAATAAAATATTTCCATTCTTTTGTAAAAAAAAAAAAGTTTGTTATCTTGATTTCTTCCGGTTCGTTTTGCCATTTCTGCATATTCCATAAGTTTTTGGATCCATTCTTCCTTTGCTGGGACTTCTGCTTCTTTCCATTTTGGGGCGAGTAGCGTTATTGACGCTGTAGTTGCACACGTGAAAAAATGTCTCTGCAATATAGGTAGTTCTATCCCTATACAGTAATTCCCCAAAGAAATGCTTCTTCCTCGGCTTTTTGTGGGCCACGGTGTTCTGGGGGTGCGGGGGGGGGGGGGCTTACATGGCCAAACTGGCAGCGACCTAAGCAGCCCTCTTTGCTCCCTTTTGCCCTCTGCAGAGCTGTGCCAACGGGAAGATTGTGCCAACACCTCCACCTGCCCCGGGGAGCTGGTCAACCGGAAGTGTGCGCCCTGTCCCACCTCCTGCGCCGAGCTTTCCAGCCGCATGCGGTGCAGGAAGGACCGGCCCTGCAGGCCAGGTAAGAAGGGGAGGGGCAGGGAAAGGTGGCTGGCAGTGGGGGGCGGGGGCAGGATACAGTTCAGTTCCCAGTCAAGAGCGAACCCGATTCACACTTTCCGAAACAATATGCAAACCAAACCAAAGTGTGGTACAGTGGGATTATTGCGACTACTCCCGCGTAACGACCTTCCACATACTTGTCTTTCAAAAGTCTTTATTAGTGCACATTATTTACAGTGTAGTGAGCTGTCGGTTTCATGTCTTCTCATTCCGAATCAGAATCAGGCACTGCCCCCTTCCGCGATTTGGACCAGCATAAAAGCCTCGGGACAGCAAATCTCCTCCCCTTTCTCCTCCTCCTCAATTCCGGAGTCGGGGGGGGGGGAGAAGGGTCTGTGTTCTGCCTGTGTCCTCTCCTCTCTTTCCCTCTCCCTCTCTTCCTGCCTGTGGAGCAGGGGCTCCTGGATGTTGCCAGAGGTCTGGCACTCCCTTTCTGTCTCCTGACTTTCCTCACCCGTCCCTTCGCTTTCACGACTGCTTGGAGATGGGCTGCTTCTGATGAGAGGGGGCTGTTCTCTGTAAGCCCTTCCCCTTACAGGTACCTTGATTCTCGAACTTAATCCGTTCCAAAACCAAAGCGTTCCAAAGCCAAGGCACGCTTTCCCATAGGAAGTAATGCAGAACAGATTAATCCGTTCCAGACTTTTAAAAACAACCCCTAAAACAGCAATTTAACATGAATTTTACTATCCAATGAGACCATTGATCTGTAAAATGAAAGCAGTAAACAATGTACTGCAGTCACACAATCCATCCATCATTAGCTGACGGACACAGTCACAAAAACGAAAACAAAAGAGCTGCAGAAACAGGAACGCAGAATAAATAGCAAAGACAGACAGACCTCAGTGTAACCTCAAAACGGAGCACGTTCGACTTCCGAAAAAAGTACTTCCGGGTTTACAGTGTTTGGGTTCCAAGTTGTCTGAGTACCAGGGCATTTGAAAACCAAGGTACCACTGTACTAAATTCATTTCTTTTCCTTCATTTTTTCTTTTCTCTGCCTTTTTCTAAAAAATAGCACCTTATACCGTATGTTTTTTTTTAAAAAAAAGCCCACAAGGGAAAACAATCCACAACATTCTCCTTCACACTGTGTAAAAAAAATTAGAACATTTAACATCTATTTTTCTGTTTTAATATTCCTACCTTGTTCACTGAGCATATTGGTGATTATCTTGTTTTCTTTTCTTTCTTTCTTTCTTTCTTTCTTTCTTTCTTTCTTTCTTTCTTTCTTTCTTTCTTTCTTTCTTTCTTTCTTTCTTTCTTACAATTTATTTATACCTGTAGAAGCAGCCTGGTTTTCTAAATGGTATCAAGGCAACAGGCCAGGATGATAAACCTCTGCCTGGTTTGTCTCCCTTCCTCCGTTCGCCTACCTTCTCTCTCTCTCTCTCCTGCGCAGGGTGCTGGTGCCCCGATGGGCTGGTCCTGGACAGCGACCAGCAGTGTGTGCGCCCCCGAGAGTGCCCCTGCCAGGTGGAGGGCACCCGCTACTGGCCCGGCCAGCTGGTGAAGGTCAACTGCCGCATCTGCACCTGCCAGGACGGTCAGATGAAGCGCTGCCGGCAGAACCCGGAGTGCACAGGTGGGCACGCACGGCTCCTCTCCCCACATTGCTAGATGCCCCAGGAGGTGCCCCCTGCAACCCGGCGATCCCCCACACTCACACCTGTGGGAATGTTGAGGACAGTAGGAGAGGATATGTTGATTAAATATTATCCTTCCTCACTCGCGCAAGTGAGCTAGTGTAGGCTTATCAGCTACTAAGGGTCCTTTAAGTTGCACCCAGGCAGGACAGAGACAGTCAATAATGACACTGGGGGTTGAATGCAGAGAAAGAATTTAATTTCTTATTAATAAGAGACTCTAGGTGATCAGCTCACGACAAGAGTAAAGAAACACAAATTGCAAAGCTTCTTATACACTTCTTGGGCTCCTTTCCCCCTCCTCTGTAGATGTGCGCACGCAAGGGGGGGTCACAAGTACATATAATGATCTTCCTGTGTGCGGTCCTGTTCATAAACACATGCTGACTCATGCTACCCCAGTAGCATCTTCCATCAGCCTTGAGTCTATGCGTCAAGGATATGCCAGGCTTGAGTCTATGTGTCAGCCTATGCGTCAAGGATAGCAGCTTCCAGCGTCCAGCTCATCCACTGATAAGGTTTTCTCTGTGTTCCAGACAAGGCCAGCCATCCGGCCTTGATAGCTTAGCAGGGCATTCTGTCTGGCTTACCCTTTGGCACACAGAGAGGCAAAGAGAGCAAATGGGGGGTGGTGGTGGCTAAGCCATGCACTCAGAATTATACAATGCAGACTATATGATCAGATTTAGCTCCATAACACAATTGGCAAATCTCCCCCTTCATTAGTAGCAGAGCACATTCCCTTGCACATTGCAGGAAGCGAGTTGATGGATTCGTCAGAACCATTTGAGTTAAGCAACCCAGTCTGGCTTGTCCAGATTGGATTGTTCCCGGTAAATTTCCCCTCTTAAAAACAATAATGACACAACAGTCTTCTTTTAATAGTAATGATAAGGTTTACTTACATTCAGTTCACAGTATGGTCCTGGAGGCAGGCTTTAGCTTGTAGTTACAGTTACAGAGTGGTACCTTGGTTCTCAAACTTAATCCGTTACGGAAGTCCGTTCCAAAACCAAAGCGTTCCAAAACTAAGGCGCGCTGTCCCATAGAAAGTAATGCAAAACGATTTAATCCGTTCCAGACTTTTAAAAACAACCCCTAAAACAGCAATTTAACATGAATTTTGCTACCTAACGAGACCGTTGATTCATAAAATGAAAGCAATAAACAATGTACATGGACAGTGATACCTCGGGTTAAGAACTTAATTCGTTCTGGAAGTCCGCTCTTAACCTGAAACTGTTCTTAACCTGAGGTGCCACTTTAGCTAATGGGGTCTCCCGCCGCCGCCGCTGCACGATTTCTGTTCTCATCTTGAAGCAAAGTTCTTAACCCAAGGTACTATTTCTGGGTTAGTGGAGTCTGTAACCTGAAACGTCTTTAACCTGAGGTACCACTGTACTATAAAATAAAGAAGACAGTATTGTAGAAAAAAATATTCTTACCTGCACTGACGATAGTCATTGTTTGGATGGGGGCTTTTATCCATTTCCACAGTCACACAATCAATCAATCAATCAATCAATCAATCAGTAGCTGAACTGGGTTCCACACAGTCACAAAAACAAATTAATCAAAAAACCTTAAAAACAAAAACACAAAATAAATAGCAGAAGAACCAAACTTAATCCATTCCGGAAGTTCGTTTGACTTCCGAAATGTTCGAAAACCAAGATGCGGCTTCTGATTGGTGCAGGTGCCCCGGAAACAATAGCCAACAACCGCATCGGATGTTCGGCCTCCCAAAAACGTTGGAAAACCGGAACACTGTGTGACCAGCCCTTTTATGGGGTCCCCCAGGGTCACGCCCACCTACCTGGTCACACACAGAGGGAGGATGCTCCAGACCAGGTGTGACAGGAAGTCCACTCTGGGCAAACAGGGAATGTTGTACTTGACAGTTTCAGCAATGTTACAACCCACAAAACGTTCTTCGGAGGGGGGGACACCCTGTGTTCCCCCCTCAAGGCCAGCCTGCCCAGGAGACGTGCTGAAGCAGCCACCTGGGGCAGCACAATTCTGTGGGGCAGCACCCCACAGGTGCCCCACTCGGCCCTGCCACTGCCATCGTGCTCGTCCAAAATACTTGGGCTCTTGCGGTGAGCGAGGGTGGGAGACAACTTTAATAGACAACAGTTCTATGTATTATAATAATTGTATTTCAACAACATCTGGGGGGGACAAGTGGGGAGCTGCAGGTGTGCAGATGTGCCGGCCAGTGTCCCTCTCCTTATTGCTAACGCTTCCTCCCCGCTTTTCCTTGCATTGCCAGTGAATTGTGGCTGGTCCTCCTGGTCGCCCTGGGGAGAGTGCTTGGGTCCCTGTGGGGTGCAGAGCATCCAGTGGTCTTTCCGCAGCCCCAACAACCCCAGCAAGCACGGCAACGGCCGCCAGTGCCGAGGCATCTACCGCAAAGCCCGCAGGTGAGCCCACAAAGAGCCAGCGCATTGCTTGGAGGTCCCTCCGAGGTGCTCCTTTTCCACTACAGGCCGAAGCTGGAAACTTTTCTCTCCCGCACGGAGGGTTCATCCTCCCTCAACAGTTCATCACGTTTTTGCAGTATTTCTTACGTGGTTTTTTAAAAGGTGTTATTGCTGTGAGCCAGAGAGAGAGAGGCGGGGTGGTATATAAAGAAAAAGGTAAAGGTAAAGGGCCCCCTGACCATCAGGTCCAGTTGTGTCCGACTCTAGGGTTGCGGCGCTCATCTCGCTCTATAGGCCGAGGGAGCCGGCGTTTGTCCGCAGACAGCTTCCGGGTCATGTGGCCAGCATGACAAAGCTGCTTCTGGCGAACCAGAGCAGCGCACGGAAACGCCATTTACCTTCCCGCCGGAGCGATCCCTATTTATCTACTTGCACTTTGATGTGCTTTCGAACTGCTAGGTGGGCAGGAGCTGGGACCGAGCAACGGGAGCTCACCCCGTTGCAGGGATTTGAACCGCCAACCTTCTGATCAGCAAGTCCTAGGCTCTGTGGTTTAACCCACAGCGCCACCTGGTTCCCTGGTATATAAATATCTTTTGCAAATAAAGCAGGCCAACGAAGACTCTTTGGCTCCCTAGGGCCACGTTTTGCACTGGGTCTATGTGATGTCATCTTCAGCAAAGAACAGCTTCCAAATTTTATTTTACCATTTTTGCAGAACACACACACACACACACATGTGGCTGGGGAAACCTGGCCAGATGGGTGGGGAATCATCATCATCATCATCATCATCATAGGCACACACACCCTAACTTACATTTCCACTGTGCCAGGAAATTACTTAAATCATTAGAATCATATCCGGAAATGGTGGGAGAGAGCTGGAGAGTCCTTGTGGCTCATGGGAAGACCCTCCCTGGAGGGATCCCTGAAGACACTTGAGGCAGAACAGAGCTTTCTTTCAGCTGCTCAGCCTCCCTGCCTAACAGCTGACTTTCAGGATAGCGCAGCAGCAGCAGCAGCTCCAGAACCTCAACTCAAGGTATTTTGGTCTGGATGGGGGAGAGAGTGAGAGAGAGCACTGGAGAGCGGGGGGGGGGGGAATGCGCATTTAGAGGCTTTTTGGAGGGTGCTCCCCTCCTCATTGTGGGGATGTTAGGGATGTGGATTAGGATATATTATTAGATAGATCCTATCCAAGCTTGTGTTAGCAAGCTTCCAATATCAGCAGAGTGACATTCCCCTTTTGTGCGCAGCAAAGCGTGAGCGTTAGGTTTGTTAGAACCTCTATAACATTATACTTCAATATTATACTTCCTGGCAAATCCCCTTTTTCCCTCTTAAAAGAAATACACGACACAATAGTATTAAAATAAGATAGAGTTTACTCACATGACATCCTGAGTTAACAGCATAATCTCAGAAAGGCAGGCTTATGTAGAAAAGTTACAAATATGTACATCTGGAGTCTTCTTAGTAAAGTGAGGCTCCATCTGGTCTCTCTCTTGGCAACAGGCCGAGAGGGAGAACCATCCTAACTGTAGATTCTCTGGAGATGTGTTCCCATTGAAGGAGAAATGGCTAAGAGAGAGAATGGCTGCTGGCTAGGGGCTTTTCTCTGCCAGCTAATCCATCTCATCTGCATATCTGGAGGAACAGGAACTGAACTTAGTCAGGTGTCCCTCCAGGTGAGTTCCTCTTAGTGGACACTCTAGGAACTGTTGTGACTTGTCTGCCCCAGTGTTCCATCTCACACTCATCTCATTTCAATTGTGCTCACAGGGCCCCAGAAGGCAGCCCCTGCACTTTCCGAAGACAATGCCTTCCCCAGGAAATCGTTCATTAGCGGGCATTCACATAACGCACGGATAATCGCCATTATCTCCTCAGATAACATTTCTTTCTTTTTTATGACAAATTTATTTATTTGATTTTTACATATTAAAATTTACAGTCGTACCAAAACACCTTCCATAAGTACAAGACTTCCCTCAGGACTTCCCTCCTCCCTTTTGTGGGTTCCATTATTAAACCTTTTGTACTGCATCTTTTATAGTAATCATGTGTGTGTGTGTGTGTGTGTGTGTGTGTGTGTGTGTGTGTGTGTGTATCCATAGTTCTCGTTACATTACAAGTGTTATTGCAATCCCGATAACGATGTTAACTGTTTACAGTGGTCTCCAAGCTAAATTATAAATTTCCCCCATTCATTCTTAAAATTTTGGTCTTCCCGATTTCTGATTTTTACGGTCATTTTTGCCATTTCAACATAGTCCAACAACGGAACCTGTCATTCCTCCTCGGAGAACATTTCTAATCCATGATCTCGCTCTCTCGCCTGCCTGCCATGGTGAAATATACTCTGAGTCGAGAGTGAATTTCATGCTCTTTATTCAGCTCGTAGTTATCAAGGAGAAGAAGAGAAGAAGAATGGCTCTTTTCCCAAAACCATCTGCTTATATACATTATTTACACAATGGGCGTTGCGTGATTGGCTACTTCAGGGCTACACCTGTGGGCCAATCAGGTTGTGGATTGACTTCTGTCTGCAGCCTGATTGGCTGCTCCTACAGGCCAATCAGGTTGCAGATTCACTTCTGCCAGCCGCCTGATTGGCTGCCCCTGCAGGCCAATCAGGTTGCAGATTCACTTCCACCTGGAGTTGGATTGGGTGGCTCCTGCGGACCAATCAGACTGCTGATTCTGGATCCTATTGTTCTATGATTCAGCTCAGTACATAACACATGGTTTCTGACCAAATCGGCTGCAGCCAACCAGCAAAAGCCAAACAAAGAAAAACACGGATTTGTCCGCTCTCTCTTGGGGGGGAGGGGTTGGCCGGCTGCATTTCTCCGCTGACATGGGGGACCCTGGAAGGAATCCACTAGCCATGATCTCCTGCAGACCCTCCCTCCGCCTTCTTTGCAGGTGTCAGACGGATCCGTGCGAGGAGTGCGAGCACCACGGCCGGGCGCATGCCATCGGTGACCGCTGGCGCTCGGGACAATGCCAAGTGTGCCAATGCCTGCCCAACCTGACCGTCCAGTGCTCCCAGTATTGCCCCTACAGCACAGTGGCCTGCCCTGAGGTGAGTCTGGCACGTTCCCTCCTCTTCCTGCGCACTAAGGCGCAAGGGTGCCTCTGAGCATGCGCTGACTTCCTCACTGATGCGCATCCCTCCCTCCTGCAGGGCCGAGTTCTGGTCGAGGGCCGAGGAGACGCTTGCTGCTACTGCGTGGAGGCAGGTGAGCCCCCCAAGGTGGCAGGGAGGGGGGCACAGGCCCTGCATCTCCCCACCCCACCCCACATCGGACAGACTCTGCATTCTCAGTTTTCTCCCCAGGCCTGTGCATTTATATACACTGAGATTGTGAATTATTTGCTGCACCGAATGCAGAATAAGTTTTTTTCTCTCCAGGTAGGTATAGCCATGTTGGTCTGAGTCGAAGCAAAATAAAAAAATTCCTTCAGTAGCACCTTAAAGACCAACTAAGTTTTTATTTTGGTATGAGCTTTCGTGTGCATGCACACTTCATCAGATACTTCTGACTTCTGTTTCAAGTGTATCTGAAGAAGTGTGCATGCACACGAAAGCTCATACCAAAATAAAAACTTAGTTGGTCTTTAAGGTGCTACTGAAGGAATTTTTTTCTCCATAAAACAATAGAACTCTAGATGCAGGATTCACAGCTGAAGCATCCGTGATAGATAGATATTCAGCCTCTGTTTAAAAGCCTCCAATGAATCACAGAATCCTAGAATTGCAGAGTGGGGAGGGGACCCCCAGCGGCCATCTAGTCCAACCCCCTGCAATGCAGGAATCACAACTAAGTACGTCAAATCTCTTCATGCCCCTGCAATGTTCCGATTGCCGCTAATCATGGGGGATGACCCCCCCTGTTTCCTTCTCTTCCCCTGGGGAATCTTTTCCCTTGTTTTTTGAACTTTGGGGGTGCTTTGTTCAAATCTTAAAAATCCCAAATATTTCATAGCATCCTAGAATTGTAGCGTTGGAAGGCAGCCCTGTTTAGGGAAGTTTTTAATGTTTGATGTTTTATTGCTTTATTATTATTATTCTGCTGGGAGCCGCCCAGAGTGGCTGGAGAAACCCAGCCAGATGGGCAGGGTATAAATAAATAGATATTATTATTATTATTATTATTATTATTATTATTATTATTATTATTATCCAACCCCCTACAATTTAGCACTCACAGGAGTCTTGAGGTAACAAGCAGATTAAACAGAATTCCCCAGCTCAAAACCCTAGTTACCCGCAGGGTATCGTATTTGGTGGTGGCCCAGGGCATCACCCCAAGATTCGCCCCACCCTCCTGTTTCCTTCATTGAGGTCCAGCACCGAGGGCCTTCTGGCGATTCCCTCGTTGCGAGAAGCCAAGTTGCAGGGAACTAGGCAGAGGGCTTTCTTGGTAGTGGAACGCCCTCCCATTAGATATCAAAGAGAACAACAACTACCAGATTTTTAGAAGACATCTGAAGGCAGCCCTGTTTAGGGAGGCTTTTAATGTTGAATAGATTACTGTATTTTATTTTTCTGTTGGAAGCCACCCAGAGTGGCTGGGGAAACCCAGTCAGATGGACGGGGTATAAATAAATTGTTGTTGTTGTTGTTGTTATTTATTATATGCAGGTGAGAACCGGACGGCTCTGCCAACTGTGCCAGCCATTGGACCCAGCGTGGCCAGCCCGGCTGCCTTGACCACAGCCTTGCCGTTCGACACCTTCCCAATGCCCCCCCTCAGAGGTGAGACTCTACACGCATCATTCCTTGCACCTGGGTAAATGCAGCAGGCCTGTGACTTGGGGCTTCTCCTCTGCAGCAACCAAGAGAGCTCCCTTCTGGGATGGAGGTTGTCCAAGAAAGGGTTGCTCCTCCCACTTGCTTGGTGGGCGGGGCTCTATATGCAAACAACCTCCTTCACCTGGGAAAGAGCACAGGGAAGATGCCTCTGCCTGGTGTCAATAGGCAAGGAGTTCCAAAGTTCGTTTATCACAGAAAGTTGTTGCCTTTTAAAATCCGTTTCTATTTTATTTATGATATTATTGTTTGAATACATGTTGTATTTACGGATAATTTTATTGTTTTATGCTCCCCGTACCGGGCTTTTTGGAGTGTTGTGGTTTTTCACAATCAAGTGGTGTGTAAATTTTATGAAACAAGAGAGGGAGGGAGGGAGGGAGAAAGGTGGAGCAGCTGGTGAGCTGTTATCCTGAATAGAGAACAATCCCAAAAATCCCCTGGATTTCCTACCTGCCAGGGAGGCTCCTTCTGCGCATGTCCAGACATGCGCAGAACCGATTTCGGGTGCCACTCTGCCCATGTCTGGGCACCAGAAGTTGCTTCTACGCATGTCCGGACATGCGTAGAAGCGACTTCCGGTCTTACCTTCCAAGTCCCGGACTGCAGAATCTGGGACCGGCAGCCGTGTGACACCGGAAGTTGCGTCGACGTAACTTCTGGTGTCGCTTTGCCCTTCTATGGGCACAAAAAATGGCCGCCGCCGGCTTCGAAAGTCACTTGTACTCATGTCAGGAAGTGCGTCGACGCAACTTCCGGTGTTGCTCCGCCCATCTATGGGCACCAAAAATGGCCGCCGACACCGGAAGTCGCGCCTATGCACTTCCGGACATGTGTAGATGCGACTTTTGAAGCTGGCGACGGCCATTTTTGGTGCCCATAGATAGGCAAATCGGAAAGAAAAAAAATGGCTGCCGGCAGGAGAAAATAACGGAGAAAAACGGGAGACGAAGTGATACGGGGGACCACTGGGAAAAGGTAAGTAAAAACGGGGGTTTCCCAGGGAAAACGGGGTACTTGGCAGCTATGCTTCCGGTGCCGTGCTGCTGTTGATCCCAGATTTTTCTTACCGGGAGTTGGAGGGTATGAATGGTCAGGGGTCCCTTTACCTTTACCTTTCCTTCCCCTGCCCACCCACTTAATATTCTTAAGAGGGTCTCTTCTCCAGTCTTCAGAGAGTAGCTGGAAGTGGGGAGGCAGAAAAAGGTCCTCCTTTCCTTCCACTCTGCAGTTTTAATCTGAAATCCTAGGCGCCCAGAGCTCAGAAACTGCTCGCACTAATGAAATTCCCTGGAGCAAAATGCGCCTAGCTGGATGTGATGTGTTGCTGGGCGCTCTCCTGACTGACCACCCCCCCTTCTGTGCCACCACCCAGACCTCTGCTACGGCCCGCTGGGCATTGCCTTCCTGCCGGACGCCAGCTTCACGGCTTCCTCGCAGCAGCCAGAGAACCCGGCTCACGCCGCCCGCCTCAATCGCGTCCTGCCCAACGCCGACCTCCAGGGCTGGGCTCCCCCAGCAGATGTCTATCCCGAGCTGCTCTCCCGGCCCCCCTTCCTGCACGTGGATCTGGGGGAACCCAGGAACCTGACAGGTGGGCGCTCCCCTCGCTCTGGAAGGAAGCTCGCAGGAGAGCCGGCTGAGGGGGGGGGGCTGTGCCGGATTTACGTACAGTGGAACCTTGAGTTGCGGACGTAATCCGCCCTGGAGGCACGCCCACAACTCGAAGCGTTCACATCCAGAAGTGCCGCGTCTGCGCATGTGCGTGGCGTGATATGTACATTTCCAAAATATAAGATAAAAAACAAATAAAACCTACATACAGCAACAGTGTTTTATACAAGATCTCAAAGTAGCTGTTTTATTACAGAAAAATTTCAGAAACAGACTGGAAAGAGAAGTTGCTGAATTGCAACTCATTAGCAAGCTTAAAACCATGGAGCCACCTGGAATGAACAAAGACATAGGATTCTTATCTCATTATACATGATCAAGCTTTCCATAGCACCTCAGCCCTTGCTTCCGCCCCCCCGCAAGACCAATTGCAGTCATTAACAGTCGTTAACAGTCATCCACAGGTTTACCACTCCTATCAGCCCATCACCCATTCCCATCACCCCCACCCCCCACCCTCTGAATATACATAAGGGTCTGGCTACTTCTGTTTCAGTGTATCTGATGAAGTGTGCATGCACACGAAAGCTCATACCAAAATAAAAACTTAGTTGGTCTTTAAGGTGCTACTGAAGGAATTTTTGTATAGTGTTTTATGTTGTGTAGGCTCCTATGATGTAAGTCATTGGCCCCACCTGCTAACCTGCTCCCTAAAATATCACTGGTTTGCTCATTTCTATATATAGGGTGCCTACATTCTGCATGGTCTGGTTGCACGGCAAGATGTCGCATGCAGCTGCAGACTGCAGGGAGGCACAGTTGAATGTAGGTCAAGCTGTTGCTTGTAGACGGATGATCAGGCAGCGTAGACTAAGGGCGTGAGTCTTATGCCTACTGATTGATTTCATGTAATACACTATTTATATTGATCCCATTATAAAATTGCTTTAGAAAAATATTCATCTTTATTATTTAGTATCCCTTGAGTCCGCTAGATGACATCGCAAGGGATCGTTGCCTTAGGAGAGTGAGAAAAATTCTCAGGGACGATTCACACCCTGGCCAGCACCTCTTTAATATTCTACCCTCGGGCAGGAGATACTGTAGAAGTATAATCAGTCGTACCAACAGGCTAAAAAACAGTTTCTATCCATGGGCTGTTAGGCTGATGAACGAAAAATAATATAGTACAACTGACTTTCGGGGTTTCTCCCTTGTGTCCTGAGTTCAAGTGTCTTCAAAGCCTGCAGAAACAAAAAATAAAAAATATCCCTTCCAGTAGCACCTTGGAGTCCTGCTACTGGAAGGAATTTTTTTTATTTTTTGTTTCGACTACGTCAGACCAACACGGCTACCTACCTATAACTAGTTCAAAGCCCATGACACCTTTGGCAAAGGCTGTTCTCCAACTGGAGCGCTCGCAGGCCAGTGTTTCCCAATTGTCAGTGTTTATACTACATTTTTTTTAGATTTGCCTTGAGAGTCTTTAAACCTCTTTTGATGACCTCCATCTTTAAGTTCGGAATAGAGGAGTTCCTTTGGAAGTTGATAATCAGGCATCCGAGCAGCGAAATGGCAAAACTAGGGGAACATTGTACCCAAGACCCAATTCCTTTGCTTTGCCCCTCTGTAGCCTATTCTTGCAAGCGTTGCAGGCATTGACCGAGAGTTGTTGTGCCTTTCCTCAGGGGTGGTGGTGCAAGGGGCCGGGTCCTCTGATGCCTACGTGACCAGCTTCTTCCTGCGGTTCAGCCTGGACGGCGTGAGGTGGCGCGACTACGACGAGGTCTCTTCCACGGGCACCGTGCCAGACCTAAAGGTGCGAGACCCACGTGGTCTACCTTATTTATTTATTCTCTGGGGAACTCAAGGGGGCGTCCATGGTCACTTCTCTCCCTCCTCACTTACTCCCCGCAACAACAGCCCTGCGAGGCGGGCTGAGCTGAGAGGCAGCTGCTCGGCCCAGTGAGCTTCATGGCCGAGTGGAGATTCGAACCCTGGCCTCCAACCAGGTCCTAGTCCGATGCTCTAACCCCTGGCTCAGGAGGGTGGAGTGGGGGAAATGAGGTCCCCACAGCACTGCAGGGCTAGGATCATGGGCCCACAGGGCAGCTTTCGCCAACCTGGTGCCCTCCAGATGTTCTGGGAAGCAGCTGCCATCAGCCCGAATCAGTGCACACTGACAGGAGTTGTAGTTCAGAACGCCTGGAGGGAACCAGGTTGGAAAAGGCTGCTTTCGGGACTTTGTGGGTCTGTATCTAAGACTCTTGATCTTTTGGGTTTAGTTGGGGAACAACTGTAGGACATCTGTATTGCGTGGAATCATGGAATCATAGAGTTGGAAGGGACCCAAGGGTCATCTAGTCCAACCCCCTGCAATTTAGGAATCTCAGGTTAAGCAGGAATAGCCATTCGAGCTCTGCTTACAAGCCTCTAATCCGTGGGGTAGGCAAACTAAGGCCCAGGGGCCGGATGCGGCCCAATCGCCTTCAGAATCCGGCCCGCGGACGGTCCAAGAAGCAGCGTGAGTAGAATGTGTCCTTTTATTTAAAATGCATCTCTGGGTTATTTGTGAGGCATAGGAATTGGTTCATTCCCCCCCCAAAAAATGTAGTCCAGCCCCCCCCCAAAGGTCTGAGGGACAGTGGACCGGCCCCATGCTGAAAAAGTTTGCTGACCCCTGATCTAAGGAAGGCGAGTCGACCACCTTCCAATGGAGAAAGAGAGAGGAAGAGGAAGAGGGAGGAAGGAAGGAAGGAAAAGAAACTGATGTCCATAAGAGATGTGTTTAAATATAGCCAGGGTAGGGAGGTTCTCAGACCATGGCTCAAAAGATGGAGGGTCTGTATATGTTTCTAGATGACTAGGTGCTTCGTAATGTTGGTATTAATACTTTATTGAAAAGTTTTCAATTATAAAGAAATACAAAGAAAAAGAGGAGAAGAAAATGAAAAAAGGCACAAAAATGTGCAAAGGAAAAGAACCCCAAATATATCTATATATATGAAAAAATACCCTAACCCACACATTCTTTTATAAAGTTGATATTATTATCCTATGTAAATATTAATAGCCTCCTGCATTTGGTATAAACCCATTTCAAATATTGTCGTATTCATTCCAAGCTAAGTCTACGTCTGCAAGCCGTCTGTTCATAATTTGCGAGTGTTATCATATCGTCGATCCATTTATTAAAGGGGACCATATCTTTATTCTTCCAGTTCATCAACATTATGCTCTTGGCTACCATGAGAGCATGTAAAATCCATTTCTGTTGCCCCGTTATTAACTTCCATCCAATAGGCAAATAATTCAGTAGGTGCTTTTTGTAACCCTCAGTCACTTCCCCTGCCTCTAGCTTTTCCAAGGGAACTTTGATGACTCGACCCCCGTGGTCAGGACCTTCCAGCGCATGGTGCGCGCCCGGCATGTCCGGATCCTTCCCCGCGACTTCCACAACGGGATCTTCCTCCGCGTGGAGCTGCTGGGCTGTGGGAAAGGTAGGATGGCAGGGCGGGCAAGAGGTATCAGTCTGGCGGGGGGTGTGTGTGCCCTAGGGTTGGTTGCAGTGGTGTCTCGCTAGACGAATTTAATTCGTTCCACGGGTCTTTTCTTATAACGAAAAATTTGTCTAGCGAATCCCATAGGAATGCATTGAATTTTTTATTGATTTTTTTTTTTGCCCATAGGAACGCTTTAATTGAATTTCAATGCATTCCAATGGGAAATCACGATCCGCTAGACGAATTTTTCGAAAAACGAATTCGTCTGGCGAGGCAACCTCCGCTCGAAAAATCCTTTCGTTAAGCGGAAATTTTGTTAAGCAGGGCATTCGTTAAGCGAGGCACCACTGTATTGCTGTTCCTTCTGACTTTTTTTTTTTAAAAAAAATTGTATTTAATTTTTCAATTGTATCACCATTACAACCATTATTTCAAAGACAAAATACATTTCAAAGCCTCAACACACACACACACACACCACCACTTCCCTCAACTTTCTTTTCTAGGTTTTTGGCATATTATCTCTCCCTGCTTGTTGGTTAGTTCTTATTCTTTTTTTTAAAAAAAGTAATTCTTCTTCTCTTATCAGTTTAACATCCTATTTCTATTCCTACATTATTTTGTAAATTGCAAATGTTTAATCAAACCCTGCAAGTGAATCTCTTTCTTTACATTGATTCTGTAAATATAACATAAATGGTTGCCAGTCCTTCTTAAAATCTCTATGGTCTTTGTCTCGAAGTGTTTCCATTAATTTTGCCATTTTTCAGCGTATTCCATCATCAGTTTTCCTTGCCATTCTCCTTTAGTTGGTATTTCAGTACTTTTCCATCTTTGTGCTAGCAATATCCTTGCTGCAGTTGTCGCATACATGAACAGTCGCATAAATGAACGGTACGTTTCCAAGCACAATTCAAAGTGTTGGTGCTGACTATCCAGAATGCGACAGCTAGAGTGGTGACTGGGAGCGGCCGCCGAGACCACATAACACCGGTCTTGAAAGATCTACATTGGCTCCCAGGACGTTTCCGAGCACAATTCAAAGTGTTGGTGCTGACCTTTAAAGCCCTAAATGGCCTCGGTCCAGTATACCTGAAGGAGCGTCTCCACCTCCATCATTCTGCCCGGACACTGAGGTCCAGCACCGAGGGCCTTCTGGCGGTTCCCTCGTTGCGAGAAGCCAAGTTGCAGGGAACCAGGCAGAGGGCCTTCTCGGTGGTGGCGCCTGCCCTGTGGAACACCCTCCCAACAGATGTCAAAAAGAAAAACAACTACCTGACATTTAGAGGACATCTGAAGGCAGCCTTGTTTAGGGAAGCTTTTAATGTTTAACAGACCAATGTATTTTAATATTTTGTTGGAAGTCACCCAGAGTGGCTGGGAAAACCCAGCCAGATGGGTGGGGTACAAATAATAAATTATTATTATTATTATTATTATTATTATTATTATTATTATTATTATTATTTCTTCTCTTTCGGCAACTCTTGACCTGAAATGCCTAGCAAAAATGCTTCTGGATTTTTCACGAAGGTTATCTTAAACGTTTTCTTCAGTTCGTTATAAATCATTTCCCAGTATTTTTCAATTAATTTGCCATTCTTTCTGTCTAAACCCTCAAACTTCCCTACCCCCTCGCCCCCTTTCAGTGTCCCCAGAGCCTCCTGGGATCCCAACGGTGCCACCCACTGCTAGGCCTTGCTGGACGGGGGAGTTCCACTGCCAGAATGGGCGCTGCGTCCCCGCCGGGCCCCATGGGGCCATTTGTGACGGATTCAACGACTGCGGGGACTTCTCGGACGAGAGGCACTGTGGTGAGTAGTGGGCAGAGACCCCTTAGGAAGCACGTAAAACCAAGCAATCCGTCAAATATATTGCGTGCGGTTCTGGTTGCCTCCGCTCAAAAAGGAGATTGCAGAATGGGAAAAGGTTCTTTCGTAATATGGCACCCCATATTTTGGATGTTTTATTTATTGTTTATGACCACTTCTGTTATGCTCTCTCTCTCTCTCTCTCTCTCTCTCTCTCTCTCTCTCTCTCTCTCTGCATTTTAATATTTTTATTAAGTTTTACGTAACAAGTTTAAATTCAAACGTATCATTCACCTCCTCATTTAGGATTCTCTGAACCCCTTGACTTCCCTCCAACCTTCCACGGTTACCATTATCGATCTTCCTTTTCATCTGCTTATCGTATTTTCTCTAATTTGTTTTAAGAATAGTAATTCATTTTCCCACAGTTTTTCGTGATTAGAAGCATTACTCAAATCCTGCCAAAGTTTTTAGTTGTTTAGTATAATTTAGTATAATTCTGCCCCCATTTCTTCTTAAAATCAAGCAGATTCCAAGTTTCAAAGATAATTTTGCTTCCTTACTGCTAGACTCTGCCAACTTCTGACAGTGAGTAAGTAACAAACAGACAATCGTGGAAATACGGTGGTGCCTCGACTTACGAATTTAATTCGTTCCGAAGGCACCTTCGTAGGTCGAAAAATTCGTAAGTCAAAAAGCGCCATTGGAAACGCGATTTCCCATAGGAATGCATTGGAAACAGAAAAATTCGTAAGTCGAAGCAACCCCATCTAAAAATTCGTAAGTCAAAAAACCCCTATCTAAAACCGCCGCAGTTTCCGTTCAGATGTCGAGAAATTCGTGAGCGTGCAGCCATTATCCCCATTTGTAAGTCGAAAAATTCGGTTGTCGAGTCGTTCGTAAGTCGAGGTACCGCTGTATAAGCAAAGACAACACCCAAACAAAAAAACCGTCACAATAAACAATGAAAATGTATTTATATGCTAAACAACAATAAAAATAAATGTATTTATTTTCATTGCTGTTTAGCATATAAATACGTTTTCCTTGTTTATTGTCACGGTTTTTTGTTTCGGTTTTGTCTTAACTTCTGACAGTGGTCAGTTCAGTCTGTCAACCTAAACTTTCCCTCACTCTTCGTGAGTTGCAAGCTTGCAGAAAGAATGTTTCCCCTTTATTACAGGCTTGGTTATTGGGGTACGTTTTCGCAGGCTTGGTTAATTTTCCACACAAAGTTGGGGTTCATAATCAATTCTCTTCGATCCTTCCTTCACCGGATCTGTTCTGTGGGTTCCCTTGGCAGGAGTCGGCCCATCTCCAGAGCCCCCCTCCACCCCAGGGGGCTGCTTGCCCTCCCAGTTCCGCTGCGCCATGTCGGGGGTCTGCATCGAAGCATCCCAGAGGTGCGATGGGGTCAGCGACTGCCCAGGCGCCGGCGATGAGGTCGGCTGTGTGCCCGAAAGCAGAGCGCCCTCGGTTGGGACCAGCAGGTAATGCATGGTGGGGGAGTCTCCTTTAGAACCTGCCCCCCAACGTGGTGTAGGGGCTGTGGCTTGGGTGAGGTAGCTCAGTCGGTGGAGCATGAGATTCTTCATCTCAGGGTCGTGGGTTCGAGCCCCGTGTCGGGCAAAAGATTGCAAGAGGTTGGATTAGATTACCCTTGCGGCGGTACGATTCTACAGAGCTAAACTGTGGAACTCTCTGCCACAAGAGGCAGCAATGGATGGCTTTAAAAGAGGATTAGGCAAATTCGTGGAGGAGGAGAGGCCTGGCCGCAAGCCAGGATGCTCTGCTTTGCTTCCAGATTAAGAGGCAGCAAAGCTTCTGAGTACCAGTTCCTAGAAGCCACAGGAGGCAAGGCGGCTCTTGTGTTCGAATCCTGCTTGGGAGTTGCCCATGTTTTTATATGTGCTAGACAGCATCTTAAAAAGCAGAAACCATCACCTTGCCGACAAAGGTCCGTGTAGTTAAAGCTATGGTTTTCCCAGTAGTGAGAGCTGGACCATAAAGAAGGCTGATCTCCGAAGAATGGATGCTTTTGAATTATGGTGCTGGAGGAGACTCTTTGAGAGTCCCATGGACTACAAGAAGATCAAGCCTATCTTTTCTGAAGGGAATCAGCCCTGAGTACTCACTTGAAGGACAGATCCTGAAGCTGAGGCTCCAATACTTTGGCCACCTCATGAGAAGAGAAGACTCCCTGGAAAAGACCCTGATGTTGGGAAAGATGGAGGGCACTAGGAGAAGGGGACAACAGAGGACAAGATGGTTGGACAGTGTTCTCGAAGCTACGAACATGGGTTTGACCAAACTGCGGGAGGCAGTGGAAGACAGGAGCGCCTGGCGTGCTCTGGTCCATGGGGTCATGAAGAGTCGGACATGACTAAACGACTAAACAAGTGTGCTGGAAGCCTCTCAGAGTGGCTGGGGAAACCCAGCCAGATGGGTGAGGTATCAACAACAACAACAACAACATCTGGTTGAATGAGAATAGGATGCTGGACTTGATGGGCCCCCTTTGGCCTGATCCAGCAAGCTGTCTCTGATGGGAGTCGTAGTCCAAAAGAGCACCAGGTTGGGGAATAATAATAATGAGGATAATTTATTATTTTACCCTGCGCACCTGTCTGGGTTTCCCCAGCCACTCTGCTTTATGCTGGCATTGAGAGTGAGGTCCATTTCCACGCAAAGAGATTCTCTGGGAACTGAATTGCTGGATTACAAGGGGAGGCGCCCCCTACATGATTTTGCCTTTCTTATCCATGAGGACTAGAGTCTTGCTTCTGAAAACTTCCATCCTTAAGAATACCATCCTTAAGAATCTTTGTATCCGTGAACAAAGCATCGCCCATGAATCCTTTCCTCCTCTCTATGGGAATGTTAGGGATGTGGATTGTTGTTGTTTGTTGTTGTTTAGTCGTTTAGTCGTGTCCGACTCTTCGTGACCCCATGGACCATAGCACGCCAGGCACTCCTGTCTTGCACTGCCTCCCGCAGTTTGGTCAAACTCATGTTCGTAGCTTCGAGAACACTGTCCAACCATCTTGTCCTCTGACGTCCCCTTCTCCTAGTGCCCTCCATCTTTCCCAACATCAGGGTCTTTTCCAAGGATTCTTCTCTTCTCATGAGGTGGCCAAAGTATTGGAGCCTCAGCTTCACGATCTGTCCTTCCAGGGAGCACTCAGAGCTGATTTCCTTAAGAATGGATAGGTTTGATCTTCTTGCAGTCCATGGGACTCTCAAGAGTCTCCTCCAGCACCATAATTCAAAAGCATCAATTCTTCGGCGATCAGCCTTCTTTATGGTCCAGCTCTCACTTCCATACATCACTACTGGGAAAACCATAGCTTTAACTATACGGACCTTTGTCGGCAAGGTGATGTCTCTGCTTTTTAAGATGCTGTCTAGGTTTGTCATTGCTTTTCTCCCAAGAAGCAGGCGTCTTTTAATTTCGTGACTGCTGTCACCATCTGCAGTAATCAAGGAGCCCAAGAAAGTAAAATCTCTCACTGCCTCCATTTCTTCCCCTTCTATTTGCCAGGAGGTGATGGGACCAGTGGCCATGATCTTGGTTTTTTTGATGTTGAGCTTCAGACCATATTTTGCGCTCTCCTCTTTCACCCTCATTAAAAGGTTCTTTAATTCCTCCTCGCTTTCTGCCATCAAGGTTGTGTCATCTGCATATCTGAGGTTGTTGATATTTCTTCCGGCAATCTTAATTCCGGCTTGGGATTCATCTAGTCCAGCCTTTCGCATGATGAATTCTGCATATAAGTTAAATAAGCAGGGAGACAATATACAACCTTGTCGTACTCCTTTCCCAATTTTGAACCAATCAGTTGTTCCATATCCAGTTCTAACTGTAGCTTCTTGTCCCACATAGAGATTTCTCAGGAGACAGATGAGGTGATCAGGCACTCCCATTTCTTTAAGAACTTGCCATAGTTTGCTGTGGTCGACACAGTCAAAGGCTTTTGCATAGTCAATGAAGCAGAAGTAGATGTTTTTCTGGAACTCTCTAGCTTTCTCCATAATCCAGCGCATGTTTGCTATTTGGTCTCTGGTTCCTCTGCCCTTTCGAAATCCAGCTTGCACTTCTGGGAGTTCTCGGTCCACATACTGCCTAAGCCTGCCTTGTAGAATTTTAAGCATAACCTTGCTAGCGTGTGAAATGAGCGCAATAGTGCGGTAGTTGGAGCATTCTTTGGCACTGCCCTTCTTTGGAATTGGGATGTAGACTGATCTTCTCCAATCCTCTGGCCGTTGCTGAGTTTTCCAAACTTGCTGGCATATTGGGTGTAGCACCTTAACAGCATCATCTTTTAAAATTTTAAATAGTTCAGCTGGAATATCATCACTTCCACTGGCCTTGTTATTAGCAGTGCTTTCTAAGGCCCATTTGACTTCACGCTCCAAGATGTCTGGCTCAAGGTCAGCAACCACACTACCTGGGGTGTACGAAACCTCCATGTCTTTCTGGTATAATTCCTCTGTGTATTCTTGCCACCTCTTCTTGATGTCTTCTGCTTCTGTTAGGTCCTTACCAGTTTTGTCCTTGATTATGGTAATCTTTGTACGAAATGTTCCTTTCATATCTCCAATTTTCTTGAACAGAATGTTAGGGATGTGGATTAGGATATATTATTAGATAGATCCTATCCAAGCTTGTGTTAGCAAGCTTCCAATATCAGCAGAGTGACATTCCCCTTTTGTGCGCAGCAAAGCATGTGCGTTAGATTCGCTAGAATCTCTATAACAATATTACACTTTATAGTTCAACATTACACTTCCTGGCAAAGGTCCCCTTTGTCCCTCTTAAAAGAAATACACAACACAGTGTTTATAAAATAAGATAGAGTTTACTTACAGTTTCATCCTGAGTTACAGCATAATCTCAGAAAGGCAGGCTTGCTTAGAAAAGTTACAAGTATATATACATCTAGAGACTACTTAGTAAAGTAAGACTCCATTTGGTCTCACTCTTGGCTGCAGGCCTAGAGTGAGAACCATGCTAACTGGAGATTCTCTGAAGATGTGTTCCCATCGAAGGAGGAAGTAGCTAAGAGAGAGAGTGATTGCAGGCTAGGGCTTTTGTCTAATCCAACTCATTTGCATGTCTGAGGGAACAGGAACTGACCTGTAGTCAGGTGTCCTTCCAGGTGAGTTCCTGTTAGTGGACACTCTAGGAACTGTTGTGACTTGTCTGCCCCAGTGTTCCATCCCACAAACCCCTTCTCAGGCAATTCACAACATTCATTACATACAAAACAAAACATAGGCAACTTTATTCAACCACCCAAGAGTCCCAGCTTGACACGCAGGTTCTGGAAACTCTGTCTTGGCAGGGGTTTTGTTAGGATGTCTGCTGTCATCTCCGATGTGCAGCAGTACGACAGTTCGACAAGTCCATCTTGTATCATCTGGCGAACGTAGTGGTACCTGACCCCAATGTGTTTTGAGCGTGCTAGGAACTTCTCATTCTGCGCCAGCTTTAGACAGCTTTGGTTGTCCTCCAGCAGGCTTATAGGTTCCTTTCTCTCCACGCCAAAGTCTGTTAGGAGTTGGTCCAGCCAGGAAATCTCTCTGCACGCTTCTGTAGCCGCAACATATTCCGATTCTGTAGACGATAAAGCTATACATTTCTGTTTATAACTGCCCCATGTGATAGCTCCGCCCCCATACATAAAGACATGCCCGCTTGTGGATTTATAATCAGAATTATCACCCGCCCAGTCAGCATCAGTGTACCCAATGAGCTTAGGGTCACTGACAGCTGGTAACTTTAATTTACAATCCATTGTACCCTTAAGATATCGAACCACCCTCTTCACACCAACCCAATCATGCTCAGTGGGACTACTCACTTTCCTGCTGAGAATCCCTACTGCATTGGCTAAATCAGGTCTGCATGTGGTAACTAAATACAAAAGTTTACCAATTGCTGAACGATACTCTGTGTTGTTTGGCAGCAGCTTCGAATCCTCTTGGTTCTTTAAGAAGTCTGTAGCCATCGGGGTGTCGACGGGTTTTGCATCCTGCAATTGCATACTCTCCAACAGTTCAATTATCTTTTGCTTCTGATTAAGTAGAAATGAACCATCCTGTTCTCTTTCCACTTGAATCCCAAGGTAATACTCAACTGGTCCTAATTCCTTCACTTGCACTTCCTTGTTGAGGTGCTGGACTACATTTTTATAATCCCTGTCATTTGACGTTGCGATTAAAAGGTCGTCAACGAAGGCAAGAATATAAGAAAATTGTCCATTACTCTGCTTAGTGTACAAACACTTGTCAGCTTCACCTTGCTTGTACCCAAGTTTCACCAGCATTCCATGCAATTTCAAGTTCCAGGCTCTGGCTGCTTGTTTTAAACCATACAGTCCCTTTTGAAGCTTGCAAACCAAATGTGCCTCATTTGGCTTTATAAAACCTTTAGGCTGCTTCATGTAAATTTCTTCAGAAATTTCCCCATGCAAAAACGCAGTAGCTATATCGATGTGTTTCACCTCCATCCCTTTAGATGCTGCGATGCTTAAAAGTAATCTTACGCTACTGTATCTTACTGTCGGTGCAAAGACTTGGTCATAGTCGTGGCCATATTGCTGTGAAAAACCTTGTGCCACTAGTCTTGCTTTGTAACGTTGCACCTCCCCTTCTGAACCCCTTTTAACCTTGAACACCCATTTGCTCCCAATTGCTTTCTTACCAGCAGGTAATTCTGTGAGTGTCCAGGTCTTGTTCTTGTGCAGTGCGTCAATCTCCTCCTGCGCGGCTTTCCTCCAGAGACTGGCTTCGGTGGCTGGCATCTGCTCTACCTCTTCCCAAGTGGAAGGTTCTGGTGGAGACGCCGACCCTGCAAAGTAGGACAGTCGTAGTGGCGGAATGCCCTTGTTGGTTCTGGATGAGCATCTGACTTCTGGTTGTGCAACCGCATCAGCATCCTCATCCTCCTCCAACGCTGGCATGTCCACGTACAGCTCCTCCTCTTCGTCTCTGGTGCCGCCAGGGGTCTGGACCTCTGCGTCTTCTGGGGTGTCGCCTGTAGGGGGTGTTGTGACACTAGAAGGTATATTAGTTCCTTGTGCTAAAGGAAAACTTATAAATTCTTCATCTGGTGACTCTCTAGAACAGTCAATAACAGTGTTCTTTGTATCAAACTTTCCTTGTTCATCAAAATGAACCACATGGTATGGGTCTACTCTGCCACTCTTTGGATCTAGAACTCTATATCCCTTTCCTCCAGGAGCATATCCAACCAGGATACCTGCTTTTGCTCTGGAGTCAAGCTTGTGTCTGCGCTCTTTGGGCACGTGGTAATAACAGACACTTCCAAACACACGTATGTGCTGCAGACTTGGGACTCTCCCGTGCCAAAGTTCAAATGGTGTGCGTTCTGCACCCTTTGTAGGCAATCTGTTTTGCAAATAAATCGCCGTATTCGCCGCTTCACCCCATAGCTTCTGTGACAAGTTGGCCTCTTTTAACATGCACCTTGTCATCTCCATAATAGACCTAAACTTTCTCTCAGCAATGGAGTTCTGTTGAGGCGTGTAAGCAACTGTAGTTACATGTGCTATGCCTTCTTGTGCCATGATGGCCTTCATCTGCCGTGAGCAAAACTCTCCACCATTATCCGAAATTAAGGTGGAAGGAGCTCTCTGGAATTTGTTCTTCACCATGTTTAAGTACAGTTTGAACAATTCCGGTGTCTGACTCTTTTCCTCTAGAAAATATCCAACACAATATCTTGAGAAGTCATCTATAAATATCAGAATGTACTTATTGTTTCCTAGGGAAGGTACATTCAGCGGACCACATAGGTCAGTATGAACAGTGTCCATGACTTTTGTGCTTCTCTTCTCTGTACAACGTGGGAAGGAAGGCTTGACTGCCTTTTCAGTTATGCAAGTTGTACAGTTTGGCATTGGTGTACTGCAATTCTTTACCTGTAGACCTTTTACCAGATTTTCCTTCTGCATTTTCAGGATAAGGTTGGTATCCCTGTGTCCAAGCCTTTTGTGCCAGAGTTCCAGATCTGGTTGATCCTTTCTGCTGGGTTGTGCAACCCTTGCAGACTCATTCTCTGAAATATCAATCTCATACACATCATTGATTAGTTTGGCTTGAATAAACACTTCACCATCTTTTATCACATTGCATTGTCCATTTTTAAATATAATTTCAAAACCTTTCTTGTCCAAGCTAGACACACTTATTAGATTACAGTTCAGCTTTGGTGCATACTTAACATTACTCACTGTAGTATCAAAAGACTCATTGTTCACTTTGAAATTCAAGTTCAAAGATCCTGCACCTATTGACTTTATAACATTTCCATCAGCAATTTCAATCTCAGACTGTTTATTATTGTCTATTTCATTGAAATATTCCCTTTTATAACAGAAATGGCTGCTTGCTGCACTGTCTAGAAGCCACTTATTGCGCTTTCCTTCACAGCTCTGGAAAGCTACATTTCTTTCTTGCAATATCATTGCACGCCCACGCCCCCCCTTCTTTTCGCCTTTTGGTGGAAAGGGGCGGGATTTATTCCTAGGTGCCCGGCATTCCTTCGCCATGTGCCCTTTTAAATTGCAGTTAAAGCAAATTATTTCCTTTGGCGTTTGTCTGGACCTTTGGAAATGCTTGGAAGCATAATTAATGTCCTTTCTCCCTGTATTCCTTTCTGAAGAATCAAGGTAATCTCTGCATTCCTCTCTCAAATGATCAATCAGTTCTTCAAAAGTCAGGTCCTTTTTGTGATCCATGCAACTCTTGAATGAACTGAAGCTTGGTCCTAGAGATGCTATCAAAAATGAAACCTTTGTTTCTTCATCAAGGGCTTTAGTAGTAAGATCAATCCTCTGAACAATTTCACTAAATTTGCTGATATGGTTAGTGAATTCTTCTCTTGAATTCATCCTCAGCGCAGTTAATTTGCTCATCAAATTCCTGTAGGAGTTCTTAGTAGATGCTCCATACCTGCGCTCAATATCTTTTAAGATTTTAGCTGCATCATCTTTGCTATTAACTGATGTTAGATGCCTGTTGCGAAGTCCACTCAAAATTATGTATCTGGCCTCGCTGTTCATGCGTTTCCAATTTGCTATCTTGGCTAAATCCTCTGCTGTTGTGCCAGTAGGCATAGGTTTTTCAATGGCATCCAAAACATTCCTTGCATCTAAAAATGCTATCAGGCGTTGTTTCCAAAATACGTAATTGTGGTCATCTAAAGCCATTAATCCTAGGTTAACTCCACTATCAAAATCTGCAAAAGCCATCTTGGAATCTCAAAATTCTAAAAATTTCTCAAAAATTCCAAAATTTGCCAAAAATTCCAAAATCAAAATCTCTAAAAATATCTCAAAATGCAAAATAATCTTCACTGCCTCTGAGTTCTCAGTGCTGTAAACTCTGAGGGAGGGGAGGGGTAGCTAATCCCCTAGGCACACTGGAGAACAATAGACCATGTGCTCACCAGGAAGTTCTAACTGAAAAAATCCTACTCAGTTCAAAATCACAATCCAAAGCAATCCTTCAAAAATACACAAAAATACGCAGTCCTGGGCCGTAATAACCCTTTATGGGAATGTTAGGGATGTGGATTAGGATATATTATTAGATAGATCCTATCCAAGCTTGTGTTAGCAAGCTTCCAATATCAGCAGAGTGACATTCCCCTTTTGTGCGCAGCAAAGCATGTGCGTTAGATTCGCTAGAATCTCTATAACAATATTACACTTTATAGTTCAACATTACACTTCCTGGCAAAGGTCCCCTTTGTCCCTCTTAAAAGAAATACACAACACAGTGTTTATAAAATAAGATAGAGTTTACTTACAGTTTCATCCTGAGTTACAGCATAATCTCAGAAAGGCAGGCTTGCTTAGAAAAGTTACAAGTATATATACATCTAGAGACTACTTAGTAAAGTAAGACTCCATTTGGTCTCACTCTTGGCTGCAGGCCTAGAGTGAGAACCATGCTAACTGGAGATTCTCTGAAGATGTGTTCCCATCGAAGGAGGAAGTAGCTAAGAGAGAGAGTGATTGCAGGCTAGGGCTTTTGTCTAATCCAACTCATTTGCATGTCTGAGGGAACAGGAACTGACCTGTAGTCAGGTGTCCTTCCAGGTGAGTTCCTGTTAGTGGACACTCTAGGAACTGTTGTGACTTGTCTGCCCCAGTGTTCCATCCCACACTCTCGATGCCTCTTGGCAGATTTTCTCTGCCTTTAAATTATCTGTCGATTCATTTTATCCCCAAATGCTGAAAAGCGGCTAGCCCCCATCCTCCGAGACGCATCTCCCTTGCAATGGACTTGTTCACTTATTTCTTAAGATTCACGCACCACTTGTAAAGCGGTTTACAAAAAAAAAGCAATAAAATTATCAATAAGAAAAAATAACAGCAACTTAAGATTTTGAAAAAAGCAGCAACAGACTAAAAAAAACCTAAAACTCCTAGCAACTTTCTGGACATCTAGGCAGACTTGGCTAAGCAATAATCGACTCTAGAGAGACATTCCTGCACCAGCGATCACAGTTTTAGAGCTTTTTTGGAACCCCATAACAAAAGTCCTTGCAATATTTATTTCAGCTCCTGGACTTCCGAAAAACAGCCACCGAAGCCTTCGGTGCCCCATCCAACTCAGGTAAGAGTGCCAAGGGGAATCGAGGCAGGATGGGCCGGGGGGGGGGGGAGTCGCTAAGGACTCAGGTTTCCAGGAGGGAGCCAAGGACAGGTGGTTCAAGTGACAGTTGAGGACTGGTGGGGACTGAGATCAAATCCCCACTCAGCCAAGAAGCTCGTGGGCTGGTCTGGGGCTGCTTACTCTTTCCTTTCCTTTTGCTTTCCTTTTCTTTTTTAACTTCCATATTCATCCATCTGTTTATTTATTAGCTTGGACAATCTTCAGCATTTCTTTCCTTTTTTTAAAAAAAACATTTTTTATTGGTTTTACATATAATCACATTATGTAACATCACACCTCTTGTTTTTATCTCTTTGGCTCAACTGAGCCTAACGGCTTCTTTATATTTTGCTTCGCTTCCTATCCTTGTTATACCATCACCTAAAATATTATAGGACTCAACCTGGATAGGTAGCAATTTCACTTTACAGATCTTCAGATCACCCTGCTAATGGTGTTAATTGCTTGCAGCTGTCTTTCAAATATAATATGAATTTGTTCCAGTCCTTTTGGAATGCTTGCTCTCGCTGGTTCCGGATTCTTCCCGTCAGTTTCGCCAGTTCTGCAAAGTCCATCATCTTCCCCTGCCCCTCTTCTTTTCTTGCTAACTCCTGTTGTTTCCCTCTCTGGGCTAACAAAACTCTTGCCGCAGTTGTTGCATATAAGAACAATTTTTTATCTTGTTTCCGTATCTCTCGGTTACCCTTTCCCAGCCTTCCTTGCAGGGCTGTTGTGCCGTTAAAACCAAGGAGCCAAGTAACAACACCGTCAGCTCCCTGGAAGGAGGAGGGCTGAAAGGGCAGTTCCCATTTATCCAAAGTGGCTAGCGGAAGGTGACTCTCTTTTCTCTCCATCCTTGCAGGTGTCCCCCAGTGGATGGCCCTTTCCTGAAGGTCTCACCTTCCCCCAGCCAGGTAAAGTGGGGGGGGGTGGCTTGGTCCCAGCCCTCTCCCAGATCTGCACCCAGCACCTTTCATTCCTCAATGTTGGTGGGATAGCCCGGTGGGTAGAGCACGAGACTCTTAATACCAGGGTTGTGGGTTCGAGCTTAATGTGGGTCAAAAGATTCCTGTGTTGCAGGGGGGGGGGGCTAGGTGACCCTCGTTGTCCTTCCCAACTCTACAATTCTAGGATTCTATGAAGGATTCTGTTTGTGTGTGTGTGTGTGTGTGTGTGTGATTTTTATTGAGTTTTTTCTGTTTTACATTTTGGAATACTTGTTTTAACATCCTTAAAATATCAATGACTTCCCTTCTTCTCTTTCCGTAGTTCAATTTGTATACCCCACATCCCCGCATATTTTACATGATGGGACGTCCAACTCCCAAGAGACTGTGATCTACTCACAGTGTTAAAAAAAACCTGGCAGTGATCTACCCATTGTCGTAAAAAGACTGGCAGTGGTCTACCCAAAGTTGTGGAGCTTTTTTTAGGAAGCCAAAGTAGGGGGCTTTTTTGCTTCTTTGTAAGGAGATCGCTGAGGGGCCAGAGGTCAACCAGGATCTACCAGGAATACCCCGTGATCTACCAGTAGATCATGATCTACCTGTTGGACATGCCTGAAAAACATTCAGTAATCCAATGTTGCACCCGCCAAATCTTATTTACACTGTCGAATTTACCTTAATGCTACCAGCGTTTTTCAATGAACACAATTTTCACCCATATGCTCAGTAAACATTTTCCAGTCTTCTGTAAATGTGCATTCTTCTTGTTCTCTTGTTCTGTCTGTTGAATCTGCAAGCTGCGCATATTCCATCAGTTTATGTTGCCATTCTTCACATACATGAACAGTCTTTTTTGAAACCTGGGAATTTCCCACTGAATTATCCCCAACAAAAAGGACTCTGAATTTTCCCCCAGAAAGGTACTTTTAAACATTCCCACCCCACCCCGGTTCATTATATATCATTTCCCAATACAGAGCACAAGACTCTTACTCTCAGGGCTGTGGGTTCGAGCTTCATGTGGGTCAAAAGATTCCTGCATTGCAGGGGGCTGAGGCTCGCTGCCCTTTCCAACTCTGCAATTCTACGAAGGATTCTCTCCCGGGGTCTCAACATCTCCCTGCAACTCACCAGACGGGCTACGGCACTGTGGGTTAGAATTACAGAACTCTAAAGTTGGCCGGGGTTCCCAGGGTCATCTAGCCCCACCCCCCGCGATGCAGGATGGCAGCTGAGTCTGGGCAGCTGGCATGGCCGTGGGTCAAATCTCACTTCAGCCCATGGACTCTCCAGGGGACTTTGGCCACACTGCAGTTCCTACAGTGGACAGTTCTGACACATGTTGTGATGTGCCCTGAGATCTGTGGGCAAAGGGCGGCATATTAGGGTAATAAAATAAAAACAAAACTTGTTTTGCTCTAGAAATGCTGGGCATTGTGGCAGGCCTGGAGAAGGGCTGCTTCCAAGGGCCCCGGGCGGGTGACGGCGCTGCAAATCCACGGAAGCGAAGCTGGGGGCACCTCTAACTGTTTGGATTTGCGCACCCTCTTGACGCAGGTTCCTGCAGCGAAGCCCTCGGTCTGGAAGATGGGCGAATCCACCAGCAGCAGCTGAGCGCCTCGTCCTACCAGGACGGGAACCCACCAGACGCCGGGCGCCTCAACATTGTGCCCAGCATGTAAGTTTGGGGGTCCAAGTCAGCTTCATGGAGTCAGGGGCAGATGGGGGGGGAGCTCAGAGAGCATTGGGGTGAGGGTGCCATGGGGGTTGCATTGCGGAAGGAAGGAAGGAAGGAAGGAAGGAAGGAAGGAAGGAAGGAAGGAAGGAAGGAAGGAAGGAAGGGGCCAGACAACTCGATGGTGATAGAAGAAAGTGGATAGTTAATTTCTGGAAATCCCTCCTGCAGGAGGCAGTGACGGCCACCAACTTGGATGGGCTTATGATTATTGTCATTTATTGTTCTTATTTGGGTTAAACCACAGAGCCTAGGGCTTGCCGATCAGAACGTCGGCAGTTCGAATCCCCGCGACGGGGTGAGCTCCCATTGCTCAGTCCCAGCTCCTGCCCACCTAGCAGTTCGAAAGCACATCAAAGTGCAAGTAGATAAATAGGGACCGCTCCGGCGGGAAGGTAAACGGCGTTTCCGTGTGCTGCTCTGGTTCCCCAGAAGCGGCTTAGTCATGCTGGCCACATGACCCGGAAGCTGTCTGCAGACAAACGCTGGCTCCCTCGGCCTATAGAGCGGGATGAGCGCCACAACCCCAGAGTCGGACTCGACTGGACCTGATGGTCAGGGGCCCCTTTATCTTTACCTTTTTATACTGCCCTTCAGCCATAAACCCCAGGGCATAAAAATACAAGATAAAAACCACAAAATATGTTAAATCCTCTTTAAAAGAGGATTAGACAAATTCCTGGAGGAGGAGAGGGCTGAGCAACTTGTGACTATTAATGTTTTTTTAAAAACGGGCAATGGAAAAATGTCTGTGGTCCCCCCCCCTTCCCCTGATGCCCTAGGCACCAGGATCAGGATGGTATAGGGTTGGGGGACCAATTTCCTTCTCTTGCGGGAGCTCAATTCCGTTAAGAGTTTGGGGGTAATCCTTGACGCCTCCCTTTCCATGGAGGCGCAGGTTGCAGCAACAGTCAAGGCGACATTTTTTCACCTTCCCCTCCCCGACTCTGGCCACAGTGATCCATGCGACGGTCACCTCCAGGCTTGACTACTGTAACTCGCTCTACGTGGGGCTGCCCTTGAAACTGTCCCAGAAACTCCTGCGGGTGCAGAATGCGGCTCTTCACGGGGTCTCTGCCGTGGGAGCGTATTCACCCAGTGCTCTACCAGCTGCGCTGGCTCCCGATGGAGTATAGGGTCAGGTTTAAGGTGCTGGTTTTGACCTTTAAAGGCCAATGCAGCCTAGGGCCCTCGTACTTACGGGACCGCCTCTCCCGGTATGAATCATAGAATCATAGAATCCTAGAGTTGGAAGAGACCACAAGGGCCATCCAGTCCAACCCCCTGCCAAGCAGGAAACACCATCAAAGCATTCTTGACAGATGGCTGTCAAGACCTCCAAAGAAGGAGACTCCACCACACTCCTTGGTAGCAAATTCCACTGCCGAACAGCTCTTACTGTCAGGAAGTTCTTCCTAATGTTGAGGTGGAATCTTCTTTCTTGTAGTTTGAATCCATTGCTCCGTGTCCGCTTCTCTGGAGCAGCAGAAAACAACCTCTCTCCCTCCTCCGGTATGCCCCGCAGAGGACCCTCAGGTTCACAAATAGTAACAGCTTAAGGGTCCCGGGCCCTAAAGAAGCCAGATTATCCTCCACCAGGGCCAGGGCCTTTTCAGTGATGGCACCGATCTGGTAGAATGCTCCGTCCCATGAGACTAGGGCCCTGCGGGACTTGATCTTCTTCCGCAGGGCCTGTAAGACACAGCTATTCCGCCTGGCCTTCAATTTAGCCTGATCCTCCATTCCTTTTTCTCTTCCCTTTTTCTATGCAGAAACCTTTCTGGGTCCCCACATTCTAAATACTTCCCTGGTCTCCTTGCTGGCCATAGCAGGACTAACTTGGCCCTGGTGATGCTATATTTATGTTGTACTTTATGCTGTTTTTAAGTAATTTTTAATCAATGTTTTATATTTGTTTCTGGACCAAAAATTATTTGCTGACCCCCCACCAGGCAGAACATGGCCCCTGGGTGGAGCCCGGACCCCTCGGACCCCGACCCCTATTTCCAGGTGGACTTTCTTCAGCCCACATTCCTCACTGCCGTGGTCACGCAAGGTGGGGGACCCTCTCGGGGGTACGTCTCCCGCTACCGCCTGGTCTACAGCGACGACGGGGTCAACTTCCGGAATTACGCCCGATCTGGATACGGCCCTAGCACTTCCCTGCGGGCCCAGGTACCACCTCTGCCCACGCCCCCCCCCCACACCCTTCTTCCTGTCCGCTACGGGGTCCTCCTGAGCGGGTGCTGAGGACGGGCTTCCCCACTTCCCAGGAGATCTCTCTGGGCTCCCCACTCCAAAAGAAGGCAGAGCTGCTCAGTGGGCTGGCGTGGGAAAAGACCCCCAAGGCTCATCTAGTCCAACCCCCCTGCAATGCAAGAATCACAGTTAACCCCTCCCCCCCCCACACAGACGACCCGCTTACTAAGCACTCATCCTGCTCAGCTCGCACCAAGAAGACATGGAAATTGCAGATTGTATCCTGCTTTACTTTATCTTCTGCTCTGTTTATGAAGCAGTTATGTTACTTGCATCTATCGATCTATTTATTGCCCCCATTCTTCCCACAATATTTAAAAACAACTTACAGCCACTAAAATACAGTGGGTCCTAAGACATACAGCTGTGGTGCTAATACGGTATCATAGAATTGTAGAGCTGTAGAGCTGGAAGGCACCCACAGAGTCATCTAGTCTGACCCCCCTAAAACACTAAAATAAGATTAAAGTTACCGTGGCTTTCTAAGCTTGGCTAAACAAGAATGCTTTGAGCAGGTGCCTGTTTGATCTCAAGAGGCAGGGAGTTCCAAAGGCCAGGTGCTGCCACACTGAACGACCAAGTCCTAAAAAATGCGGAACGGGGTTTATGGGCCATCCGTAATTGTGCCGATTCCGCCAATCAACACTGAACTCTATGGCGGCACCTAATTTTGAGTTGACATACTTTTAGAAGGCCTTGGCAGAGTTCTGCCTCTGCCGCCTCGGCTTACACTTCTCAACCTCCCACAGGTCCTGGAGGGCAATTCCAACAGCGCCACAGCAGTGCGCCAGGAGCTGCGCCCGCCCATCTTGGCCCGCATCCTCCGCCTCGTGCCCACGGACTTTCGCGGGAGCCCCTCCTTGCGCATGGAGGTGCTCGGCTGCCCCTGGAGTGAGTTTGGGGAGGACTGGCGAGGGCACCTGTAGGGTTCTTCCGGGGGAAGGTGGTTGGCTGACGGGGCCTCCCTTCCAGAGTCTATGCCAGCCTCAGACAACCTGGCACCCTCCGTATGCTTTTGATAGTGGTTAAACTGTGGAACTCCCTCCCACAGGAGGCAATGATGGCCATCAACACAGGTGGTTTGAAAAGAGGAACAGACAAGTTCCTTGTGGAGGAGAGGGCTATTGCTCCTGTCCTTGTTCCTGCCAAGGATGGGCATGGAAGATAGAGGGTAGGGAACAGGGGAAGGCCGAGGCTGGCACAGGGCAAGGATTTCTCCAGGAAAACAGTGCCCCCCCTGTCTTTGCAAGGGAGGCTGCTTTGAGTACAGCAGTACAGTGGAACCTCGGGTTTCAAATGTCTCTGTTGACGAACATTTTGGTTTTTGAATGCCGTAAACCCGGAAGTAAATGCTTCTGTTTTCGAACGCATCTCGGAAGTCAAATGCATATGTTATTTTTCTCAACTTCCTCTATTAAATTTGCAGGCCGCCCTTTGTGCCTCAGTTTTCGAACGTTTCGGAACTTGAACGGTTTTCCGGAATACAGTGGTACCTCGACTTACGAATTTAATCCGTTCCAAATGCACATTCGTAGGTCGAAAAATCCGTAAGTCGAAAAAACCGCGTTTCCCCATAGGAATGCATTGGGGGGGAATAATCGAAAAAATTCGTAAGTCGAAGCAACCCCATCTAAAAATTCGTAAGTCGAGAAAACCCTATCTAAAACCGTGAACGGCTTTCCGTTCGTAAGTCGAAACATTTGGATGTTGAGTCGTTCGTAAGTCGAGGTACCACTGTAGATTACGTTCAAAAACCGAGGTACCACAATTACTCCATTTGAGGGTTGAGGGGGGTACTGCAAAATCTGCAGATTTTCCTGCAAAACTGTTACAAAACTTTGGTACAGTTTTGGAGTGAATCAGCTGTTGGCTTTCCACGTGTTAACCACAAACCCCCGGTTTGATGTATCTATTACTGGGGGGGGGGGCTTGGCTTACCTTCCAAGTCCCGGACTGCAGAATCCGGGACCGGCAGCCGTGTGACACCGGAAGTTATGTCGACGTAACTTCCGGTGTCGCTTTGCCCTTCTATGGGCACCAAAAATGGTCGCCGCCAGCTTCGAAAGTCGCTTGTACGCATGTCAGGAAGGGCGTCAACGCAACTTCCGGTGTCGCTCCACCCATCTATGGGCACCAAAAATGGCCGCCGCCGGCACCGGAAGTCACGTCTATGCACTTCCGGACATGCGTAGATGCGACTTTTGAAGCTGGCGCGGGCCATTTTTGGTGCCCATAGAAGGGCAAATCGGAAAGGAAAAAAATGGCCGCTGGCAGGAGAAAATAACGGAGAAAAACGGGAGACAACGTGATACGGGGGACCACCAGGAAAAGGTAAGTAAAAACGGGGGTTTCCCGGGGAAAACAGGGTACTTGGCAGCTATGGCCCTTGGTTTTGCTCTTTTTGTTTTCACTATTTATTTGCCCTTTTGCTTTGTAGTTAACCTTGCGAACCGCCCTCCGATCTTCTGATGAAGGGCGGTTTGTCAATCACACAAACAAAGAAGCAAACAAATAAAAATAAAACGTTTGGGTTGGCGCTGCGAAACATGTGGGTTCGCGCTGCACAATGCTGCCAAGCAGCTGCAAAGCTTTGAGACCGGTTTGGAAGGGACCCCAAATTCTGGGGTTCGTAGTTTGTGAGGCCGGACTCCCAAGGCACGTTCTGCATTTCCCCCATGCTTCTTTCCAGAGGTGGTGCCCGCAGCTGGTGTGACGACACCCTCCACGGACACTGGCACAACACCCCCTGTCCCAGAGACACCATCTCCTTCTGGAGGAGTAACCGGCATCCCGGAATCGCCCAGGATCCGGCCCTCCAAGGAGCCTCCCGCCTCGCCTTCCTGGTCCACCTCCTGGCCGCTGGGACCCAGTTTGCCCAGACTCGTGACTGGTACCCCTGGCACGACGGTGCTGCCCGCGTCCCAAACCTTTCCGTACCAGCCAGGCTTGCGATCCACGCTGTCTGGTAAGCAGGGCTGTCGGCTCCAAAGGGTGCGGTGGGGGGGGGGGAATGCGTCTCGTGGAAGGAGCATTTGGAACACTGTGTAGGGTTCTGGTCGCCTCATCTGAAAGTGGAGATTGTAGAGTTGGGAAAGGTTCAGAGGAGGCCAAACTTATGGAATGTGCAGAAATGGTGAAATTTACCGGGAGAATAAGAAATAAAGGTGACAAACTTTTTATAAAAGAATGGAAATGGTTTATTGAATATTTGCAGATGAATTGTAAGCAGATAAAAACACTGGCAGGATTATTGTAATAACCTGCAGTTATATAAGAGTATGTATTTAAAGAAGATAAACGAGTAAGTTAAGTTAATTTGGGTATGCAGAAGGTGTAAGGAACCGCAGGATAAATTTAAGGAACCGCAGAAAGAGGGGGAAGGAAGTCAAGTTTTAAAATGTCAAAATGATTGTAAAATCAGTGAAATGTATATATCTGAAAAGTATACTGTAAATAAATTTAAAAGAAAAAGAAAAGGCCAACCAAAATGATCAAGGGGGTGAAGCAAAAGGTGCCAGGGAGCCTCAATTTTGAGGGTGCCCTTTGCATGGCGCACATGTGTGAAGTCACACACACAACAGATATCGCCCCTTGCAAGTCCAGGGGCCGGCTCCTCCAGAACACTCTGCCTCCTCTGTTGTGTACAAGGAGTGCTGGGCCCCCTCAATCCTGGGGGGCGCCTTGGCCCCTGCAACTTGGGGCTTTTTAGTTTGGAGAAAGGGCCAGAAAGAGGCAACACGACAGGAGTTTGGTAACAATACGCACGGAATGGAGAAAGGGAGAGAGAGCAAATATTTCTCCCCGTCTCATAGCACAAAAACTCATGGAAGCTGAACGTTGGAACTTAGTTAAGCTGTGGAACTCCCTTCCACAGGAGACCGGGATGGCCACCGACTGCTGCTTAGGGGGCTTAAAAGAGGATTGAAAGAGTTGGATTTAAAAGAAGGTTAGACAAAATCATGGCTTTGCTCCATCTCTGCAGTTGGAGACAGAGATGCTTCTGAATCTCAGTTGCTGGGAGCCATGTGAGGGGAGAGGGCTCTTGTGTTCGAATCCTGCTGGTTTCCCACAGGCATCTGGTTGGCCCCTGTGAGTACAGGATGAGATGGGCCCTTGGCCTGATCCAGATGACTCTCCTTATGTTCTGAAGAAGCTGAGAAGAGCCCTGTGGTTGGATCAGGCCAAAGGGGGCCTCTCTCGCCCAGCCTCCTGCTCTCACAAGGGCCACTCGGATGCCCATCCTGGGAAACCCGCAAGCAGGATCCGAGCCCCAGAGCAACTGGAAGTTGGTCCCCCTGCCAGCCAGCCAGCCAGCCATAAGGTGCTGTTTTCCTCTGACAGGGCTGACTCGAACCCCCAGCCCCGGGCTTCCCAGAATCCTCTGCACCCAGGGCCAGTTCGCCTGCGAAGTCTTTGGCTGCGTGGAGGCTGCCTTCGTTTGCGATGGCCAAGAAGACTGTCTGGATGGGTCAGACGAGAGGCACTGCGGTGAGTCTTGCTAGCTGCCGCTCCGTTTTGCCGAGCAGCGAGAAACTCTGGGGATTCGAGGCGCAAACGCAGATCTGGTTTCCGTGGAACGGAATCCAATGTGGCATCTTAAATTTGCACATATATCCAACCTGAGCACAGGACGGATGGGATCACAAGTGCTCTGTGGGTGCCAGGGAAGATCTCAAGGGCGCCAACGCACCCACGGAGGCCACATGGCTGGTGGCAATTGCTCTGAACCAAAAGTTCAGGGGTTGGTGGTTCTCCCCCAGGGATAGAATCATAGAATCGTAGAGTTGGAAGAGACCCCAAGGGCCATCCAGTCCAACCCCCTGCCGAGCAGGAAACACCATCAAAGCATTCTTGACATATGCCTGTCAAGCCTCTGCTTAAAGACCTCCAAAGAAGGAGACTCCACCACACTCCTTGGCAGCAAATTCCACTGCCGAACAGCTCTTACTGTCAGGAAGTTCTTCCACATGTTTAGGTGGAACCTTCTTTCTTGTAATGGTTTTGCCGTATGTCATGTCACCCAATGGGCTTCAGGAACAAGTGTGTCAGGGAATGGTCTGAAACAGAGGATTGGGAAATGCATTCTCAGGCAGATCACCTCCTCTCTGAAAAGGAAGAGGAGGAGGAGGAGGAGGAAGACCCCCCCCCGCCCGTTTCCAGCAGTTTCAGGAACAGAGAGAGACACAGACACTGAGCAGTTTCAGCAGGAGTTGCCCAGTTACGAGATAATGGGGAGAGAGAGAGAAGGGAGGGAACAGCCAGCAGAGACGTCATTAGAGAGTGTGGGGAACCCTCCCACCTCAAGAACGATGAGGTCTGTCCGTATTAGAGAACAAAGGATGCAGAGAGGAGGAGGAACTTCCTGTTGGCACCCAGGATGTTGCTGGGGACGGAAGGGGGAGGAGTTAGAGCAGCCAACTGCTCTCCTTGTGGAGAGATGTGGGTTTTTGCTTGTAACCAGGTGACTGAATAAAACAGACTATAAGATATAAACTGCTCGTTAATTCTTGCCAGTGAAGTTAGCGAAGGGAGGGGAGGACTCTCCATGCCTGACAAAGTGGGACTAGGAGCCTGGTCTCCCTGGTCCTAGTCCAACGCTCTAACCATTGCACTGCACTTCCCCCCCCACAGGTGGTCCCACTGCTCCCGCTGCCCCCACCACAACCCTGCTTCCCCCACTGGGCCCTCCCAGCACCTGCTCCGCCAAGCAGTTCACCTGCGGCAGTGGGGAATGCCTGGTGCTGGAGCGGCGCTGCGATCTCCGTCAGGATTGCCAGGATGGGTCCGACGAGGCCAACTGTGGTATGTCAGATTGGGGCGGATAATCGCTCCACTCCCCCCCCCCCACTCTGCACGAGAGCAGGGATGGGCAAATGTGGCCCTCCGGGCATGGCTCGGCCATACTCTGCCGCCACCCTTCCTTGAGGGTTTTTGCCTGGCTGGACTGTGTCCCTGAATGCGGAGGATGCCTCTCACTTGCCTGGATGGAAGGTGAGTGGGGGCAGTCCATGGCAGAGAGAAGTCAAGCATCAGCGGCAGAAGAAGCTGGTGAAGAGTCTCAGGTGTCTCCCCCTCCTGCTGCAACAAGCTCCTCAGTACCAAGAGAGGCATGAAAAGCATGGAGGAGAAGTTGGCTGCACTCAGGCACAGTCTCTGATTGCTTGGGGAAAACCCTGGATAGGAGGGGACTTAGGCGGCTGTGGGGAGGCAGAGGCTTTCAGTCTCAGCAACTAATCCATGGGGCCAGACCCACTGGGGATGAGCTGTTGTGCTCATGAGTCCTGACAATTAATCAATCAATAAAAAAAATTGATTGATTGATTAGAATTGGAAACTGCAAGAGTTAGCGAACTATTTAGAACTCAGGAAGGGGGAATGAGGAAGTCCGAAAGGTTTAGATTTGAAGTTGTGTAGTATGATTATAAATCTTGGTTGTTTTTTTAATCTTTTCTTTCTTTCTGTTTTTCTATAATAATGTCTTTTATATGTGAAGAATCCTGGGAAATAAGATTTGATGATATTGTTTTATATTTTTTGTATTTTTCTATTTTCTTTTTCTATGTAAAACCCAATAAAAATTAATTTTAAAAAATTCAATCAATCAATCAATTGTATGCTGCCTTTCCAAAGTTAAAACTATGCTCAAGGCAGCTTACAACGTATAAAAAAACCCCCACGTAACTACAAGCGTAAAAGCAGTTATAAATAATAAAGAAAGCTTCAAAAAGTACACAACCCAACTGAACAATTTCCACATTGATCCAAAATGAAGATACAAAAAATTAGTATCAACAGCAACAATGCCCCAGCCCAAGACATTTCTGCGTGTCGTTTCTGACAGTCCACCAAGTCTGTGCAGATGGTGTTCTTGCTAATCAATTTAAATCTGTGGCTCCTCCCACTTTTTGCCTCTGGCTCCACCCACCACTGGAAGTTTGTCCAGCACGGAATGTGGCCCTTGGGCGATGAAATGCCCCCCCCCACCTCTGTCCTAAAGAAAAGGGCACCGGCTCAGGCCAAGGTTAGGGTGTTTCGCTGCAAATGGAGGAAGCTTCTCTCCTGGCTGTTGCCTGGTCCAATCCTGCCTCTCTCCCTTCCCTGGCAGCGGACTGCATCATGTCACCGTGGACCGCCTGGAGTGAATGCAGCCGGTCGTGCGGGCTGGGGGTGACCTTCCGGCGCCGGGACTTGCTCCGCGATGCCCTCCCCGGGGGGCAGTGCGACCGCGATGAGTTTGAGAGCCGCTCCTGCTTCCTGCGGGCCTGCCCAGGTAAGGGCCTTCTCCCCACTTAGCTGGGAGCAGTGGGTTCCCAGACAGGCTGGGCTCAAAAGGTTCTCTCAGCTCCCCATCGTCTCTGCAGATGCCCGGCCTGAAGGAGAACCCTTTGGGCAAGGAATTGAATTTGGCAGTTTTGAAAGTGCTGAATATTGCAAACAGAAACGGATTCGTATAGAATCGGGGCCATCCAGGTGCCCCAAAGTGAAGCCCACGAGCAGGATTCGAGCCCAAGAGCCCTCTCAAGCCTTCTCAGGGCTGAAGCCCTTCATAAAAGCATAGAATTATGGAATTGTAGGGTTGGAAGGGACCCTGAAGGTCATCCAGTCCAACCCCCTGCAATGCAGGAATATGCAGCTGGATCGTGTTATCAGCACCACGTGCTAAGCAGCTGAGCTACCAACTGATCTATCTTTTTCGCATGCTGTTTTGAGGCTATTTAGTATGCAATATAGTGGTGTATACCGTACATTTTATGAAAGATGCGGAGGTTATTTCATAAAATGAACACACCACTAGATTACAAACTAAACAGCCTTGAAGCAGTTTACGGGGGTGGGGGGGAGAGATAAATCAATCGTTAGCAGTAAGGAAGATTAACAGCAATAATTTAAGACATTCAAAATGTTAAAATAACAACAAGAGGCTGAAAACAGGATTGAAAACAGGGTTGAAACTCTCTAAGCACCTGAACAGGCTTCCCTGAACACTAACGTATTTAGCAGGTGTCAAAAAGAGTGCAATGAAGGCATCTCTGCCTGGCAGGGAGTTCCAAAGTACAGGTGCTGCCACACTAAAAGATCAAGTTCTTGCAAATGCGGAACGGGTGTTATGCGTCACCTGTGCCAATTTCTTACAACAACCTTGCGAGCTGGGCTAAAGCGAAGAGCGTGCAGGCTTCACGTGTAGCATTTTGCTTAAGGTAAAGGTAAAGGGACCCCTGACCATTAGGTCCAGTCGTGACCGACTCTGGGGTTGCGGCGCTCATCTCACGTTATTGGCCGAGGGAACCGGCGTACAGCTTCCGGGTCATGTGGCCAGCATGACAAAGCCGCTTCTGGCGAACCAGAGCAGCACACAGAAACACCGTTTACCTTCCCGCTGTATTGGTACCTATTTATCTACTTGCACTTTGACGTGCTTTCGAACTGCTAGGTTGGCAGGAGCTGGGACCGAGCAACGGGAGCTCACCCCGTCGCAGGGATTTGAACCGCCAACCTTCTGATCCGCAAGCCCTAGGCTCAGTGGTTTAACCCACAGCGCCACCTGTGTCCCAATAATAATAATAATAATAATAATAATAATAATAATAATAATAATAATTTATTATTTATACCCCGCCCATCTGGCTGGGTTTCCCCAGCCACTCTGGGCGGCTTCCAACAGAAAAATAAAACACAGTAATCTATTAAACATTAAAAGCCTCCCTGAACAGGGCTGCCTTCAGATGTCTTCTAAAAGTCTGGTAGTTGTTTTCCTCTTTGACATCTGTTCCACAGGGCAGGCGCCACCACCGAGAAGGCCCTCTGCCTGGTTCCCTGCAACTTGGCTTCTCGCAACGAGGGAACTGCCAGAAGTCCCTCGGCGCTGGACCTCAGTGTCCCAAGCATTTTGCCTAAAACATTTATTTTGCCAGACTCATAAAAGCACATCTTTCATTCATAGGCGACAAAATCATTTAAACCGGCTCCCCGTTATTAATTCAAAAAAAGGCATGGGAAGGTTGGCATGACAAAATACTGCCTTAAGATACAAGTGTAGAATTCTATGATTGTATGAGAAGCAGACCGGAGCTCGGTCATGTGGCTCTTTCTCTCCTCCCAGTTAACGGCGCCTGGGCATCCTGGGGCGAATGGTCGGACTGCGACGCCGAGTGCCGCGGTGGCGTGCGGAGCCGCACCAGGACCTGCGCCGACCCCCCGCCCAAGAACGGGGGGCAGCCTTGCCCGGGGGACGCTGTGCAGATGGAGACTTGTAACCAGCAGCCTTGCGGAGATGCCCGGGGTAAGTGCTGGCCGCAGTTGGCAGCCAGGGAGGGACAGAAAGGAAAGGTGGGTTGTTGATGGAGCAGTGGTGGCCTGAGATTGGTGTGTGGGGGGGTGAGCCTGGGGGGTGGCAGGGACATTAGGAAACTAAACAAAAACAGTGAACAATTTGGGGAGAAAAGAACAGAGAGGTTTTGTCTTTCTTTACATCAGGCCTTGTACATACCAGAGAGGCCTTCATCCAAACACACAGAGGAAAAACTCCCTCAGAAACGCACAGCCAATCAGGGCCCTGTGCCGCCTCACTTGAGATCATGCCACTCTGCCTGGTTGCTAAGCAACTCCTTCTGAGTTACTGAATTAACCTTTGTGTTACAAACTGGACCTTCCAACACGGGGCAGATGGGCAGGAGCTATAGGCTCTTCCGGTTTGCCTTGTGAATTACAAAGGTGCTGGTGAAAAAAAGAAGCTTATGAGCCCAGTGGAAAGATTTCCCTGGGCTCGCCTCCTTGAAGTGAATGGGAGTTGCACAAGCCCAATTCCCCATTCACTTCAGTGGAGCTTGCACAGGGGAATGGAAGTGACTGCTGGCTTGTGCTGTCAGTTTTGGGGTCTCCATATTGTCGGCGTTGACACAGGGGGAAGGGGTTGGAGGGAGATGAGGCGTTTCCTCAAATCAACTGCAGCCCCACTTCATATTCCTTGGATACTGAGGCTCTGCTGGGAATTGTAACTCTCTGGGATAAAACTACATTTCCCAGAATTCTTTGAGGGAAAGATTGTGCTTTGAATGTGCTTTAAAAGCAAGGCTTCATTTGCTGATGTTATTAGTATTAGTCATGCTCATCTTGCATCGAGGTGGGTAGAATTAATCCTTGCTTGATACCAATTTGGATGGATGAACATTTTTTTGGAATTTTCGTTTATGACTGTGGCTTTAATGCTTCCTAGGTTATTTGTCTCTTATTTACTTATTCATTTATATCCCATTTTCCCCTCCAAGGAGCACCATTGTTCTCCCCCCCCCATCTCCTTTAATCCCCACAACAACCCTGTGAGGTTGGCCAGTCTGAGGGACAGCGACTGGCCCAAAGGACACACCCAGCGAATTTCATGGGAGAATTTGAACCCTGATCTCTCCCGGGTCCTCGTCCGGCGCTCTAACCACTATGCCACACTGTCTCTCCGCACTTGTACGGAGTACCGCCACCTCTTTTTGGGCAGCCATTTTGCGCGGGCACCTCAATTTTTTCACACAGAAAACAATGTTTAGAAGTCTAGTGTATAAGCCTCCTGAAAACTTGAGGTTGGAAGGGGAGGAAGGCTGGACGGCAGCTAGTCCTACCCCCTCCACCCACTAGGCTTCGCTTCCCTTCTCCCGCACCCCGACCTCCTCCCCTCGCCTGTTTCCTCCGCAGACTGTGGACCAGACATGGTCTACGTGCAAGCTGGGCACTGTGAGCGAGGCCTCGTGGCTCCGTGTCCCCAAACATGCCGGCAGCTGAGCCTGAAGACGAGTTGCCCCAGCAGCTGTGTTGAGGGTGAGCACGGGGTCCCCGGGGCTCGGAGGGGGGCACCCACATTCCTGATCCATCCCTAGCACTCCTCTGACCTCCAGCCCCTCTGTCTCTCCTTCCAGGCTGCCGCTGCCCCCCGGGGCTCTTCCTTCAGGACGGGGGCTGCGTGAACATCAGCCAGTGCCACTGCTTCTTCGACCACGAGCGTCGCCTCCCGGGGGAGATGTTCCTGAGGGACAATTGCAGCCAGTGGTGAGCAGGGGGCGGGGTCCCTCTGGTGCCCCTCTCTCCTCCTCCTCCTTTTCCTCCCTCTCCTCCTCCTCCGGCAGAGCTCGAAAGAGCGTAGGGCACAGTCAGGTGACCAGGGCAGCGACCCAGGAGAGGGGACCGGCAATTTATGGGGTGCCCAGCCACCCAAAAGGCAGGAGTCTGAGTGTCCGGCTTCAGGGTCTCTGAGCCCTCTCCCTCACGGCAGGCTGCCAGTAATGGAAAGAAAAGAAGCTCTTAAAGGTAAAGGTAAAGGGACCCCTGACTGTTAGGTCCAGTCGCAGACGACTCTGGGGTTGCGGCGCTCATCTCGCATTACTGGCCGAGGGAGCCAGCGTACAGCTTCCGGGTCATGTGGCCGGCATGACTAAGCCGCTTCTGGCGAACCAGAGCAGCGCATGGAAACTCCGTTTACCTTCCCGCTGTAGCGGTACCTATTTATGTACTTGCACTTTGACGTGCTTTCGAACTGCTAGGTTGGCAGGAGCTGGGACCGAGCAATGGGAGCTCACCCCGTCACGGGGATTCGAGCCGCCGACCTTCTGATGGGCAAGCCCTAGGCTCTGTGGTTTAACCCACAGTGCCACCCTAAGAAGCTGACAGTAAGAGCTGTTTGGCAGTAGAATTTGCTACCAAGGAGTGTGGTGGAGTCTCCTTCTTTGGAGGTCTTTAAGCAGAGGCTTGGCAGGCATATGTCAGGAATGCTTTGATGGTGTTTCCTGCTTGGCAGGGGGTTGGACTGGATGGCCCTTGTGGTCTCTTCCAACTCTATGATTCTATGATTCTAAGCTCTTACCAAGGTATTTTATTCAATATTCACAGAGAGACGTAGAAATGCCGTCACTTGGATAATGGTGTTGCTCCGAGTCCCACCCCCTTCATCTCTCCTATTATACGTCATCCCTACATTGGCAGATCTGTGCTTTCTGCCTCTGAGCTTTCTGTTCTACTTTCAGTGCCCGCCGGGTTCTGGGAAGGGGGGGTGTCTGGCATGCTTTCTAAAGACACTGAGTCTTTCAGCTGTCTCTCCCCTGCTTCTGCTTCTTCTTCCTGCTCCTCTCCTCTCTCCTTCTCCCCTCTGCAGCCTCTAAACTGTGACCTTCTGCAAACCACTGTTCTGAATCGATACTGTCTCCCTCTTTTCTGTAAAGTGCAGGAGGAGGGGGCAGTCTCTACTATTCCTCCTCGGTCCAGTCCGTGACGCTGAGGAGGAGCGAGAGTCGGGTAGTCGGCGGTAGAGTCGGCGGAAGGCACACGGGATTGGGCGGGGGAAGAAGGGACAGTTCAGGCGAGGGACAAGTCAGTAGATTGCCGACCTCCCCCTGCCCTACTGCCTCCTAGCACCAGGAGGGGTGTGAAAAGGGAAGTCTTGGGTTGTGGGCACAGAACCCGTCCGGGAGGGTATTTATGCCGGCGGAGCTGAGGGTCCCGTTCTTTCGGAAAACTGCTCCATTGCACCCATACCTGTGGCCAGCTGCCTAGATCCGGCATCCCCAAACTTCAGCCCTCCAGATGTTTTAGACTACAATTCCCATCTTCCCTGACCACTGGTCCTGTTAGATAGGGATCATGGGAGTTGTAGTCCAAAACATCTGGAGGGCCGCAGTTTGGGGATGCCTGTCCTAGAGGCTAACCTTTGGGAGGCCGCCCAGAAAGGAATGTAGCCTCCCGCCAGAGAAAAATGGCAGATGAAGTTATTGGACTATGCTGAAATGGCGAAAATGACCGGAAGAGTCAGAAATCAGGAAGACCAAAATCATAGCTGCCAAGTCTCTCGTATTCTCCGGGAAATCCCCGTTTTTCCAGCTGTTCTTAGCTGAAAAAACAGATTTTTTTGTTTCCCCCCAGTTTATTCTGGCGTGGCGGCCATTTTGGAACTGGGCGGAGCATGCTCAGAAGCAACTTGATGCTGCTCTGCCACGTTCCAAAATGGCTGCAGTGCGACTTCTGGCGCGATGACCATTTTGGAACTGGGCAAAGCAGCATCAAAAGTCACTTTTGAGCATGCTCCGCCCAGTTCCAAAATGGCGGCAGCGCTACTTCTGGTCTGCTACTTCCGCCTGGGCCCTTATTTCTCGGACAGCAACTTGGCAGGTATGCCAAAATTTTAACAAGGAATGGGGAAAATTTATAACTTACCTTAAAGACCATTGTAAACAGTTAAAATCGTTAGTAGGATTGGAATATTACTTGTAGTTTAATGTTGAATACTGGACATAACAGAAGAGACCAAGCTTTTGGATTACAGTGGTACCTTGGTTCTCAAACTTAATCCGTTCCGGAAGTCCGTTCCAAAACCAAAGCGTTCCAAAAGCAAGGCACGCTTTCCCATAGAAAGGAATGCAAAATGGATTAATCTGTTTCAGACTTTTAAAAACAAACCCCTAAAGCAGCCATTTAACATGAATTTTACTATCTAACGAGACCATTGACCCGTAAAATGAAAGCAATAAACAATGTACTGCAGTCACATAACCAATCCATCAGTAGCTGAACTGGGTTCCACACAGTCACACACACACACACACACACACACAAAACAGAATGCAAAATAAATAGCAAAAACAGACAGACCTCGGCGTAACACTCAAAACCGAAGCGTGGCACTCAAACCGGAGCATGTTCGGCTCCCAAAAAAAGTTTGCAAACCGGAGCACTTACTTCTGGGTTTGCAGTGTTTGGGTTCCAAGTTGTTTGAGTACCAAGGCGTTTGAGAACCAAGGTACCACCGTATTATAAAAGATGCAGGAGGAAAGGATTAATAATAGGGGAGGGTGGAAGTCCAGGAGATTCCTGGGAATCTTGTTTTTATTATATATGTGTGATATATCTCTGTAAAATATTTGAAAAACCAAGTCAATAAATTTTACATATAAAAAAAGAGAATGTGGCCCTCAAAGATACAAAAGGTTCCCAATCTTTGCCTTTGCCCCTGGGGCTGATGGGAGTCGGAGTCCAATCAGGGTTTGGAGGGGCACAGGTTTCCCCCTGGGGGGGGTCCAGATTCAGTCTTGATAAGCTTTTGTCCTCCCCCTCCTTCCCCCTCTCACCGCCAGCGTCTGCTTGGAAGGCGCCATGACCTGCGACTCGGTTTCCTGCCCCGTGAAGTGCGGCTGGTCGGCTTGGTCTCCATGGAGCCCTTGCGGAAGGAGCTGTGGGGTCGGCATGCAGCACAGATTCAGGTGACGCAGGGTAGCATCCAATGGGAAGTTTGCTCAGGGATCCCGACACCTGTGGGCAGGATGCGGCCTCTCGAGGCACGTTTTTTTATCCGGCCCTCCCAAGGAAGGTTGTGATCAAAATGTGGTTTGGGGGGGTTTCTCTCCTTGCCCCCCAACTCATCCCACTGGAGCAGGCGATGCGAATTAGTCGTTGACATTGCTTATTTATTTAAGATCTCGGGGCAGATCACAGCATAAAAATACAAGATAAAAACAAAATACATAAAAACAAAACAATTTTTTTTTAAAAAAAACCCAACCAGTGGATGTCAATCAGCCAAAGGCCTGGTTGAAAAAGCGCTGGCAGGTGGCTCTCCAACCTCTGTTTAAAGAGAGACCACGGCTTTTCAGTGGAGTCTGTTCCTCTGTTGAAGAACTGTTAACCGCCCAAAAGTTCTTCCTAATGTTTAGACCTGTGCATGTGAGGAGTAACAAGTAACCGAAGGGGTTAACTGTGTTCTGTATAGCACCTGACCACTGAGGAATATCATGTTACAGAATGTACCAGAAGTGTTTCTGTATGTATCAGTTGGTTTCGTTTCTGCCTGGGAGACGGTCGCAAGATGTCTGCGCTCTCACCAGGTTGTTTGTTATTTTTCTCTCTAGAATAAACTTAAGTAGTTATTAGAACACTTTGGACTCTGTGTGTTCTTAAGAGGCTTTTTATCCAACGGCTATACAAGCTTTCGCTGTGTGAGAAGAAGAAGAACTCTGCTGTGTGTGTTTTACTGCCAGCCCGGATCTACGGGAGCAGAGAAGCGCTAGAGAAAGCGCGCCGGGCGATAATTAGTGGCTCCTAATTGAGTCATAAACAACTCAACGGAGCCCTATACCCGTCACAGGTTATGGGTCATAGAACCTAATCAATCACCAAAGCAATAAAAGGTGATTGCAGCTGTAAATGCCGTGGAGAAAGCCGGTGTAAAGAGCTAGCTGGGAGAAACCTGTTGTTTTGCAGTCGGCAATCAACAGATGCACTCGCTAGCATAAAGACCCTGAACCAGAAGGCTGGGATCCGCAGTCTACCCGGAGGAGCAACGTCAGCTATTCTGAGTGAGTACACGGACACGGAGCCCGGGGGTGGACAAGATGGCGGAGCAGCTACAGGAGTCATTTGTCGTGCCGTTCCAGAGGTTGAATGGCGACAACTATGCAGAGTGGAGAGAAAGGGCCAGAATGTGGTTGCTGGGAAAGGATTTGTGGACTTGTGTGTTAAATCCTCCAACCCCTGTCGCTGATAATTCAGCAGCTGAAGCACAGAGGTTTGCAGCAGAAACCAGGAAAGACAATAAGGCTTTATGTGCCATTGCCATGAGCTGTGATGCTACGCAACTGCCCTATGTGCAAAATGCTGAAAATGCCAAGCAAGCCTGGGACAGTTTGGAAAGGGTCCATCAGAGAAAAACAGCTGGATCTAAGCTGCATGCTATGAGGCATCTCTTTGAGTTGAGACTGAGACCAGGGCAACCCATTAAGGAGCACATTGCCAATGTGATTGATGCATTCCATAAGCTGCAGCGGCATGAGCTTGTGTTCAAAGAGAAGGAAAAAGTATATATTTTGCTGTCTAGTTTGGGAAACGCCTATGAACATTTGTGTTTAACATTTGAGACAATGCCTGAAGCTGAACTCACGATTGCTTACGTTTCTGGGCGTTTGGCGGATGAGGAACTGAGACGCCAGAAAGAATCGGCTGAGAAGGGGGGCCGTGGGCGCAGAGAAGCCAGTGGGGGTGCAGTAAAAAGCACTGAGGAATCCACTGTGAGTGCGTGCGCAACAAGGCTTTGCTATCGGTGCCAGCAGCCTGGGCACGTAGCGAGATTTTGCCCAGCTCCGGAAGCAGCCAAGGTCACTCAGCCAGGTGCCAGGCAACCCAGCGGACGTGGTCGTGGGACCAGCCAGCAGCGCCGAGGCAGAGGACGTGGGAAAACTCCAGATAAGCCTGTCAGCCATCTTTCTGCTGCCTTAGCAACGGTTCGAAACAGAGGACAGGACAGTTTCACTTTTATTATCGACTCAGGCAGCACCCATCATCTTGTACCGCCTTCAGGACAGATCCTGAACTGCAGGCCACTTGAAGATGAAAAAAGCCTGCATCTTGCTGATGGTTCTTCTGGAACAATTAAAAGCAAGGGTGTTTTTTATATGCAATGCTTAGACACTAACCTTGATGTTTATGTTGTACCAGGCATGGAGAATGGTCTTTTAAGTGTGTCTTGCTTATTGCGTGAGGGCTTTGAAATAAGTTTTGCCAATGGTGTTTGCAAAATTGCCAGAGATGGGGCTGAGCTGGTAAGTGTTACTGTTGGGTCTGATGGTCTGTTTGTCCTAGATGGGAGGGGGCAAGCAGGTGGAAGTAACACTGGTAATGCTCAGGCTAAAAGCGCTAATACCCCTAAGGGCACAGAGGGCGCTATCCATAAGGATTGTATTCATGCTTGGCACAGAAAATATTGTCACATGTCTTTTCCTTATGTGAAAAAAGCCCCTGATTTTGTCAAAGGTTGCAGGTTCAAGCCATGTCAAAAACACCTGCAATGCCGCGCATGTGCGAAAGCGAAGACGAAGAGATGCTCTTATCCTAGGTCTGAGAGGAAGAGCACAAAGCCATTTCAGTTAGTGCACATGGATATTTCTGGGCCTATGTCAACGTCAAGTTTAGGTGGTTCAAAATATGTTTTGTGTCTTCTGGACGATTTCAGTCATTTTTCCTGGGTCATAACACTGAAAGAGAAGGGGGAGGCTGCCAAAGTGATAAAAGAGTGGGTAGCCAAAGTAGAACTGTAGTTCTCCGTCACTGTCCAGTGTTTTCAGAGTGACAGGGCGGGAGAGTTTTTGAGTGCAGAACTACAAGGGTTTTTCCGCAGCAAGGGAATTAGGCACAGAAAAACCGCTCCTTTTAGTCCACAGGAGAATGGTTTAGCTGAAAGGAAATTTAGAACGCTGTCTGAACTGGTGGAGGCAACGTTGTTTGATGCAGGACTACCCCAGAAGTTTTGGGGGGAATGCTATAAATTTGTGAATTATTGTTCAAATCGCGCTTTTAATTCAGTTGTGGACAACACACCCTACTACATGTTGTATGGCAAAGTTCCGAAGGTGCACTATTTCAGAACTTTTGGGTGTGAGGCTTGGGTTCTAATTCCAAAGCAGAAGCGCAGAAAGGGTGGATCAAGATCCAGAAAAATGATCTTCTGTGGTTACGAACCAAACTCAAAGGCTTGGAGGTTTGTACCAGCAGAGGGGGACCAAACCCGCGTTCACATTAGCATGAGTGCTACGTTCTGTGAACAAGAGGGCTGGAGACGCATTCATGCTAACCCCGAAGTTCTTCTTGACTGGTCTTCAGGTTTTGACCAGGAGGAGGAAACTCAGGTAGCTGATGCTGGAGTTCCAGGTGCTGCAGGACCAGATCCAGGTCAGGCAGCTGGTCCAAGTGGTGTAGCTCCTAGGGAAGTGAAGCAAGTAGTCAGAAGCGCACCGACTTCACCCCAGGTCAAGCCTGGGAAGTACAGCAAACGTGGTAGGTCACCCACTTCACCCAAAACAAGCCCAGAGGGGGCTGCAAAGCGTAGTAGGTCTCTTGACAGTGCTGCTAGTCCGAGAGAGCCACAGTCAGAGACAAGCAGTTCGGATTTAGAGGGGGAAGATGTGGGACCAAGGCGTTCAAAGCGCACCACGAAAGGTAAACCACCTGAAAGGTTTTCAGCTGTCAGTGTATGGGCGAACCTAGCAGTGTGTGAGCCTGAAAGCTTTGAAGAGGTGCAACAGTTGTCAGTAGAGGAAGCTAGTAAGTGGAAAGTTGCAATGGAGAAAGAGTTGAACTCCATGCAATCTCTTGGTGTGTATAGCCTAACACAGTTGCCAGAAGGTAAGAAAGCAGTCAGTTGTAGGTGGGTCTACAGGCTGAAACCCACAGTGACTGGAGAGCCTCAGTACAAGGCTAGATTAGTGGCTAGAGGTTTTACTCAGAAGAAAGGAATCCACTACACAGATGTCTTTAGTCCGACTTCGAGAGCGGAATCTTTCAGGATGCTTTTAGCGACTGCAGCGCAGAGAGGCCTAGTGGTCAACCACTTTGATGTGGACACCGCTTATTTGAACTCTGACCTTCAGGAGGAGTTGTACATGTTGCCTCCTCCAGGGTTTGAGAGTGACGTGCCAGGTCAGGTGTGGAAGCTGCACAAGTCGATCTACGGTCTGAAGCAATCCGCTAAAAATTGGAATTCATGTCTTGATTCTGTTTTGAAGAGCCTAGGTTTCAGGAAGAGTCTAGCTGACAGTTGTCTGTATCTCAGAGGTGAAGGAGAACAGCAGGAACTGTTGCTTGTCTATGTTGATGACTTGATCTGCTTAGCAAAGAGCCAGATGCAAGTGCAGAAGTTTGCAAAAGAGCTAGGCAAGAGGTTCAAACTCAAGAATCTAGGTGCAGTGAATGTTTATCTAGGTGTGCAGATAGACAGAACTGAGGATGGAAGTTTCTTGCTCAGTCAGAAAGGCAAGATTGAACATTTGCTTGAGAAGTTCAGAATGTCTGACTGTAAAGGGGTCAGAACACCCATGGAGACAAACTTTGTGAAAGAGTCACAAGTGAAGGACACTTCACTTTTGAGAGTCAGCGTTTGAGAGTCCTGAAGTGTTTCAGTCAGCGCTAGGGAGTCTGTTGTATTTGTCACAATGGAGCAGACCAGATATTGCTTTTGCAGTCAATTTGCTCAGTAGAGAAGCATCGAAACCTAGCGTGCATGCTTGGAATGGCATTAAGAGAGTGCTTAGGTATTTGCAGGAGACCAAAGAGTATTGTTTGGAGATGTCAGCGCAAGGTGAGCCACAACTCACTTGTTTTGCAGATGCTGATTGGGCCAATCAGGAGGACAGGAAGTCAGTGACTGGTTTGGTAGTCAAGTTTGGAAATGCCCTGATTGGTTGGCGGTCGCGCAGGCAAAGCCTAATAGCAATGTCTTCCACGGAAGCCGAATTCTGTGCGTTGTCTGCGACATGCACTGAATTGGAGTACTACAGATGTTTGGTCCAAGAAATCTGGGGTGATTGTAGCCAGCCCATCACTGTTTGGGGCGACAATCAACCATCTTTGAGACTGGCGGAGTCTGGACAGTTCAAGGCCAGAACCAAACACTTAGACATCCGCTTCCGAAACGTATGTCAGAGCATACAGGCAGGCTTGGTGAAGTTGAGGTATTGTCCAAGCCAAGAGAACCTAGCAGATGGGTTCACAAAACCCTTGAGTTTCCAACGGCATGGGGAATTCTGTGAAGGGTTGGTTTTGGGGTAGGTTTGGATACCCGCTGTTATGTACTGAGCTGAATCCTAGAACAATAGGATTCAGAATCAGCGGGAGCTACCCAATCCAACTCCAGGTGGAAGTGAATCCTCAACCTGATTGGCCTGCTGGAGCAGCCAATCAGGCGGCTGGCAGAAGTGAATCTGCTACCTGATTGGCCTGTAGGAGCAGCCAATCAGGCTGCAGGCAGAAGTCAATCCACAATATAATTGGCCCACAGGTGTAGCCCTGAAGTAGCCAATCACGCAAGGCCCATTGTGTAAATAATGTATATAAGCAGACGGTTTTGGGGAAAGAGCCATTCGTCTTCTCTTCTCCTCCTTGATGACTATGAGCTGAATAAAGAGCATGAAATTCACTCTTGACTCCGAGTATATTTCACTGGCGACGAAGGTGGGATCCTGCTGAGCTGACCGCCACCACGCACTGCACCGCAGCACCGCCACCTGCTGCACCGCTGCATCGCACCGTGCATCCAGGCTTCAGCTCCAGGACCCAAGGAACCCAGAATGGCAACCGACAGCAGCTTCTCGCCATTCAAACCAGCATCAGGAGACTGGGAAGGGTACGCCGCCCGTTTCAACTTCCTCCTGCAAGCGAAAGAAGTCACCAACGATGCCATGAAGAGGGCAACATTCTTCAGCGTCTGTGGAGAGGAGACGTTTGAAATCGCCCGGGCTCTCCTTGCACCTAGAGATGTCGCTACCGTCTCTTACAAAACAATAATGGAACGGCTGAAGGAGCACTTCTCACCACAGCCCTCGGTGGTAGCTTGCCGAAATGCCTTCTACGCAAAGCGGCAAGCCCCGGGGGAAACCATAACTGGGTTTGTGACCTCCCTCCGCCAAGCCGCCCGGTTATGCAACTTCTCAGAATTGGAGAACATGCTTCGTGACCGCCTCGTCGGTGGCCTGAGGGACGAGATGTTGCAACGACGCCTCTACGCCAAAAAAGACCTCACGTTCCAAATTGCTCTGGAGGAAGCCCTGGCAACCGAAGCCGCCGAGAGGTCAACGCAAGAGGCACGACCGGCCCCGCCATCCCAACCGAGGGTCTACCACGAAGACCTCACCGACGAATCCGAATCTGACAGGGAGGAAGTACACCGAGTACAGCGGCGCACTCAAGCAGCACACACACCACAGCAGCCTCGACGAGAAGGAGGGAACTGTGCAAGCTGCGGGGAGAACCACGAGAGGAGGACCTGTCGTTTCCGCAACGCAGAGTGCAGGCAGTGCAGAAAATTGGGACACATCGCCCGGGTGTGTCGGGCTCGACTCACCCGTCGACAAGCATCAGATGACCGACCCAGGAGCCCCAGGTCACACGGCACCATGCACCAAGGCAACTCGACGGAGATCACGGACTACCAGGTATTCCAGTTGCCCCATCCCAGCACAGAGAAAATTTATATAGAGGTACAGATAGAGGGAGCCCCATGCCGCATGGAGCTGGACACGGGTTCAACTCTATCCATAATCTCGGCCCGAACATTAAGGGAACTGTGCCCTAATGGGGGTCCCAAACTAAGGCCGGCCCCATTCACCCTCCGGGACTTCCAGAAACGTAAGGTCCCTACTATGGGGGTGGGGACCTTCAGGGTGCAATATCGAGGGCGAAAGCAACAATTGGACTTGCTGGTAGTTAAGGGCCCCTACGTTAGCTTACTGGGACTGGCATGGTTTGGACCTCTGGGGCTAGCCGTTACCGGGGTGAACCGCACTAGCTTACAAGTGGACGTGGACGCCATATGCAAAGAGTTTCCAGGGGTTTTCGATGGGGCATTGGGACGATATACAGGACCCCCCATTGCCCTACAGCTAGACCCCGCTGTACGACCCATCAGGCACAAGGCCCGCCGGGTCCCGTTCGCCCTGAAACCCCGCATAGACGAGGAATTGGACCGGCTCGTGGAGCAAGGAGTGCTGGAGCCGGTGCCCAACGCCCCCTGGGAAACTCCAATTGTCACACCCATCAAGCCTAACGGTTCGGTCCGCATCTGTGCAGACTACAAATGCACCATAAACAAGGCTCTCACGGCCCATGCATACCCAGTGCCAGTGGTCAGCCATGTCCTCGCCACCCTGGCTGGGTCAAAAATCTTTGGCAAACTGGACTTGGCCCAAGCGTATCAACAGTTGCCTGTGGACGAAGCCACAGCAGAGGCTCAGACGATTGTGACGCACAGAGGGGCATTCAGAGTTAAGCGGCTGCAATTTGGCGTTAGCGTGGCACCAGGCATATTCCAGAATCTAATGGACTCTCTCCTTAAAGGGATTCCTGGCGTCACCCCCTTCTTCGATGATGTACTGATCGCCGGGCCCACACCAGAGGAATTTGAGGACCGCCTCCGCTCCGTCCTGCACCGTTTCCAGACGGCGGGCCTCAAGGTGAAGCGGGAAAAGTGTTTACTGGGAGTGCCGCAGGTGGACTTTCTGGGATTTAAGGTGGACGCAGAAGGGGTCCATCCAACCGGTGACAAGGTACGGGCCATTTGTGAGGCCCCAGCGCCCAAGAGCAAGCCCGAACTTCAGTCATTCTTGGGACTATTGAACTTTTACCATGCCTTCCTTCCCCATAAGGCAGCGGTAGCAGAGCCCCTACACAGACTCCTAGATAAAAGGGCCCCTTGGGTGTGGGGCCAGCGACAAAGGGCCGCATTCCAGGCAGTCAAGGACTTGCTCGTCTCGAACTCGGTCTTAGCACACTTCGACGAGAGGCTGCCAGTGGTGCTGGCATGCGACGCCTCTCCCTATGGCATCGGCGCTGTCCTGGGACACCAACTCCCGGATGGAAGAGAGGTGCCGGTGGCATACTTCTCCCAGACGCTTGCTGCAGCCGAACAAAACTACTCACAGATTGACAAGGAGGGTCTGGCAATCGTGAAGGGCGTAAAAAAATTCCATGATTTCTTGTACGGGCGGCCCTTTACCATAGTGACTGACCACAAGCCGTTGCTTGGCCTGTTTGCTCCTGAGAAGCAGACCCCCCAAGTGTTGTCTCCACGTGTCCTCAGGTGGTCAATTTTCCTTGCCGGCTACCAGTATGCACTAATCCACCGCCCTGGGAAGGCGATGGGCCACGCAGACGCCCTCAGCAGGCTACCACTACCAGAAACAGGCCCCGACCCAGCACCTGCGCAAGAGGTTATGACCCTGGAGCTGCTTCCCGACCGACCCATTCAGGCACAAGAAGTTGCGCACCATTCCACAAAAGATAGGGTCATCTCCCGGGTCCTGGACTGGGTATGGCGAGGATGGCCCAGCAGCAGCCCCGGGCCAGAATTCGCTGGCTACACAAACCGCAAACATGAACTGTCGGCCCACAAGGGGTGCCTGTTATGGGGAAGCAGGGTTGTTGTTCCCCAGCCCCTCCGCAAAAGGGTCCTCACAGCCCTACACGAGACACACCCAGGGGTAGTGAGGATGAAGGCCCTTGCCAGGAGTTATGTGTGGTGGCCGGGGATTGACAGAGAGATAGAGGCCTGGGTCCAACACTGCCAGACCTGCCAAGAATCCCGCCCGGATCCCCCAAGGGCCCCAGTCCAGCCCTGGGAGTCCGCCCGACATCCATGGTCACGCTTGCACGTGGACTTCGCTGGCCCCTTCCAGGGAAAAACATTCTTCATAGTGGTGGATTCCTACACCAAATGGCTGGAGGTCGCACTGGTACCATCCACTTCTACGGCGGCGGCCATCCGGGTACTACGTAAGCTGTTTGCGACCCACGGGCTCCCTGACACCCTCGTCTCGGACAATGGAACCGCATTCACGTCAGAGGAGTTCCAGACCTTCACAGCGCAGAACGCCATCCGCCACATCCGCTCAGCACCATTCCACCCTGCCACCAATGGCCAAGCGGAGCGCATGGTGCGGACCACCAAGGACAGCCTCCGCCGCATGACACAAGGGGACTGGGAATACCGCCTTGCCGCATTTCTTCTAGCACAGCACAGCACCCCAAGCACAACGACGGGCCGGAGCCCAGCTGAATTACTAATGGGCCGGCGCCTTGCAACTAGACTGGACCGACTTCACCCCGACAGAGCTCAGGATGAGGTAGTGGTGGGGAAAGGCAGGAACCCCCGGACATTTGTGGCCCAGGACCCAGTGTATGCAAAGAATTTTGGGGCAGGCCCAGCATGGGTACCCGCCACAGTCACCAAGGTGACCGGTCCCGTGTCGTACGAGGTACTAACGGAAGGGGGGCAATGTTGGCGCCGCCACTGCGACCAGCTACGGCGACGATTCCCAGGAGGAACCCGGGAGGAGAGCGGGACAGAGGGGTCCCAAGGGGACAGCAGGGCAGTGAGGCCTGTAGAGCGAGAGGGGTGGGCAGGGGAAGCAGAAGCAGTAGGCACAGAGGGGCGCCCCGAGGCTGGAAGGACACCGGAACCAGAGCTACAACCTAGTGGTTCAGTGGCGCCAGACCAGACAGCCCTGGCACAGCCAGCAGCCTCGGAACACGAGCCAGAACCAGAACCCCTGACCAAGGAACACCCCAGGCCACAACGCACACGGAGGCGGCCAGCAGACCTTGGGGACTACGAATGCAACTTCCCGGGCAGGACTGGAACTTAGAGGGGAGGGGTGTTATGTACTGAGCTGAATCCTAGAACAATAGGATTCAGAATCAGCGGGAGCTACCCAATCCAACTCCAGGTGGAAGTGAATCCTCAACCTGATTGGCCTGCTGGAGCAGCCAATCAGGCGGCTGGCAGAAGTGAATCTGCTACCTGATTGGCCTGTAGGAGCAGCCAATCAGGCTGCAGGCAGAAGTCAATCCACAATATAATTGGCCCACAGGTGTAGCCCTGAAGTAGCCAATCACGCAAGGCCCATTGTGTAAATAATGTATATAAGCAGACGGTTTTGGGGAAAGAGCCATTCGTCTTCTCTTCTCCTCCTTGATGACTATGAGCTGAATAAAGAGCATGAAATTCACTCTTGACTCCGAGTATATTTCACCCGCTATCCCCAGTGTTCAGGTGAGAGGGGGTGTGAGGAGTAACAAGTAACCGAAGGGGTTAACTGTGTTCTGTATAGCACCTGACCACTGAGGAATATCATGTTACAGAATGTACCAGAAGTGTTTCTGTATGTATCAGTTGGTTTCGTTTCTGCCTGGGAGACGGTCGCAAGATGTCTGCGCTCTCACCAGGTTGTTTGTTATTTTTCTCTCTAGAATAAACTTAAGTAGTTATTAGAACACTTTGGACTCTGTGTGTTCTTAAGAGGCTTTTTATCCAACGGCTATACAAGCTTTCGCTGTGTGAGAAGAAGAAGAACTCTGCTGTGTGTGTTTTACTGCCAGCCCGGATCTACGGGAGCAGAGAAGCGCTAGAGAAAGCGCGCCGGGCGATAATTAGTGGCTCCTAATTGAGTCATAAACAACTCAACGGAGCCCTATACCCGTCACAGTGCACTATATAAATTCAGTTAGCAGCAGCAGCAGCAATAATTATCTGAATCTCCTTCTTTGTCATCTGAATCCATCGCTTCGGACCCTGCCCTCTGCATCTTCCATGTGATGACAGCCCTTCAAATATTTGAAGAAATTCATTACGCTTACAAATGTAATGCATGTATTAGTTATAGTCACCCTGTGTTTTCTTGATTCTTTAAAAAATTAACGGATGGAACTGACGTTGAAATTCTACTCCATGTTGATCCAGAGTAGATTCCAACGTATAGTTAGCAGAGTAAAATCTTAAACACGTTGCAGGATTCCCAAAAGATCGACCAGAGGCAATGAATATTTCATCCAGCAGAGCTTTACTGCTGCTGAAGGCAAATGAGCAGAATGGTCACAAATCCAATACATTCAGGATTGGCACTGTCCATCAGAAATCCAGTTGCAGCAGACTTAACTTAAAACTTGCAATAACTTATAAGACTAAAATCTTAACGCTAAGCATACTATGTACAGAATACCACACCAGAAGGAAAAAAGATAGAAAAAGTGAAACCCAGGCTCCTTCTGGCCTTATTTTTAAAAGGATCTAGGAGTCTTGGTAGACCACAAACTTGACATGAGTCAACAGTGTGATGCAGCAGCTAAAAAAGCCAATGCAATTCTGGGCTGCATCAATAGGAGTATAGCATCTAGATCAAGGGAAGTAATAGTACCAATGTATTCTGTTCTGGTCAGACCTCACCTGGAGTACTGTGTCCAGTTCTGGGCACCACAGTTCAAGAAGGATACTGACAAGCTGGAACGTGTCCAGAAGAGGGCAACCAAAATGGTCAAAGGCCTGGAAACGATGCCTTATGAGGAACAGCTTAGGGAGCTGGGTATGTTTAGCCTGGAGAAGAGAAGGTTAAGGGGTGATATGATAGCCATGTTCAAATATATAAAAGGATGTCATATAGAGGAGGGAGAAAGGTTGTTTTCTGCTGCTCCAGTGAAGCGGACACGGAGCAATGGATTCAAACTACAAGAAAGAAGATTCCACCTAAACATTAGGAAGAACTTCCTGACAGTAAGAGCTGTTCGACAGTGGGATTTGCTACCAAGGAGTGTGGTGGAGTGTCCTTCTTTGGAGGTCTTTAAGCAGAGGCTTGACAGGCATGTGTCAAGAATGCTTTGATGGTGTTTCCTGCTTGGCAGGCGGTTGGACTGGATGGCCCTTGTGGTCTCTTCCAACTCTATGATTCTATGATTCTATTATAGTCAGCATGACCTTGACAGAAGAGATAAGAGAACCACTTTAAGGCAGCTTCTCTGAATGAATAACCCAAACATCATGAACCTTCTGCTTGCTTCTTTCACACAGAGAAGCTTCCAGAACCCTCTTGAATTAAGTAGAATAGGAAAGGTCTCTACACATCAGATCAATGCTTTCTGTGCCAAGAAATGCAAACTGACAGAACAGCAGTCATTTCACCAGTATTATGTTATGTAAGTCCTCTTCTAGAATAGCTCAGTTGGTAGAGCATGAGATTCTTAATCTCAGGGCTGTGGGTTCGAATATTCCTGCATTGCAGGCAGTTGGACTGGATGTCCCTCAGGGCCCCTTCCAACTCTATGATTCTAAGTCACTTAGAGATATTTGATTCATTAACTCTATAGGTTTTGTTAAATAAATGTGTAAAGGTAAAGGGACCCCTGACTGTTAGGTCCAGTCGTGACCGACTCTGGGGTTGCGCGCTCGTCTCGCATTATTGGCCGAGGGAGCCGGCGTACAGCTTCCAGGTCATGTGGCCAGCATGACTAAGCTGCTTCTGGCAAACCAGAGCAACACACGGAAATGCTGTTTACCTTCCCGCTGGAGCAGTACCTATTTATCTACTTGCACTTTGACGTGCTTTAGAACTGCTAGGTGGGCAGGAGCTGGGACCGAACAATGGGAGCTCACCCCGTTGCAGGGATTCTAACTGCCGACCTTCTGATTGGCAAGCCCTAGGCTCTGTGCTATAACCCACAGCGCCAATTGCGGCACCCTGCAGTGGTCCGTCCATCTGGGTGGGTGCAGGGGGAGAGCTGTACTCAGAGTTCCCTTTTGGCTGGCCACCCACCGCTCTATTCCCCTTCCCTAACTTACGGACCATCCTGCCTCCTTTGCAGGTCTCCCTCCAACCCGGCCGCTGCCAATGGCGGTGCCCCGTGCCAAGGCGATGCCCAGGAGGTTCGTGAGTGCCACACCGTCTGCATCTCAGGTAAGGTGTCCCTGCAAGGGTGGGGTGCGCAACTTTCATGAAATAAGTAAATCCGATGCCTTGGGAGGCTGGAGGAGAAGCTCCACTCCTCTGTTGGTACCTTTCTGCACATGTGGTGGGACTGTGCGAAGGTAAGAGAATTTTGGGATATAATATACAATGAACTCAAAAAGATCTTTCAATTCTCTTTTCCAAAAATAAATAAATCCTGAAGCCTTTTCGCTAGGGCTAGGCATTATGTCCATTGATATACAAAAAATATCACAGAACCCTCTTTATGTACGCAACCACAGCGGCGAGGATTTTAAAAGCAAAAAACTGGAAAAGTGATGTAATCCCCACAAAAACTGATTGGCAAGCAAAGATGATAGAATATTCAGAACTTGCAAGGATGACTGGGAGAATAAGAGGAAATTCTAACCAGAAATTTAGTATTCAAAGAATTTCTTTAAAAGGACTGTGTGAGGGACAGGAGCTATAGACTGCCCCCTCCCATCGTGACAACCAGTTCCTCTCCTAGCACAAGCGGGGGAGATGAGTCTAGCGGGGAAACAGGAAATAGAGGGCAGGGCTCGGACAGGGTCACAGAGCCTCTGCGCTGACCGGGGAGAGGAAGGAAGGGAGAGGGAAAGAGGGAGGCAGGAAAACACGGCTAGAAGACCCCTCCCTCCAGTTCGCGCTGTAGGCAGTGTTCCAGGCAATAGTCTGATCCAAACGTGAGGCACCGCTGGTGCCAACTGATGGACGGGTCATGGCGCGCCAGCCAGCTCATGCCTAGCACTATGGGGGGGGGGTCTGAGATGGTGGTCACGTTGAACGCCAGTGTCTCTGAGTGCCTCCCCACCGTCATTCTCATGGGAGGGGTTTGATGAGTGATGCCCCCCCCCCCAGCAGCTCCCTGCCGTCAATGGTGGAGACGTGCAGGGGAAAGTCCAGCTGCAGAAGTTGGATCTGATGTGCTTCTGCAAACTCCTTAGGAAAAAAATTTGCAGACGCTCCCGAATCAATCAGTCCCATAACGTTCAGGGGATAGCCATTGGGCAGCGTCAGAGTCACTTCCAGTACCACTCCTGCTCTGGGGGGGGGGGGTTGTGCCGCTCCTGGGTGCATGCGTGGGTGGGTTGGGGCTGGGGATTCCCAGACTACTTTGTTGGAAAAAGACGCGGGAATCCCCATTCCGGGGTACTGACCCAGACTGAGAACATGTATATTGTACAGCTTCTGCACTGTAAATAGTCTGCACATAATAAAAGCATGAAAAGGCAGTGTGTCGGAGTCGTTACTCTAGAGTAGCCGCCAGCGACCCTGTGACAAACTGTAATAACAAAAAATCTCCGGACAGATTTGGATTGAATCTTGAAGTTTAAGGAAATTATAAAGTAATTTTTTCCCCTGATAATTAACTGAAAAGAATAATAAAAATGAAGTGCGTATAGACTAGTAAGGTAAAAAAGCACAATGAGGTGAATTGGAAGTTAAAGAGTATGTAATGTCAAACGAGGTGTCAGTTTCTATGGTCTGTTTATGTTGTTTTTCGGTGTGTTATGCTATACGTAAATTGTTTTGTAATAAAGAATCTTTAAAAAAAAATCATGAAATAAGTAAATCTGATGCCTTGGGATGCTAGAGGAGAAGCTCCACTCCTCTGCGTGAGTCTTTTGTTTAGAGGTTGGTTTTGCATTCCACCTGCCAGCGGAGCCCTCGCTTCTCCTGGAAGGGGACCTCGCGACCCCAGCCCCAAGGCTTCCCACACCCCACACTCTTTCTCCTGTCCCTCCCCAGAGATCACCTTTGCCTGGAGCAAATGGACCCCCTGGTCCCCCTGCTCGAAAACCTGCTACTACGCCACGGACGTGGTGGGTGTCAGGAAGCGGTTCCGGGACTGCAATGGCACCACGGACGCAGCCAGCTGCAGCGGGGAGACAGTCCAGGAGGAGCTTTGCGACACGCCCCCCTGCCCAGGTGAGAGGAGGGGGGGCAGAAGCGCTGAGCCCCCTCCGGCCTTGGGGATGATGGGAGTTTGCAGCCTGAAACCTCCAAAGGGCACCAGGTTGGGGAATGGTGTCCTTTTGGGTCCGAGGTTTGGCTGATCTTAGCCCCAAGATGGCTGCTGTACAGGAAGAGCCCTCAGGTTCTTCCCCGGCGCAGCGGTGAGTTGAAAGAGCACCCCTGCATTGCAGGGGGTTGAACTAGATGACCCTTGGGGTGCCCTCCAACTCTGCGATTCTATGATTCTATAAGAGGGGAGGGTTGTTTGATGTGCCATCGGCAAGAGACTCCAGAGGTTCCAGAAGCTTAGCCAGGTTCAGTTTCCTTGCTCAATGGGGACTACGGTGTCTTCAGAATATATCACAGAATCTTAGACATAGGTCGGCAACGTCCGGCCCATGGGCCGCATGCGGCCCGCGAAGGCCATTTATCCGGCTCATGGGCTGGCCGTGAACCGAGGCGCCTGCTCGGCAAGTCCCCCACGTGCTGCGCTAAACTGGTGCAGTGCGGCGTGGGGACTGGCCAAGCGGCGCCGGAAATGGTGTCTGCGCCTGCGGAGATGCTGGAAATCGCTTCTGCGCAGCCGCAGAAGCAATTTTCGGCACTGCAGACATGCACAGAAGCCATTTCCAGTGTTCCGGACATGGGCAGCACAGCACCGGAAATTGCTTCTGCACATGTGCAGCCCATGTCCGGCCCATGGATGATAGTCCATGCAAATGCTCCAGCCCATGACCGGAAAACGTTGCCGATGCCTGATCTTAGAATTGCAGAGTTGGAAAGGACCCCAAGGGTCATCCAGTCCAACCCCCCCCCACTGCAATGCAGGAATCTCAGCCAAAGCATCCATGACAGGTGGCCACCCAGCCTCTGCTTAGAAACCGCCAAGGAAGGACTACATTCTGTGGGAGCCGGTTCCACCATCAAATATCTCTTACTTTCAGAAAGTTCCTCCATGTGGTCAGTCGGAATCTCCTTCCTTGAAACACAAAGCCATGGGTTCGGGTCCTACCCTCCGGAGCAGGAGAAAGCTGTCTCGCTCCATCTTTTGCGTGGCAGCGCTTCAGATAACTATCATACCTCTTCTCCCTCTTCTCCAACTCCTGCAGCCGTTCCTGACCCTGTTCCGTTACACTGTCCTCTTTAATTAAGGCTGATTTATATATTCCTGCATTGCAGGGGGGTTGGGCTAGATGACCATTGGGTGCCCCCTTCCAACTCTACGATTCTATGATAGAGAAATAGAATCTATCATCATCATCATCATCATCATTTTATTTGTATGCCCCCTTTCCATAGTTGAACCTATGCTCAAGGCGGCTTACAACACGGCAAGATTTACTGAATTACAAACATAAGTAATAAACAATAAATAAAACACCTCAAAAAGTACACAACCCAATGGAAACAATTTCCACGCGTATCGTAAGATCTGAAGCTAAATATACAACAATAATATCAGTAACAGCAACAAGCTCTCTCAGTCCCGTCCCGTTCCCCCCCCCCCCCCGGTAAACAATATTTCAGCCCAAGAATCTGTTAAACAGGTTCAGCTTTTGTAGCTGGAGTCAGTCCACACTCCACTCTCCCAGGTCAGGTGGGAAAGGGCCGGCAAGGCAAGGGGCAAGATGGCCTCATTTAAAACAACAGATAAAAATTAAAAACCAGTTTAAAAGCAGCTGCAGTCCTTGTGAAGCCTGTCAAGCCAGGTGGAAAGAGGCAAGGGCAGGCATACCTGCCAAGTTCCTCTCTGAAAAATAAGGGACCGGACCGGAAGTAGCATACCGGAAGTAGCGCGGTGGCCATTTTGGAACTGGGCGGAGCATGCTCAGAAGTGACTTTTGATGCTGCTGTGCCCAGTTCCAAAATGGCTGCTGCACCAGAAGTCGTGCTGCAGCCATTTTGGAACTGGGCAGAGCAGCATCAAAAGTTGCTTCTGAGCATGCTCCGCCCAGTTCCAAAATGGCCGCCGCACCAGAATAAACTGGAGAAAAACAAACTGGGGACAACTGGAAAAACGGGGGTTTCCCAGGGAAAACGGGAGACTTGGCAGCTATGAGGGCAGGGTCCTTCAGGCCCTCAGCAGGCAGACCACCTCCTTATCATCTTTTGTTCCTTCTCCCCCCCTCATCCTCAGTGGAAGGCATATGGACTCCGTGGACCCCCTGGTCCCAATGCTCGGCCCCTTGCGACTCGGGGGTCCAGACCCGGAACCGCACCTGCTCCAAGCCAGCCTACGGGGGCCCAGAATGCTCCGGACCCCTCATCCAGACCCGCGATTGCAACACTGAGCCCTGCAAAGGTACATATTTGGGGATATGGGGTGGGGGTGGAGGTGGGGGTAGAGACCTTCCTGTCAGGCGTGGAGAGTCCTCCCCTCCCTTCGGTAGCTTCGCAGGTAAGGATTAACGAGCAGTTGGTAGTCCTTTTATTACAGCGCCATGTTGCGAGCACAAATACACAGCTCTCCCCAAGGAGGGCAGTTGGCTTGTCTAATCTTCCTCCCGACTTCTGCAGCATTTTGGGCGCCGACCGGAAGTTCCTCCCTCCCTCGGACTCCTTTGCTCTCTGATCCGTTCAGACCTGTGAGTCCACGGCGGGGGGGGGCCACACTCTTGAGCAGGGGTAGGCAACCTAAGGCCCATGGGGGTCGTTTAACCGGCCCATGAGCCACCCCCGAACCGAGCCACCTGCTTAGCGAGTCCACACGCACTGTGCTAAAGTGGCGCGGCACAGTGCAGGGACTCGCTTCTGCACATACCTGCCAAATCCCAGACTGCAGAATCTGGGACCAGCAGCCGCGTGACACTAGAGTCTACGCAACTTCCGGTGTCGCTTTGCCCATCTATGGGCACCAAAAATGGCCGCCGCCGGCTTCGAAAGTTGCATCTACGCATGTCAGGAAGTGCGTAGACGCGACTTCCAGTATCTGCGGCGGCCATTTTTGGTGTCCATAGATGGGCAAATCAGAAGGGGGAAAAATGGCCGCCGGCAGGAGAAAATAACGGAGAAAAACGGGAGACGAAGTGATACGGGGGACCGAAGGGAAAAGGTAAGTAAAAACGGGGGTTTCCCGGGGAAAACAGGGAACTTGGCAGCTATGCTTCCGCAGCACCAGAAATCACATCTGCGCATGCTGGAAATCCGTCTGCGCAGACGCAGGCGCCGAAAATGGTGGGGACTCCGCGACAGTGAAACGGCCCAGGCAAGGTAAATCTTGCCGACCCCTGCTCTTCAGTGACGTCTCAACTATCTTCCCCCTCCCTCCTGGTTCTGTTGTCATTATCTTGTAACTGGGTAACTCCCCCCCCCCTAAGCTGTCCATCTCTCTCTGCTCCTGAACACGCTGCGGACAGGTAGGGGGGGGAAACCCTTCTTTCCATCGGAGAGAAGCTGGTCTGCCATGGAATGCATCCCCCAGTCCTCGTCTTCAGGGCCGGCTCTAGGTAAATTTCCGGTGGTGCAGCGCGCCAGGGTGCCGGGTCGGTAGGCAGGGCGCCGCACGGAAACCATGCTGCACCCTGCGAGGGCGGGGGCGCAGGAGCGATCTCCGCCCCCCTCGGCGCCAGGGCGGCTGACCTGCTCGAGACTGCCCTGCTCGTCTTCAGACCATTCCCTGACACTTCCTCTCCAGCCCCCCCCACAACCTGCTGCACCTCTGTGCCCCCTACCTCTCTCACCGGATGCCTCTCCCTTTGTCGCCCCCCAATCCCGCACAGTGTTCTGCCCAGGGAACCTGGTGTACCAGACGGCCGAGGAGTGTGAGCGGAAGGGGGGCGCCTGCCCCCGCCTCTGCCTGGACCAAGGCGCCCGTGTGGAGTGCGCCTCCCGCTGCCGCGAGGGCTGCTCCTGTCCCGGAGGGCTCTTCCTGCACAACGACACCTGTCTGCCGCTCAGAGAGTGCCCTTGCTACCACCAGGGGGAGCTCTACCAGCCGGGGGACGTCACTCTCCTGGATTCCTGCAACAACTGGTGATTGATTGATTGATTGATTACATTTCTTCTCCTTTTTACTTTTATTTATTGATTCCCCCTCCTAGGAGACCCCCCCCAAATACCTCCCAGTTTGTGGAAAGGAAAACCTGTATTCCCACACACCACAATTTGTAATTGTATGCATCTATAAAACACTTCCTTCTTAAGTGATCCCCAAGTTATTTACTTATTTATTTCGCTTGAAGCCTAAAGGTGTATACAGAAGGTGCCAGACGAGACCAACTGGGGCGAGCCTTCCACAAACTGGGAGCCACTGCAGAAAAGGCCCTGTTCTCATGTTGCCACCCTCCGGACCTCTTTTTTTCCTCCAGAAATTTATTTATTTGGTTTTTCAGATTGAAATTTTACAGTCACATATCCCACGTACAGCATAAAAACTAGATTCCAAGGATTTTAACAGTTTACAATGGTCTTTAAGATAAGTTATCGATTTCCCCCATTCCTTATTAAACTTTTGACCTTCCTGATTTCTGATTCTTCCGGTCATTTTAGCCATTTCGGCGTAGTCCATCCACTTGATCCGCCTTTCGTCTCTGATAGCGACCACGGCTGTGCAGGTGTTATTGGCCCAGAGATGGAAAGAAGATAAAGTCCCCACCCTCTGGGCCTCTTGCAGGGGATCCGCCCGGTTCTTCTGAGCGCAAATCATTCTAAATGATTTTCACCTTGCATTTCCCCATTGATGCAACTCGTAAGACATCTACGCAGTGACATAATGTGCCCCTTTTCCTTTCCAGCACCTGCAAGGATGGAGAGATGGCATGTACCACAGAGTCCTGTCCAGGTAAACAGAGGCGACCGCCTTTCCTGCTAGGTCAGAGTATGTATTGCTCTAGCCCAGAACAGTTCACACTGACAGGTGTAGAGAAGTAGAGAAGGAAGTAGAGAACCCATGCCATTGTATTATAATTATTATCATTATTATTATTTCTACCCTGCCCTATCTGGCTGGGTTTCCCCAGCCACTCTGGGCAGCTTCCAACAACATTAAAACATAAGTCATTAAAAACTTCCCTAAACAGGGCTGCCTATACATGTCTTCTAAATTTCATGTGGTTGTTTATTTTTTTGACATCTGGCGGGAGGGTTTCCACAGGGCGGGTGCCACTACCGAGAAGGCCCTCTTCTGCCTGGTTCCCTGTAACCTCACTTCTTGCAGGGAGGGAACTGCCAGAAGGCCCTCAGCACTGGACCTCAATGTTTGGGCAGAACGATGGGGGTGGAGAAATATCTGGGGAAGGCGCCCGGAAAGAGATCCACCCCCCCGCCCTGAGCTGGCCTTCCTCTCTGCAGCCGATTGCGCCTGGAGCGACTGGGGCGCCTGCAGCCGCAGCTGCAACGTGGGCACTCGGCGCCGCTTCCGCACCAGTTCCGAGCCCCCTGCCTCCGACGGAGGACAGACCTGCCCGGGACCCAACATGGAGATTGAATTCTGCAGTCTGCAGCCTTGCCAGGGTAAGAGAGAGCGGGGAGGGGGGTTCAAGGAGAGGGGAGGGGGTCAGGCTGTGGGTCAGAGGGATGGGGAGGAAAGCGAGCAGAGGAGGGAGGTTGCCGCCGCCGATTTAATTCATTACATTTCCAGGCCACTTTTCATTCGGATGAATCCCAAAGCGGCTTACAAACCATAAATAGAACACAACTGAACATCACAAATACAGTAGAAATCGTATAGAATACAGTGGTACCTTGGTTCTCAAACGCCGAAAATCCGGAAGTAAGTGTTCCGTTTTTCGAACGTTTTTTGGAAGCCGGACATCCGATGCGGCTGAAAGCTATTGTTTCCTGGACGCCTGCACTAGTCAGAAGCTGCGCCTTGGTTTTTGAACATTTCAGAAGTCAAACGGACTCCCGTAACGGAGTAACTTTGGCGTTTCTCTTTTTGCTATTTATTTTGTGTTTTTGAGGCTTTTTTGGTTAATTTGTTTTTGTGACTGTGTGGAATCCAGTTCAGCTGCTGATTGTGTGACTGCGGAAATGGATGAAATCCCCCCATCCAAACAATGACCACAGATAAGGAAAAAACGTAATTTTAATTTTTATCATCTACAATACTATCTTATTTATTTTATAGTACAGTACATTGATTATTGCTTTCATTTTATGGTCTCGTTAGGTAGTAAAATTCATGTGAAGTTGCTGTTTTGGGGGTTGTTTTTCAAAGTCTGGAACGGATTAATCCGTTTTGCATTACTTTCTATGGGAAAGCGTGCCTTGTTTTTGGAACGCTTTGGTTTTGGAACAGACTTCCGGAATGGATTAAGTTTGAGAACCAAAGGTACCACTGTAATTAACAATTACAATTTGCAGCATTCTGTTAACAAAGCAGCAACGGGAAAAAGAAGCTGAACCTCACAATTAAAGTCATATCATATGATTTTAAAAAATCAGCATTTATAATCTATAAAACAATATTTGAAAGCATTAACAAAATAGCGACCAAAAAATAAACTGAGCACTGTTAAGTTCATGCATGCTCTCTCTACATCCTGCATGACTCGTAATCTTTCGCTCCTTTCAGCGCATTAAAACACAGAAACACATGGTGCCCATGAAGGTTCCTTGGGCCGGAGGTGGGGCAGAAATCCCACCCCCCACCGATGGCAAAGAGCGTCTCTCCCCCCTTCACAGGGCTAGAGGGTGGGGCAAGGCAGGTGGGAATAGCCATGGCCTGGTGGCCAGCACAGAGTCTCTCCCCGTCTCTGTTCTTCCTCGGGGGCTTCTCATCGTTGCCCCCTGGGGTTCCTTCTCCTCTGTCGCCCCCCCCCGCCTTCCCAGCTTCCGGCATGGAGTGGGGACCCTGGTCTGAGTGCTCCGTGCCGTGCGGAGGCGGATACCGGAATCGCACAAGGGCCAGCCTGACCGTCTTGCGCCGGATCGAATTTGCCACCTGCCACCTTCCCCCCTGCACAGGTGAGTCCGGTGAACCCAGCCCAGTTCTGGGTGAGACAGAAAGGCGGTTATGATTCCCAAAGCGGGTGTGTGTGTGTGTGTGCGGTGGGATGTAATTCACTGGGAGCAGTCAAACACAACATTCCTTGTTTTCCTCCCGGGCTGGAACATCCTTCCTTTTGCATGTGACTAGAGGTGGGCGTGACCTTACCTGTCCAGGTAAGAAATGCCACACCCTCTCTCTTTGACTTCCTTCGTTGTTGGAGCAGCTTTTTTTAGCTAGAAATGCTTTGTTGGCTTTTAGCCAACAGAGGACACTGGGATTATGCCCATATGGGATAGATCAGGCATCCCCAAACTTCGGCCCTCCAGATGTTTTGGACTACAATTCCCATCTTCCCCGACCACTGGTCCTGTTAGCTAGGGATCATGCGAGTTGTAGGCCAAAACATCTGGAGGGTCGCAGTTTGGGGATGCCTGGGATAGATCCACATCCACTCTGTAACTAAGTCTGCCTTCAGGAATCCAACTGTGAACTGATGATGTGAGTAAACTTCTTTTATTGACTTCAAATAAGATTGTGGCGTGTTTATTCTTTTAAGAGGGGATATAAAGGAACTTACCAGGAACCTAACAGTGAGAGGCTTACACAAGCCTGCAACCGGTTATCCGCTGTGCGTTTAAAAGGGGAATGTCAAACTCTGCTAATTAAAGGAACTTGCTAGTGCAAGTTAGGAAGTATATTAATAAACAATATATCCTGGGATTACCCAGGGGAAGGCAGGGGGACACTTGGGGTGCCAATGACTACGGTATCAGTCTTGGAAAAGCTGGTACAGTATCAAGTGCACCAGTTTTGCAGAATTAATTAGGCTGAATAGCTTTGTTTGGGTTTGGAACAAATAGGCAATTGATTGCTCCTGTCTTGAGTTTGATCGCCTTACTATCTCCCTTGGTGGGTTGTGCAAACCACTATTCTGAATAATGCTGGGGGGTGGGTGGGCAGGGGGCGCTGGGGATAAGCTGATGGGAACCGAGAAGGCAGTTCCCCAAAAAAGTTTGGCTGCTGCTGATCTTATGGCCTGTTTTCCGATCAAAGGCAACAGCCTCTGCGTTCAGAAATATCCTGCCTCTTTAGCGAGGGAGGGAGGGAGGGCACAGACCTCCGCTGCCTGCTTGGTGTTCCTGTGGCTTGACACCCCCCACAATATGCCTGTTTTCTGGCTTGAGAATTGGAAGGGGGAGGCTACCTGGGACCAGTTTACCTGCGCAGTCGCCTAACCCCATATATGCCCATTCAGCGGAATGGGCACCATTGCTGGTGCCACGCAATATCCATTCTGCATCTGTAAGTACTCAATCTTTTGTTGGGGTACCACCGACACTTTGGAACTCCCCGCCATTTGACACCAGGCAGGAGCCTTCACTGTTCTCTTTTCAGCACCTGTTAAAAACATTCTTGTTTGGACAAGCTGCTTAGAAAGCAGGTGCGAGTTTCCATCTGTTTTTAGGTCTACTCTTACAAAAGCCTTAAATTGTTATTTTTTTTCTTATTGATTATTTTATCATGTAATTTCCCCCCCTGCAAAGTGCTTCGGAGGTTGCATTTGCAATCAAGCCATATATAAATGGAATAAATGGATAAATCTGAAAGGTGCCACGACACCCCCATTCCACTGAGTGCACAGAAACTCCTGGCACGGTTGTCTGCATCTAAGTATTTCGGCGGAATGACCTCAGTAGCGCCAGGCTAACCCCCCGGCTAGCCCCTGCCCCCTCGAAATGCTCCACCCACTTCTGCCTTGCACTTTCCCCCCCTGTGGAACACCCTCCCACCAGATGTCAAAAGAAAAAACAACTACCAGACTTTTAGAAGACATCTGAAGGCAGCCCTGTTTAGGGAAGCTTTTAATCTTTAAGAAATTAGTGTATTTTCATATTTTTGTTGGAAGCCGCCCAGAGTGGCTGGGGAAACCCAGCCAGATGGACGGGGTATAAATAATAAATTATTATTATTATTATTATTATTATTATTATTATTATTATTATTATTATTATTATTTCCCAACCAGGTGAGGTGCCAGGCGTCTGCCCGGAGGGGAAGGTGTGGCAGGAATGTGCCAACGAACCGGCTTCCTGCGCGGAGCTCAATGCAGTGCCCAGCGCCAACAAGACCTGCCATGCTGGCTGCTACTGCCCCAACAGCACCGTCTTGCTGGTGAGTCTCTGCTCCCCACCATTTATCCCATGCAGAGGCTGGGGGGGGGGAATCCCCCAGGGCAGGGCCTTCTCCGTGGCGGCACCTAATCTTGACCCAGCTCATTTTTATGTCCGCAAGTTGTCTTACACTGTTTTTAATATTGTGTTTTAATGCTGTAATGCTGCCTTGGGGCCTTAGGGTGAAGGATGGATAATTGATTGATTGATTGATTGATTGATTGATAGCAGATTAGTCTTCCCCAACCTGGGCCCCTCGGGAAGGTCTGAACTACAACTCCCAGCAGCAGCACCCCCAGACAGCAGGGAAAACACAAGATGTTTTAATTAGGTAAATAATAATCATTAACATTGTTATGATTTATACCCCAGCCACTCTGGGCAGCTTCAAGCACATATAAAGACATAATAAAACATCAAACATTAAAAACTTCCCGATACCAGGCAGCATAATTCATTTTTTGTGTACAGTGGAACCTCGGTTTACGAACACCTCGGTTTATGAATTTTCGGTTTACGAACGCCGCGGACCCATCTGGAACGGATTAATTCACTTTCCATTACTTTCAATGGGAAAGTTCACTTCAGTTTATCAATGCTTCAGTTTAAGTCAGGGGTCCCCAAACTACGGCCCCCGGGCCGGATGCGGCCCAATCGGCCTTCCAATCCGGCCCGCGACGACCCCCGCCGCCCGCTGCCGCCGCCCGCTCTCACGGCGCGCGGCGCAGCGACGATCTAAAAAATCGGCAAAAAATCGGCGAAAATCCTTTGTGCGCATGCGTATGGGCCTCTCCCAACCCGGAGGAGGTCATTTCTGGTGCACTTCCGGGTCGGGGGAGGCCCATATGCATGCGCACAAGCGATTTTCGGCGATTTTTTTCCCGCCCGTGTGCGTGTGCGCACGCGCACGGGCGCGCACTCCCCCGCCCTCCGGCCCGCTGCACGCGCACTCCCCTGCCCTCCGGCCCACCGCGCGGTCGGCGCGGCGGGCACCGGCCCGCCGCACGGTAAGTCTGGGGACCCCTGGTTTAAGTCCTCCGCGGACCGTCTGGAACAGATTAATCCACTTTCCATTACTTTCAATGGGAAAGTTCGCTTCAGTTTATGAACGCTTCAGTTTATGAACAGACTTCCGGAACCAATTGTGTTCGTAAACTGAGGTACCACTGTATACAAAATAAGTTTTGTCATTCAAATTTCCAGAGCGCCCCCATTTGGGGGAGACTGATCTCAGAAGGAGGGGAGGGTGGCGTGTTTCTGCCTCTAATGCTGCCCCCTTCCCTCTCCGCCGCTTACAGAACAATCTCTGCGTGCCAGAGGAGGATTGCCCCTGTGCCCTCGACGGGATGCTGTACGGCCCGGGAGACGTGGTACCCAAAGGCTGTGAAAACTGGTCAGTGCCTTTTCCTCTGATCCTTGCCCAGACATGCCCCTTCCTGCCAACTCTAACTGTTGGTGCAAATATGGAGAGAGAGAGAGAGAGAGAGAGAGAGAGAGAGAGAGAGAGGGAGGGAGGGAGGGAGGGAGGGAGGGAGGGAGGGAGGGAGGGAGGGAGGGAGGGAGGGAGGAAGGAAGGAAGGAAGGAAGGAGAAGTTCCTGGATGCCAAGATCCAAGTTTGGGGCAAGTACTCTTTTTGTGAGAGAACCCCAGCAGAGATTTAAAGTCAGAAAATATGCTACAAAGCAAAGCATAGAAATATAGGCTGTTAGCCGCAAGACTTGTCTATGCACGGGATTCGTTGTCACCTTACATGGAGGAACGATGGTTAAAACTATTGGACTTGGCTGGGATGGCAAAGTGGACGGGTTCAATCAAAGAAAAATCATTGTCAGTATTAAGTTTGGGAATTTCTTAAAGACTTTTTGTGTGCAAAAGAAAATGATTGTATGATGTCTGAGCTGAATCTAAAGTTCTCCCCCCCTTTCCCTCTTCTCTTCCTTTTGGTTTATGTTTTTAATTAGATTAGTCTTATTATCTTAGATAAAAATATAGTTGATATTTGATATTGACCTTTGTATATTTTCTTTCAAACTTTAATAAAATCTATTGGGGGGGGGGACATCTAGGCTTTTAAAAATATGCCCGTTTGAGCGAGTTCCAAAAATGGTTTCTTTCCAAAGTTTCCCTTTTCCCCCAGCATAGGAAAAGACCACGCCTTTGGTAAGTTAAAAAATGGTTTGCTTACAAATTCTCCAAAGGTCAGATTCATGTGCTTCAGAACAGTTGCACAGGCAGTGAAACTTTGCTTGCTTGGAAAGTGGTAGAAGTTGCTAGATTATTGGTATAGGAACTCAAGAGTGGCTGGTGACAGCCATGCGGTCCGAGCTGGAGCAAGCAGCTCAACCCTCTTTGCGCGCTGAGATTCACAAGTAGATTGGAGGAGAACAAAAGCTTGATTCCTCCCTAGCTCCTCCCCAGGTAAGGGGAAGTGGACATAGCTAAGCCTGGCAGGACAGCTTACTCCATGGTTTTAACCCCTCCATGCCTTAATTAGACTGAAGCATGTCAGTGATAAGAGGCTGGCTGTTGTTGTTTATTCGTTTAGTCGTATCCGACTCTTCATGACCCCATGGACCAGAGCACGCCAGGCACTCCTGTCTTCCACTGCCTCCCGCAGTTTGGTCAGACTCATGTTGGTAGCTTTGAGAACACTGTCCAACCATCTCGTCCTCTGTCGTCCCCTTCTCCTAGTGCCCTCCATCTTTCCCAACATCAGGGTCTTTTCCAGGGAGTCTTCTCTTCTCATGAGGTGGCCAAAGTATTGGAGCCTCAGCTTCAGGTTCTGTCCTTCCAGTGAGCCCTCAGGGCTGATTTCCTTCAGAATGGATAGGTTTGATCTTCTTGCAGTCCACGGGACTCTCACTAAGAATGCTCTCTCTTCCTCTCTGCAGCACCTGCCTCTCCGGTCGGGTGGGCAACTGCTCCAGGGCGGCCTGCGGTGACGGTAAGGCCTGGCTCGCTGGGACACTTGCCGTTTGGAGGTTCTTGCTCCGAAACAGCTGTCCTCTTGCTTCCCTTTGCAAAGAGCTTGGGCCCTTTCAGGTGACCTTGAATCATCTGGGGCTATTGATGGCTCCTAGCCACGAGGACTACAATCTTCCTCCACCTCCTGGGTAGTGATGCTTTTGAAGACCAGTTGCTGAAAACCACAAGAGGAGAGAGTTGCTCTTGTGCTCGGATCCAGCTTGTTGGCTTCCCACAGGCAGGGCAAAGCTGTCCTAGCTAGTAGCCCTCTCTCCTCCTCCATGAATTTATCTAACCCTCTTTTAAAGCTAACCAGGTTGGTGGCCACCCCTGCCTCCGGTGGGAAGGAGTTCCACAGGTCAGCTCTGTGGGAAGGAGGGCTTTCTGTCCACAATCTGAGTATTGCTGTGCCCCCAACCCCACCCCCTGCTCCATCTCGAGTCTCCCCCCAGAAAGATCACAGCTCGCCAACACCCATTCAGACCTTCTTACAGATGGCTTCCCTTTCCCCCAGTGAACGGCCAGTGGTCAGAATGGACCCCCTGGAGCGAGTGCTCGGCGTCCTGCGGGCTGGGGCTACGGAACCGGTACCACTTCTGCACGGACCCCCCTCCGTCCGGGATGGGGCTGCCCTGCTTGGGTCCCGAACGCGAGGACAAAACTTGCCAGGCCCAGCCCTGCGCCCGTAAGTAAATACCCCTATTCCTTTCCAAGGGTCAAGACTTCGCCTTCACAACTTCCCTCTTTCCTCCACCTGGGGTGGGGGGGCAAACTGCACAGGAGGGAGGGAGTCTGCAATGGGGGGGCCAGTGACCCACACTTGCTCTTTTCTTCCCCGTGGTTGCAGGGAACGGGGGCTGGGGGGGCTGGAGCCCCTGGACCGACTGCACCGCCAGCTGCGGGGGAGGCATGAGGAGCCGGGCGAGGGCCTGCGACAGCCCCGCCCCACAGGGGGGCGGGGACTACTGCGAGGGGGTCCCCACCCAGGTGGAGGGCTGCAGCTTGAACCCGTGTCCAGGTGAGTCAGGGCTGGGATCAGAAGACACACACACACCCGCACGCCAGAGACACACCGAGAAGTTTTGGTAAAATCTCTGCCCCTGTCCCATCGCTCTTCCCCCCCCACCCCAAAATGGGTGGGGGCTTCCGGGGAGCCTTTCCTGGAAGAAGGATGGCCCCTGTTGCCTGGGGGGGGGTCTGTGCGCTTGGGGGCTGCCACCACTATGGCATGACAAGAGCCATTTCTTTTTTTTTTTTCTTTTTTCAAAATATAAAATAAGCTTTATTTAAATTCATAAAATACAAACATGCATACACACAAAATAGACAAATAGAACAAAAATAAACAAATTAAACGATTTAACACAAAATAATCCTGCTGTACAAAATCATAAAAAACAAACATAAAGACAGTAAATTTAAAATTGACTTCCAATCGTTTATATGTTGCTTCTTAATTAAAAACCAGAGGCCTTTTTTAATTAAATATGATTCCTGAAAATATTCCTGAGGATAGGAAAAATATTTTTTATATGCTTGTGCTGCAGCCAGGTTGCTTATAGCCCAAAATTGGAAAGGGGAGCAAGTACCGACAATCCAGGAATGGCAGATTAAATTAATAGAATTCATGAATTTGGCGAAAATGACAGCAGCAATTAGGAATAGACCAAAACAAAGATCTAAAGCTGAGTTGAAATATGTTGAAGATTCTTTGAAAAAACAGAGTTGGTGATTTGCTTAAATTGAGACAACACACAGGAATGTATACAGTATATTAAAGAGGGAATTATTCGGTAATTTAATATTTTCAAGCTTTAGGGCCAAGGAAGCTGCACTCTCTCTGTTTTGGAGGGTGGTTGTGGGGAGAGGCTGTGGGCACTGCCCTGCCCAGGTCGCTTCCACCTGTCCTTTCTTTCCTACCTGGCACAGGTGTGGACTGCTCTGCCCTCGAGGGCGCCGCCTACAGCCGCTGTGGGCCCCCCTGCCCCCGCTCCTGCGACGACATCTCGGTGAGGCCCGTCTCTGCGTGGCGGACCCCCAGCCCACGGCCTTTGTCTCTGGGACGATTTACTCTATCTTCATTCATTGCTTTCCTATCCCACCTTCCCACCCCCAAGGAGCTCAAGGTGGCCTCGTGTCAACCTCACAACAACCCTGCGAGGTTGGCTGCCCTGCCAACTCACGGCTGCATGGCGCACATAGCTCTGCCTCGCTGGGTTGCCGGAGGCTGCTGTAGACCTTGGCGCTCTCTTGCAAACTCTGCCCCTCCTCGCTGCCATGTGCCTTTGTCTCCCTGGCCTTCCCACCCCGAGAATGGCTCTCACACACCCCTCTCCCACCCATAGCACTGCCTGTGGACCTGTGAGCCCGGCTGCTACTGCGCCGGGGGGAAAGTCCTGAACGGCACGTCCTGCGTGGAGAAGGACCTCTGCTCCTGCCTGGACCTGCTCACCGGCCTCCGACACCTGCCGGGAGAGACCGTCCCTCGCTCCGACGGATGCAACACCTGGTGAGGCCAGGCAGAGACGCGGGGGGCTGAGCGCTGGGGCCTCCAGAGGTGCAGCGGAACAGGGGTGCCGGGGGTCAAAGGACAGCTACTATTTAGCTGTGATTCCTGCATTGCAGCGGGTTGGGCTAGATGACCCTTGGGGGCGCCTCCGGCCTCTACAACGCCATGATTCTGTTATCATTTACTTGTGAGTCCTGCATTGCAGGGGGTTAGTCTAGATGGCTCTCAGGGACCCTTCCATTGATTGATGACTGAATTTTGCATAACCAATTTGAATTTAAACATTATACATCAACATCACCATTTAGCATTCCCTGAATCCCTTGACTCCACTCTGCCCTTCCACGGTTGCCATTATCAATCATTTTTCCCCAACTGCCTCCCTTATTTTCTCTATTTTTTAAAAAAAGCAAATAATCCATTTTTTTTACCACAATTCTTCGTATATTACAAGCATTACTCAAATCCTGCCAAAGTTTTTAGCTGTTTACAGCGCTCTCTTAAGCACGTTGTAAATTTCCCCTGCTCCTTCTTGAAGTCCTTCTCCTCCTGGTTTCTGATTTCCCCGGTCAATTTCGCCATTTCGGCCTGGCCCATCATCTTCATCAACCATTCGTCTCTGGTCAAAACTTTATCGTCTTTCCATCTCTGGGCCGGTAGAATCCGCGCTGCTGTCGTCACGTACACGAATAGTCATTTCTGCTCCTTCAGAATCTCTGCACCTAAAGTACCTAGTAGAAAAGCCTCCGGTCCCCCCCCCCCAATTTTTTCAACTCATTATGAATCATTTCCCAGAATGCTTTTGTTATCTTGCACGTTGACCACAGGCTCTTGGGGCTCCTTCCAGCTCTGGCCACAGGGGGGCTCTCATTGCCTGCCTCTTTCTCTCTTCCCAGCACCTGCTCCGAAGGAAAGCTGATCTGCACCAGTCGAGCTTGTGCCGGTGAGTCCCGCAGTGAGGTATTGCCGGGCGGGGCGGCTCACGCAGAGGAAGGGGGGCCCCCAGTGGGAGAGGCTCCCTTGGGACCCCCGTGACCTCTTTCCCTCCTTATTCCAGTCCCGGGCGGCTGGTGCGGCTGGTCCCCGTGGAGCCCCTGCTCCCGGACGTGCGGCAACGAAATGGTCACCCGCTACCGGGCCTGCGCTTGCCCCAAGCCCCAGAACGGGGGTCCCAAGTGTGAGGGGCTGCAGGAGCACCACGGCGACAGCGGGATCCAGCTTCAGAGGAAGGAGTGCCCCATGGATTCTTTCTGCCCAGGTACCAAACCTCTGGGGCAAACAGGAGGGTGGCTGGGGGCAGAAACCATACTCACGGATCCTGAGAATCAACTTTTGTAAAAAGTGGTTAGAGAGGGAAAGGGGCTCAGATGGGGAGGGGGGGGAACTCAACCCATAGCTGCCAAGTCTCCCGTATTCTCTGGGAAACCCCCGTTTTTCTAGCTGTTCTCAGCTGAAAAAACAGATTTTTTTGTTTTCCCCCGGTTTAGTCTGGTGCGGTGGCCATTTTGGAGCTGGGCAGAGCATGCTCAGAAGCGACTTCTGAGCATGCTCCGCCCAGTTCCAAAATGGCGGCAGCACTACTTCCGGTCTTCTACTTCCAGTCTGGTCCCTTATTTCTCCCACAGCAACTTGGTAGGTATGACTCAACCCCCTTTCTTCCTACTGTGCAATAGTCTTATTGTGCATTTATAGCCCACCTTGAGGAGCTCAAGGTGACCTAGAGAGGGTTTTTCTCCCTCTCCGTTTAACAGCAACCCTGAGAGGTAGGCTAGGCTGAGAGGCCGTGACTGGCACCCACCAAGCTTCATAGTTGAACATGGGTGATTTGAACCCTCGTCCCTCCAGCTCCCAGCCTGATACTCTGACTCCTACCCCAGCTTAATACTCCTAATAATTTTATTACTTGTACCCCACCCATCCTACTGGGTTGATAGGTGTTTAGGAGTTACAACAGCCTTCCTCAAACTCGGCCCTCCAGATGTTTTTGGCCTACAACTCCCATGGTCCCTAGCTAGCAGGACCAGTGGTCAGGGATGATGGGAATCTCCAAACATCTGGAGGTCCGAGTTTGAAGAAGCCTGGGTTACAATCCTATATAATAAAGTGCAAGTGTCTCTGCGTCCAGTCCCTGTGTCCCTGTGTCCGCGCTACTGTGCATGTGCCCCACGGACACAGGGATTGGATGCAGAGACTGCACGCACACACACACACACACACTCTCCCCACTCCCCCAGCTACCGTTTCCCTGCGGCCGCCAACCACTGCTCCCAGCCAGACTGAGCGTTGGCGGCGGGGGGGGGGAGAGCATGTGCATGTGTGTGTCCAGCAAGGACAGGTCCCGGGGTTCGGAGAAGCGCTGCGCCAGCGCTTCTCCAAACCCTGGGATGTCTCCTTCCTGTCGGCGGCTGGGGGAGAGGAAGGGAGGAGGAGAAAGGGCTGCTTTCTCCTCCTTCGTTCCTGTCCCGCTGCTGCCGATAACAAGGACAGGTCCCGGGGTTCGGAGAAGCGCTGTGCAAGCGCTTCTCCGAACCCCTTGATGTCTCCTTCCTGTCGGCGGCTGGGGGAGAGGAAGGAAGGAGGAGAAAGGGATGCTTTCTCCTCCTTCGTTCCTGTCCCCCTGCCGCCGACAACAAGGAAGCGCAAGCGCTTCTCCGAACCCCGGGATGTTCTAGCGCCCGTTTACTCAACGGGCTGAATTACACTAGTATAATTATAATAGAGAACCTTGTGTTTATTTTCCCTTCTTCTCCTCCTCTTCTTCCTTCCTTCCTTTGCTTGTTCTCGCTTCTTTCCTGCTTACCTTCTTTTGATCAGTTTGGCTTTTGTTGTATTTTACGTTGAAAACCCTGAATAAAAATTGATATAAAGGAAAGAGGGAGGGCTCGGCAGACACACACACACCCCTTTTCTCTTGTGGCTCATAGTGGACGGGGCCTGGAGTACGTGGAGCCCCTGGTCCCCTTGCGACGCCTGCGGAGGAGAGTCGGCACGGAGCAGGGAGTGCAGCAATCCTCCTGCCCGCTTTGGGGGGCTTCCGTGCCCTGGCGAAGCCCGGCAGACCCTCCCGTGCCACGATGGAGTCACCGAGTGCAAAGGTGAGAAGGCGCATCAGGCTGGGCGGATATTCCAAGGAGGGGCGCTGTTGTTGCCAAAAAAGCCCCATAATCAGAGAGGTGGGTGTGGTACTGATGTCGGGAGGGGGGTGAACATCAGAACATACAACAGTGGTCCTCAAAAAACACCCTTTATACCCACACTTTCAGAAGGAAAATTCGCTTGCGCCCACCAGAATTTTTTATTATTATTGGTAACAAATTCATTGGATAAGGCTCCTTTGAAGTCCTGCTTTACACTGGCCCACAGTTAGTAACTTTGGAGAGAAAGTGTTGGATTAAATCAATAATACATTACAGAGGAATTTAAGATTTTCAGAGGTGAATATTCGTTTGAACTCTATAGCTGTTGCGTGGAAAGTGACAATGGGAGAGCGAAAATTCAGCCTACCTGCCCTAATGGTGGCTTAAGATATTGATATTGATGAACAGGAAAAATAGATAGAAGATTCCCCTTAATCAATGGCTTGGCAGCATGGCAATACAGTGGTACCTCAGAAGTCAAACAGAATCCATTCTGGAAGTCTGTTCGACTTCCAAAACTTTCAGGAAACCAAAGCGCAGCTTCTGATTGGCTGCAGGAAGCTCCTGCAGCCAATCGGAAGCCATGGAAGCCCTGTCGGATGTTCGGCTTCGAAAAATAGTTCACAAACCGGAACACTCATTTCTGGGTTTGCAGTGTTCAGGAGCCAAAACGTGTGAGTACGTTCAGGATTCAAGGTACGACCATATTGGTAGCATACGAACCAACTGCCTATAGATGCCGACTTTGGATACATATAATGACATTAAAATGAGTTTATCCAGAATATAATAAGTTATTGTTAAAGATATTTGCATGACAATAATAAGACCCTACACATCTGTAGACTAATGTATAGAAATGTAATGGAGTATTTTTCTTTTCCTTTTATTCTCATTTACCTTTTTCTTTCTTCATCCCTCTTTTTTTATAAATGAAATTCTTCCCATAAAATATAAATAAAAGCACTTTTAAAAAAAAGAAGATCAGAAATTCATTGGAGCACAAAAAGAAACCATTCCCAGACGCGCTTGATTTAATACACCTAGAACACTAAGACTTCGTAATATAGTCACGGGGCGTCCAGAAAGTCCAAATAAGACCCCACCTGCCTGCAGACTGTGTAGCCAGAGTGGTGCATGCTCTGGTTATCTCCCGCTTGGACTACTGCAATGCGCTCTACGTGGGGCTACCTTTGAAGGTGACTCAGAAACTACAACTAATCCAGAATGCGGCAGCTAGACTGGTGACTGGGAGCGGCCGCCGAGACCACATAACACCGGTCCTGAAAGACCTACATTGGCTCCCAGTACGTTTCCGAGCACAATTCAAAGTGTTGGTGTTGACCTTTAAAGCCCTAAATGGCCTCGGTCCGGTATACCTGAAGGAGCGTCTCCACCCCCATCGTTCTCCCCGGACACTGAGGTCCAGCACCGAGGGCCTTCTGGCGGTTCCCTCGTTGCGAGAAGCCAAGTTGCAGGGAACCAGGCAGAGGGCCTTCTCGGTGGTGGCACCCGCCCTGTGGAACGCCCTCCCAACAGATGTCAAAGAGGAAAACAACTACCAGACTTTTAAAAGACATCTGAAGGCAGCCCTGTTCAGGGAGGCTTTTAATGTTTAATAGATTATTGTGTTTTATTCTTCTGTTGGAAGCCGCCCAGAGTGGCTGGGGAGACCTGGCCAGATGGGCGGGGTATGATTAATTTATTATTATTATTATTATTATTATTATTATTATTATTATTATTATTATTATTTATAAAACAAAACACGGCTGCATATTTATCTCCTGCGGTTTCTGCATCGCAGGGGGTTGAACGGGATGGCCCTTGGGGGTTGTTAGGGAATTTTACGGGGGGGGGGGGCTAACAGGGGTCCCTTCCGTGATTCTAAGGGTGAATGGAGGGTGGGAACGCGGAGTGAAAGATCGCCCCCCAAGGTGCGCAGAGAGATCCGAGTGGCTTTTTTCTGGTCCCCCAGATTGCAGCGGGGGGCAGGTGTCGTTCCCCTGCGGCAAGGCCTGCCCGCGCACCTGCGAGGACCTGCACCCGGACACCGGCTGCCTGGACAGCCCCCAGTGCCAGCTCTCGTGCGCCTGCCCAGGCGGGCAGCTGCTCCAGGATGGTGTGTGCGTCCCGCCAGCGCAGTGCCGCTGCAAGTACCAGAACACTTGGCTGGGTGAGTGAGTGAGTGAGTGAATGAATCTCTATTTGCATCAGCCATAGCAATAAAACAATACAGTGGTACCTCGGTTTAAGAACAGTCCAGTTTAAGAACGATTTGGTTTAGAAATGATTTTGAGGAGATATGGAGGGTGTTTGTAGAATTTGTATTGTTAAAATGCTCAAACCATTGCAAGAGGCACAGAAATTTTGGGAGGTTGGATAGTTACAATGGAATGGTCTTCATGGTGGGGTGCACATTTTTATTCTTCTTTATTTATGATTATTACTTGGCCAAAATAAAACGTTAAAAAAAAGAAGAAATTGCCCTTCTTTTGCTCCATCTTCCGCAATGTTGTCTGCAATGACTGGCAGCAGCGGCCCTCTGGGTATTTTTTCAAAGAGGAGTCTTTGCCAGCCATACCTGGAGACGCCAACATGGATCGAACCTGGGACTTTCTGCATGCCAAAGCAGCTGAGCTGCGGATTTAAAAAACAGCAACCAAGATGCTAGTCCCCATTGTTTTAAATCAAGGGCTCATTTAACAAAGGGAGCTGCCTTGTTTGGAGTCAGACCATTGCCCCGCCTAGCTATGTAATGTCCACACTGGCTGGCAGCAGCTCTCCAGGATTTGAGACAGGAGGCATTGCCAGCCCTTCCTGGGGGAATTGAATTGCGGACCTTCTGCATGCCAAGCACGTGTTCTATCACCGAACTACTAGGAGCATAGGAAGCTGCTTTATAGTGAGTCAGGCAGCCGGTCCACCTACCTCAGTGTTATCTACACTGGCTGGCAGCAGCTCTCCAGGGGATTGAAGCAGCGGCCTTCTGCATGCCAAGCAGCTGCTCTGTCACTGAGCAGAGCCACAGACCTCTGTCACTGAGCCACAGACCTTTCCCAGCCCAGTTCGCTGGGCTTCCAGGGAGCAACTGGCACTGGGCGGGCCTGACTGGCGATCATTTTAGAGGAGGGAATTCAAGATGGAGTGGGGCCTGATTCGCACAGGGAGGGCAAGGGGAGCAGGAAGAAACCGCCAACTCTGAATTATTCTCTTTCCCCCGTCTTGGCAGGTGTCCCAGAAGGACGGAATCTCTCTCTGTGGTCAGGGCTCCCCCCCTGGGAGTACGTCCAACCTGGGGAGACAGTGGTCGGACCCTGCCAGAACTGGTGAGTCTAGCCAAGGCAGGCTAATGATGCTTTTAATAACTTTATTTGGTTTATTTCGTAAGATTTATACACCCTTTGGTTTTTTGGGGAGGGCACCTACATTTCACTGCAACTTGGGTTGACTTTATAGATTTTATGAGTGCAGCTGAACACAGCAATCTTCTGGCACCAGCTCTTGGCATGGAATGGCTGGCATAATTATATAAACACAGTGGTACCTTGGTTCTCAAACTTAATCCGTTCCGGAAGTCCGTTCCAAACCCAAAGCGTTCCAAAACCAAGGCACGCTTTCCCATGGAAAGTAATGCAAAATGGATTAATCTGTTCCAGACTTTTAAAAAGAACCCCTAAAACAGCAATCTCACATGGATTTTACTATCTAACGAGACCATTGATCCATAAAATGAAAGCAATAATCAATGTACCGGTACTGTACTATAAAATAAATAAAACGGTATTGTAGATGATAAAAATTAAAATTATTCTTTTTTTCTTACCTGGACTGATGATGGTCATTGTTTGATGGGGGTCTTTTATCCATTTCCACAGTCACACAATCAATCAATCAATCAATCAATCAGTAGCTGAACTGGGTTCCATACAGTCACACAAACAAATTAACCGAAAAAGCCTCAAAAACAAAAAATGCAAAATAAATAGCAAAAACAAAAGCGCCAAACTTAATCCGTTCCGGAATTCCGGTTGACTTCTGAAATGTTCGGATACCAAGGCACAGATTCTGATTGGTGCAGGCGCCCCGGAAACAATAGCCGACAGCCACATTGGACGTGTGGCTTCCAAAAAACATTCAAAAACCAGAACGCTTACTTGTGGGTTTTCGGTGTTTGGGAACCAAGGTACCACTGTATTCTGAATTAAGGTTTAAATTCATTCATTTATTTATTTATTAAATTTGTCTGCCGCCCTTTCTCCAAAGATCACAGGGCAGTTCGCAGGATAAAAATGCAAAACGAGAGCACAAGTTATATAATAATATCACTTTTAGGATAAAAACCTTAACATCCGTATTTGCTGAAATGCATGGTTTAAAGTCTCTCTCTGTGTGTGTCGGATGAAGCCTTAAACCAGGCATCCCAAAAAAACTTCGGCCCTCCAGATGTTTTGGACTACAATTCCCATCTTCCCCGACCACTGGTCCTGTTAGCTAGGGATCATGGGAGTTGTAGGCCAAAACATCTGGAGGGCCGCAGTTTGGGGATGCCTGCCTTAAACCTTTAGCCCTAAACTGAAATTTAGGATTGAGCTGATGAAAGGAGTTCTTACTCAAGTGAGGGCGATATTTTCCCTCAAATCTGCACTTACTTTTTAATTGCTTCAGTCCATCTCAAAGCACTATTTATTTTAGGATTTTGCACCATACTTTGGTTTTCTTTCATTTTTTATGTGCACCGTGATTTAATATATATATTCTTGGCAGTTCAATTAGTTTGTCCCATTAATTTATGATTCGGTATGTTTTGCTGGCTTAACACCAAATCAGTTCTTTTGTGTGTTACTACTGTGGAAACTCCAGTTTGGGGGGTTTTGTAGCTCCTGTTTTGGAAATACAATGTTTTATGTACTCATTGTTAAGAATTTAATAAAAATCATTTACAAACAAACAAACCTCAAGGTGGTTTGCAAAAAGAAAAGAAAACAGTAAGTTTATTGATTAAAAAAAACAATTAACAACAATTCCATACCTTCCCAAAATTAAAACTCAGGAATGCTAAAACCAGACCAAGACACCTGCCCACATTCTAGATGTCTGGGTGGCCTTGTCTAAACCAAAACATTTCTAGCAGGCGCCAAAAGTGTACAGTGAAGGCTGCCGACTGTCAAGAGGCAGGGAGTTCCAAAGTGAAATATCTGTTTCTTACAAATGCAGAACAGTTATATATGGAATTCCGACTTTGCTTTTCATTCGTAATGTTTCATTCAGACGTTTTGTGACATTCTGCTTGGGTTTCAAAGCAGCTTATCAACCACTTAGAGATTCTTCTTCTTTTTCTCGTGGAAACGTAGCCCAAACGTAGCAGAGTTTTCCTGCACAGCGCAGAAGCTAGTTGAGGTAGAAATGACTAGACGCAGAATAACTTTTTACAGGATTTATTAAAAGAAAATAAAAGCAGCAGAGTTTCTGCATACAAAGCAAAGCAAAATAAATCCTCTCTGTCTCTCTCTCTCCAACCATACGCAGCACTCCTAACACCCAACAAGAAACATCTGTGCTAGCATTCCTAGATAACAGAGTTCAGTGCTGGTCATTAACCAATCAGAGAGTAGTTTCCAGGCCAGGCAGACCTTGGCTTTCTGCCAAGAGTAAATTGATACTGCCTTGAGTTAATTGTGTGAAGCAAGAATCTGTAAGTTTCCCATGAGAACCAATTGACAGAAACTGAACAATGTAAAACACAGAATGGAAACATTTTAAGTACATAAAAATAAAATGTGAATGGTGTATGTCTGCCCGGCCCTTAGCATCCCTCTGCCCCATTTCTTCTCCCCCCAGCACCTGCGTGGCCGGGCACCTGCAATGTGACGTGGACCCCTCATGCCGCCTGGATGGGGGCTGGGGCCCCTGGGGGCCGTGGTCGCCCTGCAGCCAGAGCTGTGGGGAGGGAGCCGAGTTCCGATTCCGCGAGTGCAACCACCCAGCCCCCCAGAACGGAGGCAGGGGGTGCCTGGGCAGCAGGGAGCAGCAGAAAGCTTGCCAGAGCCAGCAAGATTGCCCAGGTGAGGAGGACGGGATGATGATAGTAGTAGTAGTAATAATAATAATAATAATAATAATAATAATAATAATGTGATAAAAATAATAAAAAGTGATGTGTTTTTCACTTTTCTGTTGTAAACATTTTAAAATAATAATAATAATAATAATAATAATAAATTCCAGTTTTGTTTCATTTTGACTATTGTAAACCGCTCTGATTAATCTTACCAGGGCACACTCCACCTTGGCACAGCCTCCGTGCCAGCAAGAGACTTAGGCTGGCTCTGGGCGGGATTCAAATGAGTTTTTGCCGTCATGGAACAAGATTCTCCACTCCCTTTGTGTGTTGCCACGACCCCTAAATCTGCTCTAGAGAACTGGGAGAATTTCCAGCGCAGGTTTATGGAGTGTACAGCAAGAAAAGAGGGAGGGAAAGCCCTTTCGGGGGGGGGGGATGAGAGAGATTATTGGGTTGTTTTTGTTTTTATTATGTATTTTATGTTTTTATATTGCGGTTTTATGTTGTAACCACCCTGAGACCTGCAGGTATAGGGCAGGATACAAATTTAATTAATAATAACCCTCATCAGCATCATCGTCATCACAGCAGAGATCAAGCTTTCGGCCGCATCCGGACCATCGATTTAAAGCACTATAATACCACTTTAAACAGGCATGGCTTCCGCTCGCAGCGCTACAGTTCCCAGAGTGGTTTCGAAATCAGCCCCCCTTCACTGGGAACTGTAGGATGTGGCCCTGAAGAGCGGTGTTTTGACCGCAAGCCTGAATGGGTTTGGGTCGGCACAGGTTGACTACCTGGGAATTGTAGCCAAAAAAACTGGAAATGTGACTCGATTCCTACAAAGCTTGACCGGCAGGTGAAGATTATAGAATACCTGGAAACTTGCAGAAATGACGGGGAGAATGAGAGGAAACTCAAACCAGAAAGTGTGTAAAAGAATGGATTACATTTGAAGAATATCTAAAACGGTATTGTGACAATGCAAATCTCCCGGCAGGTCTCTAGACTGAATCTTGAATATTCAGGAAAACTATGAATGCAGAAAAATTTATGGATACTTAAGAGATATAACCAGAGACGTGTAAAGGTTAAGAATATGTAGAAAGCGCAATGAGGCGAATCGGAAGTCAAAAGTGTGTGTGATGTTAGAGCAGGGGTCAGGTCTGCAAACTTTTTCAGCAGGGGGCCGGTCCACTGTCCCTCAGACCATGGGGGGGGCGGACTATATTTTTTGGGGGGATGAACAAATTCCTATGCCCCACAAATAACCCAGAGGTGCATTTTAAATAAAAGGACACATTCTGCTCGTGTAAAAACACGCTGATTCCCGGACCATCCACGGGCCGGATTTAGAAGGCGATTGGGCCGGGTCCAGCTTCGGGCCTCAGTTTGCCTATCCATGTGTTAGATCAGGCACCCCCAAACTTCGGCCCTCCAGATGTTTTGGACTACAATTCCCATCCTCCCCGACCACTGGTCCTGTTAGCTAGGGATCATGAGAGTTGTAGGCCAAAACATCTGGAGGGCCGCAGTTTGGGGATGCCTGTGTTAGATGATGAGTTGCTACGGTAGTTAATGTTGAGTTGTCATCTAGGTATTGTCTTTATTTGTCTGTGTTGTTAAATGTAAATCGTTTTGCAATAAAGTTTTTTTTTAAGGAGTTGTAGCCAAAAGCCTCCGGTGGGCACCTGGTTGGCAGAGGTGGCACCAGAGAGAGCTTCCTTCCTTCCCTCCCTCCCTCCCTCCCTCCCTCCCTCCCTCCCTCCCTCCCTCCCTCCTTCCTTCCTTCCTTCCTTCCCTTGACCTCTGCCTCCTCCGTGTCCCCACAGAGGAGGAAGCCTGGGGTGACTGGTCCCCCTGGGAGCCCTGCAGTGTCTCCTGCGGAGGAGGGGAGCAAATGCGGATCCGCCGTTGCCGGGAGCCCGACTGCCAGGGCTTGGCTGCCCAGAGCAAGACCTGCAACACTCAAGTGTGCCTTGGTGAGTCGGTGGATCCCTCCCTCGAAACTTTTCTCTTGCATGAGAGTTTTCAACTGTTCTTATATGTTTTTTCAATGCTGATTTCATATCTGAAGTCGGTTTTGTTCTGTAAGCTCTAGGGTTTTTTTTGCAATTCATGTTTTTCACTTTTCACCTAAATATTTGTTTTTCACAATGCAAGAATTAAATATTTTATTAAACACATAGCCAAAGTAGTACAATATGATTATACACGTAAGTGACTTACATAGCATTGAACATGACATGTATAGCATTGAAAATGACATGTATCTCTATGTACAGTTGCAGGTATGAAAAATGTATATAAGTCAATGCTATATAAGTCACTTACATTTATAATCATATTGTACTACTTTGGCTATGTGTTTAATAAAATATCTAATTCTTGCATTGTGAAAAACGAATATTTGGGTGAAAAGTGAAAAACATGAATTGCAAAAAATCTAGAGCTACAGAACAAAACCGACTTCAGATATGAAATCAGCACATTGAAATTAGGTTAGAACAACTGCAGATGTCAATGCAACAAAAAAATTGTTCCCCAGTGTAATTACTAACCTCTAACTTAAAATGATCTTTTTATTCAGAAGAAACTTAATAATGCAATTGGCATTTGGCAATAACAAAAGTTCCTTTAGAAACACCATGTACAAAGACTCATCATCTAGTCTCTAGAAACTTGCCATAACATGAAATAATAATAGGTGATGCAAATAGGTGATATATGATGCAAACTACTAATAATTATAAATAGCAGAATGTAGGCATCCTATATATAGAAAGGAGGAAACTAGTGATATTTTAGGGAGCAGGTTAGCAGGCAGGGCCCAGAACTTACATCACAGGAGCCTACACAACACACAAACACCCTTGCTGTATGTAGGTCTTATTTTATTTGTTTTTTATCTTATATTTTGGAAATGTACGGCCAGGTTTTTTTCCCCTTTAAATTTTCTGGGGGCCCCCAAGAGAGTGGGGCCCTAAGCTAGAGCTTGTTTAGCTTATACATAAATCCAGCACTGGTCCTCACCAAGGGACCAAGAGAAGGGCCTCCAGTCACCGTTGCGCTCTTTCTCCCATCCTCTCAGAGGTCGGCTGCCCGGTGGGGCGTCTGTACCGGGAATGCCTGAAGGAAGAGGGGTGCCCCTACAGCTGCGCCCATCTCACCCGCCGGATGGACTGCTTCTCGGACGGCTGTGAGGAAGGGTGCCACTGCCCCGTGGGGACCTACCAGCACAAAGGGGCTTGCGTCCAGGTGGGGACCTCTGAACTTCTCTCTCTCGCTCTGTCCATCATCTTCATGGTTTTTTTTTCCCCTTTACTGCTATTGCTTCCAGGGGCGATATCCACCATGGAGTTTTTGTTGTTGTTTAGTCGTTTAGTCGTGTCCGACTCTTCGTGACCCCATGGACCATAGCACGCCAGGCACTCCTGTCTTCCACTGCCTCTTGCAGTTTGGTCAAACTCATGTTCGTAGCTTCGAGAACACTGTCCAACCATCTTGTCCTCTGTCGTCCCCTTCTCCTAGTGCCCTCCATCTTTCCCAACATCAGGGTCTTTTCCAGGGAGTCTTCACTTCTCATGAGGTGGCCAAAGTATTGGAGCCTCAGCTTCAGGATCTGTCCTTCCAGTGAGCACTCAGGGCTGATTTCCTTAAGAATGGATAGGTTTGATCTTCTTGCAGTCCATGGGACTCTCAAGAGTCTTCTCCAGCACCATAATTCAAAAGCATCCATTCTTCGGCGATCAGCCTTCTTTATGGTCCAGCTCTCACTTCCATACATCACTACTGGAGAAACCATAGCTTGAACTATACGGACCTTTGTAGGCAAGGTGATGTCTCTGCTTTTTAAGATGCTGTCTAGGTTTGTCATTGCTTTTCTCCCAAGAAGCAGGCGTCTTTTAATTTCGTGACTGCTGACACCATCTGCAGTGATCAAGGAGCCCAAGAAAGTAAAATCTCTCACTGCCTCCATTTCTTCCCCTTCTATTTGCCAGGAGGTGATGGGACCAGTGGCCATGATCTTAGTTTTTTTATGATGAGCTTCAGACCATATTTACAAGTCCACTCTCTTTCTCTCTGGCTTAGGAGTGCCCTTGCATCCTGACCGAAGACGCCCTCAAGATGTTCTGGAACCACTCCTCGGACCCCAGCCCCGCTCTGGTCATCCTCACAGCTCAGGGTCAGCAGCTCTCCCCAGGAGAAGAGGTTGCCCCAAACACCACCATCTATTCCGCCTGCAGCAACTGGTGAGCTTGGCCAGATTTCAACCGTTGATTCCATGCCCAGCTCACGGGTGAAGCCTCACCTGTGCCACTGCAGCCTGAAAGACGAGCAGAAAGTGTCTCATCCCACATGCCGCTGCCCCCTGGCATTCCTCGCGGCTGCACACCAGCTTGTTAAAATAATTGTGTGTGTTTTTGTAATTATTTGGAACAAATTTTATATATGCATATAGTTTAATTCAATTAATGATGAATATTCTTTTTATTTGTAAGCCACCTTGAGCCCAGCAAGGGGGGAAAGGCGGGGTATAAATAAATATTTATTATTATTATTATTATTATTATTATTATTATTATTATTATTATGCCTGACAGCTGTTGGTTGCTGGTTTGCCATCGGCTTTCACATCTGCATAGGATTTCAAGAGGCTGCCTTATACAGTGGTACCTTGGTTCTCAAACTTTATCCGTTCCAGAAGTCTGTTCCAAAACCAAGGCGCGCTTTCCCTAGAGCAGAAGTGGCCAGCTTCCAAGAGACTGCGATCTACTCACAGAGTTAAAAGCTGGCAGTGATCTACCCCCTTTTGGGGGGGTTCAGGTCAAAGTTGTTGAGCTTCTTTAGCAGGCATCCCCAAACTTGGCCCTCCGGATGTTTTTGGGACTACAATTCCCATCATCCCTGACCACTGGTCCTGTTAGCTAGGGATCATGGGAGTTGTAGTCCCAAAACATCTGGAGGGCCGAGTTTGGGGATGCCTGTTCTTTAGGGAGGAGGAAAGCGATGCTGAGCTGTTTTAGGAACGAAAACCCTGTTTTCCCTGTTAGGGAAAAAGGTCAAAGTTGTTGAGTTTTGGGGGGGAGAGAAGCCCTGTTTTTTAGGGGTGCAGGGCAAAGATGTTGAGCTTTTTTTTAGGGGAGCCAAAGTTTGTTAGCTTCTTTGGGGGGAGCCACTGATCTACCAGTGATCTACCACCGACATCCAGTGATCTACTGGTAGATCATGATCTACCTGTTGGACATGCCTGCCCTAGAGGAATAATGCAAAAACGGGTTAATCCATTCCAGACTTTTAAAAACAACCCCTAAAGCAGCAGTTGAGGATTATCTTAGAACTGTTGGAAGGAACCTACAGGGGCCACCTGCTGACTTGGGGACCCATCCTGACTGTCGCATCTCCTCCATTCAGCTCCTGCCGCAACGGGCAGCTCGCCTGCGCTTTCTCCCGCTGCCCCGTGGATGGGGGCTTCTCAGCCTGGAGCCCGTGGGCCCCTTGCTCCTTAACCTGTGGGGGGCTGGGGAACATGACCAGGACGCGAGAGTGCGCCAACCCCAAGCCTGCCAACGGCGGGAAGGACTGCGCCGGCCCTCGGTTGGACATCAAGTACTGTCAGACGCTGGATTGCCAAGGTAAGAGGGCAGAGTCAGGAGCAAAGGTGCCTAATTTTTATTATTATTATTATTATTATTATTATTATTATTATTATTATACCCCCGCCCATCTGGCTGGGTTTCCCTAGCCACTCTGGGAGGCTCCCAACAGGACATTAAAAACACGATCAAACCTTTAAAACTTCCCTAAACAGGACTGCCTTCAGATGTCTTCTAAAAGTCAGATAGTTATTTACTTTCTTGACATCTGATGAGAGGGCGCCACCACCGAGAAGGCCCTCTGCCTGGTTCCCTGTGAAAAATCCAGAAGCATTTTTGCTAGGCATTTCAGGTCAAGAGTTGCCGAAAGAGAAGAAATAATAATAATAATAATAATAATAATAATAATAATAATAATAATAATAATATATTATTATTATTATTATTATTATTATTATTGGTACCCCACCCATCTGGCTGGGTTTTCCCAGCCACTCTGGGTGGCTTCCAACAAAATATTAAAATACATTGGTCTGTTAAACATTAAAAGCTTCCCTAAATAGGGGCTGCCTTCAGATGTCCTCTAAATGTCAGGTACTGTAGTTGTTTTTCTTTTCGACACCTGGTGAGAGGGCATTCCACAGGGTGGGTGCCACCACCGAGAAGGCCCTCTGTTTGGTTCCCTGTAACTTGGCTTCTCGCAGTGAGGGAACCGCCAGAAGGCCCTCGGAGCCTACTGGGGAATCCCAGCCAGATGGGCAGGGTATTATTTTTATTATTATTCGTTCTGCCCAACGGCATGCAGCCGGTCAGTGCACCAGCTGCCTGGCCCCTGGTTTTGCCACAAATCATCACGGAGGTGGTTTTCTCCAAGCGGGAACCTGTGTGAAGTCTGCCACCATTGGTTAACCCCAACATATTCTTTTCCTCCTTCTTCACAGCGGTGGCTGGACCCACAAAAGAGCCCATCTCTGTCGTCCCAGGTAAGGTGGGGAGAGAGGAATGAGGAGGACCAAAAGTCTGGTTTAGAAGCCCTCTCCTCGGCCTGTTCCCTTTGGGGAGGCAGAGGAACCCCACCCCACCCCAGCCCAGAAAGCAAAGCCGCTCCTCTGCCCCACTCTCCAGGCTCCGAGGAGGACAGCTTCACCCCTTGGTCACCCTGGACGCCTTGCTCCAAAACCTGCAGCGACCCCGACCTCCCGGCCCTCAAGACCCGCATGCGGTTCTGCCAAGGGTGGGCCAACTGCACGGGGGACTCGTTCCAGGAGCGAGAATGCAACCTGCCCCAGTGCACAGGTGAGGAACCCAGAGCCAGCCGCCCAGAGGGGCTGGGATAACACCCAGCCAGGTGGGCAGGGTACAAATGATGGAATTACTGTTATAGTTATTAGGAACGGGGCTCGGGGCTCACGCCTGCTGGTTAGTGGGTGGGCTGAATAACACAGGAAGACCTTCCCCACTTGGGACAGAGCAGCAGCGGGCGCAAAGTGATGCTCACTGGGGCAAAGAATCTTAATTTCTCACGGGGTCTGAACTGGAAGTGACAGACCGGGAACGAGACCTTTGGGATCAGGGTGGATAGCCCAATAAAGAGGTTGACGCGATGTGAAAAATGCAGATTCCACACTACTTATCCTTAAGAAAGGAATTGAAAATAAAACTGCCAACATCATCATGCCGTTTCACAAATCTATGGTGCATTTGGAGTTCTGCCGCGCACAGTTCTGGTTACCTCACCCCAAAAAGAGTATTGTAGGGTTGGGATTGTCAAACTCAGCCAAGAGCATAAGGTCGGACAGATTCCTCACTGGCCTTGCAGACAATTTCATTGTCCAGAAAGTGGGAGAAGCAACAAGAAGATCAGCCATTTTAGATCTGGTCCTAACCAATAGTGATGACCTGGTTAGTGGGGTAGAAGTGGCAGGAGCATTCGGTGGGAGTGATATCATGCTCTTCTGGAGTTTAAGCTCTGGTCAGACCTCACCTGGAGTACTGTGTCCAGTTCTGGGCACCACAGTTCAAGAAGGATACTGACAAGCTGGAACGTGTCCGGAAGAGGGCAACCAATATGGTCAAAGGCCTGGAAACGATGCCTTATGAGGAACGGCTTAGGGAGCTTAGGGAGGGGGTTGGACTGGATGGCCCTTGTGCTCTCTTCCAACTCTATGATTCTATGATTGTAAGCGGAAAGGAGCAACCAAGCATAGTAAGACTCAAATCCTAGACTTTAAGAAAGTCAACTTCAGAAAACTAAGGGAAACGCTGGGTGAGATCCCATGGACAGAAATACTAAAAGGGAAGGGAGTTCATGATGGTTGGGAGTTTGTTAAAAGGGAGATATTAAAAGCACAACTTCAGGCAATACCAATGAAACGGAAACATGGAAGGTGCCTAAAGAAGCCAGGGTGGCTGTCTAAAGAACTTTTAGCTGAGTTGAGATTTAAAAGGGGTATGTACAAAAAATGGGAAAAGGGGGAAATCACCAGAGAGGAATTCAAACATATAGCCAGCACGTGTAGAGACAAAGTCAGAAAAGCTAAAGCACAGAATGAACTCAGGATAGCCATGTTCAAATATAGAAAAGGATGTCATATAGAGGAGGGAGAAGGGGATGTTTTCTGCTGCTCCAGAGAAGCGGACACGGAGCAATAGATTCAAACTACAAGAAAGAAGATTCCACCTAAACATTAGGAAGAACTTCCTGACAGTAAGAGCTGTTCGACAGTGGAATTTGCTGCCAAGGAGTGTGGTGGAGTCTCCTTCTTTGGAGGTCTTTAAGCAGAGGCTTGACAGGCATATGTCAAGAATGCTTTGATGGTGTTTCCTGCTCGGCAGGGGGTTGGACTGGATGGCCCTTGTGGTCTCTTCCAGCTCTAGGATTCTATGATTCTATGAAAGGATCAGGAAAGGACCCCTGGACTTATCAAGGGGGTGGAGCAACTATAAGTAAAGGAAGCAGCATTTGGGGGTTTTCAGTTTACAGAAAAAGCGAGTAAGTTCACATCCAGACTTCCTTTTGCACTGTGCTTTCCAGGCACCGTGTTTTTTCTTTGTTCGTTTTTTCTCCTGTTGCTTTCTTCGGAAAAACTCTTGTTTTACCACTGAATCAGGGGGGGGGGGGGAACCCAGCATTTTGCAGAAAATCCAATTGCCACTCGCTCCAATTCAGCAGTAAAAAACAGGAGTTTTCCCAGGGAAAGCGCCGGCACACAAGCAAAAATGCTCGGCTGTGGAGCGTTTAAAGCCTAGAAAAACAGCACAGAAGGAAGTTTCGATGAGCCCCTAAGAGGCAACATAGTAGAAGTTTATAAAATGATGCCCGGCCTGGAGAAAGGGGATGGAGAAAGGTTTTTCTCCTGTCATAAGACTGGGAACACGTGGACATCCAATGAAGCTGAATGTTGGAAAATGCAGGGCAGATAAAAAGAAGTCCATCGTCACGCAGCTCTTTGTTAAACTGTGGAACTCCCTCCCACAGGAGGCAGAGGTACCCACCGGCCTAGATGGCTTTAAAAGAAGATTAGGCAAATTCATGGAGGGTCAGCAATGGCCACGAGCCAGGATGTCTCCGCTCTGCCTCAACAGCTGGAGGCAGCGATGCTTCTGAATTCCACTTGCTGGAAACCATAGGAGGGGAGAGTAGGCTCTTGTGTTCGAATCCTGCTTGCGGGTTTCCCATAACGGGCACCTGCTTGGCCACTGGGAGAACGGGGTGCTGGTCCAGGTGGGCCCTTGGCCTGATCCAGCAGCAGGCTCTTTTAAAAGCGATGGCGCAGAATGACCCTCTGCCTTTTTCTGCTGCCTCCCACAGACGGCCCCCTGTGCCAGGACGAGGAGTGCCTGGGACTGAACTGCACTTGGAACGCCTGGTCTCCCTGGAGTGCATGCTCTCGCAGCTGCGGGGTGGGCCAGCAGCAGCGCCTGCGGACCTACAACCCACCGGGGCAAGGAGGGCACTGGTGCCGAGATATCTTGACGGCCAACGCGGAGCGGCGCTTCTGCAACCTGCAGGCTTGCAAAGGTAGGAGTCGCACGCAGGTCCTGCTGTCTCCCCTCGAGTTCTCCATGGCGTAGAGAAAGTGGACAGAGAAAGGCCTTTTTCACCCTCATCACGCTATAACCACATGGTTAGACTGCGGAACTCCCTGCCACAGGGATGGCCACCAACACAGCTGGCTTTAAAAGAGGATTAGGCAAATTCATGGAGGAGGAGGAGAGGGCGATGGAGGGCAACTAGCCAGGCTGGCTGTGCTCTGACTCCACATGCTTCTGAAGACCAGCTGAAGACCAACCCCGGAAGGAGAGGGCTGTTCTTGTGCTCAGATCCTGCTTGCAGGTTTCCAACAATGGGCATCTAGTTGGTCCCTGTGAGGACAGGATGCAGGACCAGATGAGCCATTGGCCTGCTCCAGCCAGGTCTCCTTATGTTGTTATGAGTGAAACCTCCAACACCAAGGGCAGTCTGTCTAGATTCCTAGGTTCCTACGGGTATCTGGGCCCTGTGAGAACAGGATGCTGGACCAGATGGGGCCCCTTTGGCCTGATCCAGCACATGCTCTTCTGAGTTATTACAACTTGCCCAGGTGCCTCTTTCCTCTGGTCAGCCAGTCCCCGAGTTCAAGATTTGGCTGGCTTCCCCCAGGGAAATTCAGGGCCAGAGCTAAAAGGCAAGATCCCTCTCTGGCAATTCTCCACAATCCAGCCTCTGGGAACGAGACTTCCAAACACCCCAAGAGCCAGTGTGGTGCAGTGGTTAGAGCAGGCATCCCCAAACTTCGGCCCTCCAGATGTTTTGGACTACAATTCCCATCTTCCCCGACCACTGGTCCTGTTAGCTAGGGATCATGGGAGTTGTAGGCCAAAACATCTGGAGGGCCGCAGTTTGGGGATGCCTGGGTTAGAGAGTGTTGGACCAGGACCTGGGTGACCAGGGTTCAAATCCCCCTCACCCAGCCGTGAAGCCTCGGGTCATTGACTCACTCTCATCCATGCCTCCCTCGCAGACTGTTGTGAGGATGCAGAGGAGAAGCTGGGCGTGCCACCTTGAGCTCCTTGGAGGAAAGGTGGGGTTAAAACGCCAAAATAAAGGGACAAAATAAAATATCCTGTGGCAAGGAGTTCCGAAGATGAGCTGGCTTTTGGGTGCATCGGCATTTGTTGGGATGTGGAGGGGAGGGTGAGGAATGGCTCAGAGCCCGTCCCCTTTGCATGTCCATCCGGCCCACCCTAGACAGCCCCCCCTCTCAGCCCCCCTTTGTCCCCCCCTGTGCAGTGGACGGTGCCTGGTCCAAGTGGAGCCCCTGGTCGTGGTGCGACCGCCTCTGCGGTGGGGGGCGCTCGTCACGGACGAGGATGTGCGCCAGCCCCCCGCCCAAGAACGGAGGGCGCCACTGCCCTGGGGAGAAGTACCAAGTGCGCGTCTGCAACCCCAAACCCTGCGGTAAGTTGGGGGGAAGAGGAGAGTTGCCCCCTCCCCAAAGACCCAACTCCCCTCCCTGGACCACAGCAAGATAACAGGCGGCTCTCTCCCAGCAGAGGAGGGCTGCCCCCCAGAGATGCTCGTGGTGGGCTGTGCCAATGAATGCCCACGCCACTGCTGGGACCTCCAGGAGGGCATCGCCTGCCAGGACGGAGAGGTTTGTGAGCCCGGCTGCCGGTGCCCGGAGGGTAAGCAATGTTCTTTTGCCTGCCCCATGGTACATTTAGACACGGGGAATATTCCCCAATTGTTCTTTCGTTTTTATTTATTCCGTAAATTTCATACGCCACTGGATGGTGGGGGAAAACTTCACGGGGGTCTACCAAAAAAAAAAAGATAAAGCGATAAAACCATCAAGGGAAATTCGCAGCGATGGTTTAAAACAGGCCGAAAATTAAAATGTTAAAATGGGTTGGAATTCTAATCCCCTTTCTAAGAATCTCAGCAGGGTCGCCTGAACAATATAATGCTTTGAGTAGGTGCCGTAAAGAGCGCCTGCCTGACGTCAAGAGGCAGGGAGTTCCCAAGGGCACACTAAAAGATCAAGTTGCTACAAATGCAGAACGGGGGGTTATGTGTAACGATGCGAGTTCTGCAGAACAAGCGGGCGCATGTGCACTAAGGCGAGATCACGGGCAAACTGGTCCCAAGTTGTTCTGTTGCAATTGTAACATTGGGGCTCTTTGTAAAGCAAGAAAACGGCAAATTGTGCAGCTGTTGGAGAGCTCAGGAGGGGAGAGTGGCTCTCGCACAGGGTTCAGCAATCATTTTCAGCAGGGGGCCGGTCCACTGTCCCTCAGACCTTGTGGGGGGCCAGACTATATTTTGGGGGGGAAATATGAACGAATTCTTACACCCCACAAATAACCCAGAGATGCATTTTAAATAAAAGGACACATTCTACTCATGTAAAAACATGCTGATTCCCGGACCGTGCACAGATTGAGAAGGCGACTGGGCCGCATCCGGCCCCCTGGCCTTAGTTTGCCTACCCCTGCTGTTGCATTCAACTCCTGCTTGCAGGTTTCCTATTAGGGTCTCTGGTTGGCCGCTGTGAGAGCAGGATGAGGCACTAAGTGGGGCTGTTGGCCTGATCCGGCAATGTTCTTAATCTTAAGCATGGGTAGGCAAATTAAGGCCCAGGGGCCAGATTGGGCCCAATCACCTTCCAAAACCGGCCGGCGGAATTAGTTCATTTCCACCCCCCTCTCCAAAATATAGTCCGGCCCCCCACAAGCTCTGAGGGACAGTGGACCGGCCCCCTGCTGAAAAAGTTTGCTGACCCCTGTTCTTAAGGGTGCTATATCCACCTTGGATGGCTTTAAAGGAGGGTTAGAAAAATTCACGGAGGAGGAGGAGGCTGTCCGTGGCCCCCACCCCCCGTGGCTCTGTTCTGTGTCCAGTCTCAGAGGACGTGTGACCACTGTATTCTGCTCTGCTCAGACGTCACCTGGAGTACTGTGTCCAGTTCTGGGCACCACTGTTCAAGAAGGATACTGACAAGCTGGAACGTGTCCAGAGGAGGGCAACCAAAATGGTCAAAGGCCTGGAAACGATGCCTTATGAGGAACGGCTTAGGGAGCTGGGTATGTTTAGCCTGGAGAAGAGAAGGTTAAGGGGTGATATGATAGCCATGTTCAAACATATAAAAGGATGTCATATAGAGGAGGGAGAAATGTTGTTTTCTGCTGCTCCAGAGAAGCGGACACAGAGCAATGGATTCAAACTACAAGAAAGAAGATTCCACCTCAACATTAGGAAGAACTTCCTGACAGTAAGAGCTGTTCGGCAGTGGAATTTGCTGCCAAGGAGTGTGGTGGAGTCTCCTTCTTTGGAGGTCTTTAAGCAGAGGCTTGACAGGCATATGTCAAGAATGCTTTGATGGTGTTTCCTGCTTGGCAGGGGGTTGGACTGGATGGCCCTTGTGGTCTCTTCCAACTCTACAATTCTATGATTCTATGAATATCTTGTTGCTGGGAGTCACAGGGGAGGAAAGGGCAGGTGTTGTGCTAAGGTCCCACTTTTCGAGCTCCCCTTGGGGGCATCTGGTGGGCACCAGGTTGGCGAAGGTGGGCAGGGTGCAAGGATAAGTGCTCCTTGTAAGGGCGCCAGGAAGGGAGAAGGGGGGAGATGGGAAGAGCCGGTCTTTCCAGTCCCCTGATTCCAGCCGTCTGTGGGTCTCAGCCCTCTTCCTCACTTGCTTTCCCCTTCCTGCTCCCCCCCCTGCTCTCCTCCCCCAGGGACGCTGGAGCAGGACGGCGCCTGCATCCCCCCTGCCCACTGCGAGTGCACCGATGCCCAGGGGCACAGCTGGGCTCCGGGCAGCGTCCGCGACGACGGCTGCGACAACTGCACCTGCGCCGGGGGGAGGCTCCTCTGCACCAACCACACCTGCGCCCCCGGCGAGTGCGCCTGGAGTCTCTGGTCCAGCTGGTCCCAGTGCAGCGTCACCTGCGGGAACGGCCTGCACACCCGCTTCAGGTATCGTTCAGGGAATCAGACAGGTGAAACTCGGAAAATTAGAATATCGTCGAAAAGTGCATTCATTTCAGGCGGGTCCATTATAAATCGTATGGAATTAATGAAATGTAATAATAGTGATGTTTATTTTTGTTTATTTTTGTATTATTGTAACTATTTGTTTTATTACTGTGGCTTGGGAGGCGCTGTTGCCCTGCCGCCCAGTAAAAAGCCTCGCTCCGCAGCTACCTCGCTCACCTGCACGGCGCGCACTTTGCTTCTTCCTCGCTCGGGCGGAGGCGAGGGGCGGGCCAGGGAGGGGCGTCAGCGGCCGCCGCTGACGCCCCTCCCTGGCCTGCCCCTCGCCTCCGCCCGAGCGGGAAGAAGCAACGTGCTCTCCGGCTGAGCAAGTGAGCAAGGAGCCAGCCACCGAGCGATGCTTTTTACCATGTGGCAGGGCTCGGCTTGGGAGTCGCGGGGTGGGGGGTGGGGCGCCGAGTGCCACCCCCCTCCAGAGTGGCATCCGGGGCAGCCTGCCCCCAACGTACCCCTTGCTACGCCCCTGGTTGGAAGGGACCCCGGGGGGTCATCTAGTCCAACCCCCCTGCCATGTAGGAATCTCAGCTCAAGCATCCATGACAGATGGTCACCCAGCCTCTGCTTAAAAACCTCCAAGGAAGGAGAGTCCCCCATCTCTCAGAAGAGTCTGTTCCACTGCTGAACAGCCCTTACTGTCAGAAAGTTTTTTGTGTGTGCGTGAATAATTTTTATTACACTTTCTGTTTTACCATTTAGAATATTCATTTAGACCAGGCATCCCCAAACTGCGGCCCTCCAGATGTTTTGGCCAACAACTCCCATGATCCCTAGCTAACAGGACCAGTAGTCGGGGAAGATGGAAATTGTAGTCCAAAACATCTGGAGGGCCGAAGTCTGGGGGTGCCTGATTTAGACGACCTTAAAATATCCACGACTTCCCTTCTTCTCTTTCCATGGTTCATTTTGCATAGCATAAATCCCTGCATATTTTATATAAACGAAGCCATTCAGAATTCCATTATTACACCCATCAAAACTTATTTACACTGTTGGATTTATCTTAATGCTGGCAGCGTTTTCAAGTGTACACAATTATCCCCCATATATTCAATAAAGGTTTTCCAATATTCTTTAAATGAATGATCTTCTTGTTCTCTTATTCTATGTTAGATCCGCAAGCTGCGCATATTCCAACAGTTTAAGTTGCCATTCTTCTTAAGTTGTTTTCCATTTTGGGGCTCACAAAACACGGGGCGCAGTAGTGGCACACATAAATAACCTTTTTGGACACCTGGGAATTTCCATCTGAATTATCCCCAACAAAAAGGACTCTGGGTTGTTGTTTTTTAGAAAGGTGTAAACATTTTTTTCGATTCATTTTGGGTCATTTCCCAATACTCTTTTACCCTTTTACAAGTCCACAACCGCCTCTTTGAACCTCCAGCCCTTATCTGATTCTGCCTTGTACATCTTAGCAAGTCTACTCAGAGTTAAATAAAGACCACCTGTAAATCAATTTCACGTAGTTCTCCTTCAAATAATAACATGCTGTGTGCGATCCGTCAGAACCTTGTTCCTGGTGCTATGGATTGCTGGATTGTGTTAAATCCTGCCTTTTCCTCCAGGGAGCTCGAGGCGACTTACCTTGGAGCTGCTTGGAGGAAAAAAGCAGGAGACAAATGCAACGGAACAAATAAATTAAAATGAATTGGATTCCCTGGGGTTGGGGGTCTGCTTCCTTCTGGCCCAGCACGCGGTGAAGGGTGCCTGTTTGTCCTCCCCCCTCCAGGACCCCCACGTCCGGCTCCTGGGCTGCTGAGTGCCTGAAGGAGGAGCTGCAGACTCGCCCCTGCGCCCCAGGCGCCTGCCCCCCTCTGTGCCTGCGCGAGGGGCAGGAGATGGGTCTGGGGAGCACCTGGCTCCTGGGAGAGTGCCAGCAATGGTGAGTGCCTCCCTCGACTCAGAGAGCGGAGTCCCATGCAATATTGATTGATTATTGCCTTTGTGTTCGAATCCTACTTCCTAGTTTCCTAGCCTCTTTTCTTTTAAGGACTATTTCTCTCCAGGTGGCTCTGAAGAGCTGCTGCCAGTCAGAGTAGGCACTCCTGGGCTAGATGGAGCAATGACATGAAGTGTTATAACACCCACGTACACCCCATGCCTTCGACAGGCATGTCAGCTCTCCTTTAATAATAATAATAATAATAATAATAATAATAATAATAATAATAATAATAATAATAATTTATTTATACCCCGCCCTCCCCAGTCAAAACCGGGCTCGGGGCGGCTCACACCAATAAAATTACAATAAAACATAAAAAGCAATTAATTAAAATACAGTATTAAAATTTAAAATGCAGCCTGATTTAGAATCATAGAATCGTAGAGTTGGAAGAGACCACAAGGGCCACCCAGTCCAACCCCCTGCCAAGCAGGAAACACCATCAAAGCATTCTTGACATATGCCTGTCAAGCCTCTGCTTAAAGACCTCCAAAGAAGGAGACTCCACCACACTCCTTGGCAGCAAATTCCACTGCCAAACAGCTCTTACTGTCAGGAAGTTCTTCCTAATGTTGAGGTGGAATCTTCTTTCTTGTAGTTTGAATCCGTTGCTCCGTGTCCGCTTCTCTGGAGCAGCAGAAAACAACCTTTCTCCCTCCTCTATATGACATCCTTTTATATATTTGAACATGGCTATCATATCACCTGAAATATACTCGGAGTCGAGAGTGAATTTCATGCTCTTTATTCAGCTCATATTCATCAAGGAGAAGAAGAGAAGACGAATCGCTCTTTTCCCAAAACCATCTGCTTATATACATTATTTACACAATGGGCCTTGCGTGATTGGCTACTTCAGGGCTACACCTGTGGGCCAATTATATTGTGGATTGACTTCTGCCTGCAGCCTGATTGGCTGCTCCTACAGGCCAATCAGGTAGCAGATTCACTTCTGCCAGCCGCCTGATTGGCTGCTCCAGCAGGCCAATCAGGTTGCGGATTCACTTCCACCTGGAGTTGGATTGGGTAGCTCCCGCTGATTCTGAATCCTATTGTTCTAGGATTCAGCTCAGTACATAACACCCCTCCCCTCTAAGTTCCAGTCCTGCCCGGGAAGTTGCATTCGTAGTCCCCAAGGTCTGCTGGCCGCCTCCGTGTGCGTTGTGGCCTGGGGTGTTCCTTGGTCAGGGGTTCTGGTTCTGGCTCGTGTTCCGAGGCTGCTGGCTGTGCCGGGGCTGTCTGGTCTGGCGCCACTGAACCACTAGGTTGTGACTCTGGTTCCGGTGTCCTTCCAGCCTCGGGGCGCCCCTCTGTGCCTACTGCTTCTGCTTCCCCTGCCCACCCCTCTCGCTCTACAGGCCTCACTGCCCTGCTGTCCCCTTGGGACCCCTCTGTCCCGCTCTCCTCCCGGGTTCCTCCTGGGAATCGTCGCCGTAGCTGGTCGCAGTGGCGGCGCCAACATTGCCCCCCTTCCGTTAGTACCTCGTACGACACGGGACCGGTCACCTTGGTGACTGTGGCGGGTACCCATGCTGGGCCTGCCCCAAAATTCTTTGCATACACTGGGTCCTGGGCCACAAATGTCCGGGGGTTCCTGCCTTTCCCCACCACTACCTCATCCTGAGCTCTGTCGGGGTGAAGTCGGTCCAGTCTAGTTGCAAGGCGCCGGCCCATGAGTAGTTCAGCTGGGCTCCGGCCCGTCGTTGTGCTTGGGGTGCTGTGCTGTGCTAGAAGAAATGCGGCAAGGCGGTATTCCCAGTCCCCTTGTGTTATGCGGCGGAGGCTGTCCTTGGTGGTCCGCACCATGCGCTCCGCTTGGCCATTGGTGGCAGGGTGGAATGGTGCTGAGCGGATGTGGCGGATGGCGTTCTGCGCTGTGAAGGTCTGGAACTCCTCTGACGTGAATGCGGTTCCATTGTCCGAGACGAGGGTGTCAGGGAGCCCGTGGGTTGCAAACAGCTTACGTAGTACCCGGATGGCTGCCGCCGTAGAAGTGGACGGTACCAGTGCGACCTCCAGCCATTTGGTGTAGGAATCCACCACTATGAAGAATGTTTTTCCCTGGAAGGGGCCAGCGAAGTCCACGTGCAAGCGTGACCATGGATGTCGGGCGGACTCCCAGGGCTGGACTGGGGCCCTTGGGGGATCCGGGCGGGATTCTTGGCAGGTCTGGCAGTGTTGGACCCAGGCCTCTATCTCTCTGTCAATCCCCGGCCACCACACATAACTCCTGGCAAGGGCCTTCATCCTCACTACCCCTGGGTGTGTCTCGTGTAGGGCTGTGAGGACCCTTTTGCGGAGGGGCTGGGGAACAACGACCCTGCTTCCCCATAACAGGCACCCCTTGTGGGCCGACAGTTCATGTTTGCGGTTTGTGTAGCCAGCGAATTCTGGCCCGGGGCTGCTGCTGGGCCATCCTCGCCACACCCAGTCCAGGACCCGGGAGATGACCCTATCTTTTGTGGAATGGTGCGCAACTTCTTGTGCCTGAATGGGTCGGTCGGGAAGCAGCTCCAGGGTCATAACCTCTTGTGCAGGCGCTGGGTCGGGGCCTGTTTCTGGTAGTGGTAGCCTGCTGAGTGCGTCTGCGTGGCCCATCGCCTTCCCAGGGCGGTGGGTTAGTGCATACTGGTAGCCGGCAAGGAAAATTGACCACCTGAGGACACGTGGAGACAACACTTGGGGGGTCTGCTTCTCGGGGGCAAACAGGCCAAGCAACGGCTTGTGGTCAGTCACTATGGTAAAGGGCCGCCCGTACAAGAAATCATGGAATTTTTTTACGCCCTTCACGATTGCCAGACCCTCCTTGTCAATCTGTGAGTAGTTTCGTTCGGCTGCAGCAAGCGTCTGGGAGAAGTATGCCACCGGCACCTCTCTTCCATCCGGGAGTTGGTGTCCCAGGACAGCGCCGATGCCATAGGGAGAGGCGTCGCATGCCAGCACCACTGGCAGCTTCTCGTCGAAGTGTGCCAAGACCGAGTTCGAGACGAGCAAGTCCTTGACTGCCTGGAATGCGGCCCTTTGTCGCTGGCCCCACACCCAAGGGGCCCTTTTATCTAGGAGTCTGTGTAGGGGCTCCGCTACCGCTGCCTTATGGGGAAGGAAGGCATGGTAAAAGTTCAATAGTCCCAAGAATGACTGAAGTTCGGGCTTGCTCTTGGGCGCTGGGGCCTCACAAATGGCCCGTACCTTGTCACCGGTTGGATGGACCCCTTCTGCGTCCACCTTAAATCCCAGAAAGTCCACCTGCGGCACTCCCAGTAAACACTTTTCCCGCTTCACCTTGAGGCCCGCCGTCTGGAAACGGTGCAGGACGGAGCGGAGGCGGTCCTCAAATTCCTCTGGTGTGGGCCCGGCGATCAGTACATCATCAAAGAAGGGGGTGACGCCAGGAATCCCTTTAAGGAGAGAGTCCATTAGATTCTGGAATATGCCTGGTGCCACGCTAACGCCAAATTGCAGCCGCTTTACTCTGAATGCCCCTCTGTGCGTCACAATCGTCTGAGCCTCTGCTGTGGCTTCGTCCACAGGCAACTGTTGATACGCTTGGGCCAAGTCCAGTTTGCCAAAGATTTTTGACCCAGCCAGGGTGGCGAGGACATGGCTGACCACTGGCACTGGGTATGCATGGGCCGTGAGAGCCTTGTTTATGGTGCATTTGTAGTCTGCACAGATGCGGACCGAACCGTTAGGCTTGACGGGTGTGACAATTGGAGTTTCCCAGGGGGCGTTGGGCACCGGCTCCAGCACTCCTTGCTCCACGAGCCGGTCCAATTCCTCGTCTATGCGGGGTTTCAGGGCGAACGGGACCTGGCGGGCCTTGTGCCTGATGGGTCGTACAGCGGGGTCTAGCTGTAGGGCAATGGGGGGTCCTGTATATCGTCCCAATGCTCCATCGAAAACCCCTGGAAACTCTTTGCATATGGCGTCCACGTCCACTTGTAAGCTAGTGCGGTTCACCCCGGTAACGGCTAGCCCCAGAGGTCCAAACCATGCCAGTCCCAGTAAGCTAACGTAGGGGCCCTTAACTACCAGCAAGTCCAATTGTTGCTTTCGCCCTCGATATTGCACCCTGAAGGTCCCCACCCCCATTGTAGGGACCTTACGTTTCTGGAAGTCCCGGAGGGTGAATGGGGCCGGCCTTAGTTTGGGACCCCCATTAGGGCACAGTTCCCTTAATGTTCGGGCCGAGATTATGGATAGAGTTGAACCCGTGTCCAGCTCCATGCGGCATGGGGCTCCCTCTATCTGTACCTCTATATAAATTTTCTCTGTGCTGGGATGGGGCAACTGGAATACCTGGTAGTCCGTGATCTCCGTCGAGTTGCCTTGGTGCATGGTGCCGTGTGACCTGGGGCTCCTGGGTCGGTCATCTGATGCTTGTCGACGGGTGAGTCGAGCCCGACACACCCGGGCGATGTGTCCCAATTTTCTGCACTGCCTGCACTCTGCGTTGCGGAAACGACAGGTCCTCCTCTCGTGGTTCTCCCCGCAGCTTGCACAGTTCCCTCCTTCTCGTCGAGGCTGCTGTGGTGTGTGTGCTGCTTGAGTGCGCCGCTGTACTCGGTGTACTTCCTCCCTGTCAGATTCGGATTCGTCGGTGAGGTCTTCGTGGTAGACCCTCGGTTGGGATGGCGGGGCCGGTCGTGCCTCTTGCGTTGACCTCTCGGCGGCTTCGGTTGCCAGGGCTTCCTCCAGAGCAATCTGGAACGTGAGGTCTTTTTTGGCGTAGAGGCGTCGTTGCAACATCTCGTCCCTCAGGCCACCGACGAGGCGGTCACGAAGCATGTTCTCCAACTCTGAGAAGTTGCATAACCGGGCGGCTTGGCGGAGGGAGGTCACAAACCCAGTTATGGTTTCCCCTGGGGCTTGCCGCTTTGCGTAGAAGGCATTTCGGCAAGCTACCACCGAGGGCTGTGGTGAAAAGTGCTCCTTCAGCCGTTCCATTATTGTTTTGTAAGAGACGGTAGCGACATCTCTAGGTGCAAGGAGAGCCCGGGCGATTTCAAACGTCTCCTCTCCACAGACGCTGAAGAATGTCGCCCTCTTCATGGCATCGTTGGTGACTTCTTTCGCTTGCAGGAGGAAGTTGAAACGGGCGGCGTACCCTTCCCAGTCTCCTGATGCTGGTTTGAATGGCAAGAAGCTGCTGTCGGTTGCCATTCTGGGTTCCTTGGGTCCTGGAGCTGAAGCCTGGATGCACGGTGCGATGCAGCGGTGCAGCAGGTGGCGGTGCTGCGGTGCAGTGCGTGGTGGCGGTCAGCTCAGCAGGATCCCACCTTCGTCGCCAGTGAAATATACTCGGAGTCGAGAGTGAATTTCATGCTCTTTATTCAGCTCATATTCATCAAGGAGAAGAAGAGAAGACGAATCGCTCTTTTCCCAAAACCATCTGCTTATATACATTATTTACACAATGGGCCTTGCGTGATTGGCTACTTCAGGGCTACACCTGTGGGCCAATTATATTGTGGATTGACTTCTGCCTGCAGCCTGATTGGCTGCTCCTACAGGCCAATCAGGTAGCAGATTCACTTCTGCCAGCCGCCTGATTGGCTGCTCCAGCAGGCCAATCAGGTTGCGGATTCACTTCCACCTGGAGTTGGATTGGGTAGCTCCCGCTGATTCTGAATCCTATTGTTCTAGGATTCAGCTCAGTACATAACATCACCCCTTAACCTTCTCTTCTCCAGGCTAAACATACCCAGCTCCCTAAGCCGTTCCTCATAAGGCATTTTAAGTAGTCCATAAATCCAGGCCATGAGGGAGGAAAACACAGGGGTCAGACTAAGTCCAACCCAAAGGCCAGGCGGAACAGCTCTGTCTTGCAGGCCCTGCGGAAAGATGACAAATCCTGCCGTTTAAGTTGCCATTTTCTGAGGTGGCCGGAGATTGGAAGCCAGGTGAGGGGCTGTTAGATTGTTGGCAATCGCTGACTCCTTTTCTCTCTCCTTCTCCCCAGTATTTGCACCCCAGAGGGCGTCTATTGCCTGGACATCGCCTGCGCAGGTGAGTCTTCCCTTCATCAGCCGAACCGGGGCATCAGTCAACGTAAACAGACTTCTGCCAACCTGGTGCCCTGCGGATGTTTTTAGACTACACGTCCCATCCGTCCCAGCCTGATCTGGACACCAGCATTAGCCTTTTTCGCTGCTGCATCACACGCTTGACTTTTGTTAAGCCAAGACCCCTAGGGGATCCTTTTCAAATGGACTACTGGCAAGCCAGGTGTCCCCCATCTTTTATCGGTGCAACTGGTTCTTCTTGCCTCAAGTAGAACTTGACATTTGTCCCTGTCGAAATGCAATTGACGTTTTATGGGTGGACATGACGAGCTGGTTTGTAAAAGGGGGAAACCCATAGAACAGGCATGTCCAACAGGTAAATCGTGATCTACTGGTAGATCACGGGGTGTTCCTGGTAGATCCTGGTTGATCTCTGGCCCCCCAGCGATCTCCTTAGAAAAAAGCAAAAAACGCAAACAAACAAACAAAAAAATAACTTTGACTTTCTAAGAAAGCTCCACAACTTGGCCTTTCTCCAAAAAGCTCCACAACTTTGGTTTCCAAAAAAAGCTCAACAACTTTTGCATCCCCAAAAAAGCTCAAAAAATTGGGTAGATCACTGCTAGTTTTTTTTGTTTTGTTTTTTACGACAATGGGTAGATCACTGCCAGTTTTTTAATACTGTTAGTAGATCACGGTCTATTGGGAGTTGGACATCCCTGCCATAGAAGATCTGTGGACAAGAGGGACCTTAGAGCCTTAACTAGGCAGGGGAATGTGGCAAAAGGGTTGTGAAAAGAGAGAGGAAAGCTGAAGGCTAGGAATATAATAGAGCAGGGAGGGGGGCAGTGGCCATGGGAGCAGACTCCGGGGGGGCCCAGGTCCCTTTGGCCCCCCCAATAAAATATTTGAGGGGGCCAGGCTACCCCAAAGTGGATGGTGTCTTGTGATCAATTATGCAGGACAGGGCTTGCCTGGGCTCCCCAATATTTATTCAGGCTGGCACTCCTGCCAGTTACAGCAGGAGAGTGTTGGTCTGACGTAGTCGAAACAAAATAAAAAAAATCCTTCCAGTAGCATATTAGAGACCAGCTAAGTTTGTCACTGGTATGAGCTTTCGTGTGCATGCACACTTCTTCAGATACACTGACATTAGATTCTTATCTCATTATACATGGTAAAGCTATTTTTGGCCATCTCATCCCTTGCTTTTTCCTGTAAGACCATGTGCAGTCGTTAACAGTGATCCACAGGTCTACCAGCTCCATCTGGTACGCAGGCTGAGACCCTACCTGCCCGCGGACTGTCTCACCAGAGTGGTGCATGCTCTGGTTATCTCTCGCTTGGACTACTGCAATGCACTCTACGTGGGGCTACCTTTGAAGGTGACCCGGAAACTGCAATTAATCCAGAATGCGGCAGCTAGACTAGTGACTGGGAGTGGCCGCCAAGACCACATAACACCGGTCCTGAGAGATCTACACTGGCTCCCAGTATGTTTCCGAGCACAGTTCAAAGTGTTGGTGCTGACCTTTAAAGCCCTAAACGGCCTCGGTCCTGTATACCTGAAGGAGCGTCTCCACCCCCATCATTCAGCCCGGACACTGAGATCCAGCACCGAGGGCCTTCTGGCGGTTCCCTCGTTGCGAGAGGTGAGGTTGCAGGGAACCAGACAGAGGGCCTTCTCGGTAGTGGCACCCGCCCTGTGGAATGCCCTCCCAGCAGATGTTAAGGCAATAAGCAATTATTTTACTTTTAGAAGACAACTGAAGGCGGCCCTGTTTAGGGAAGTTTTTAATGTTTGATCCTGTACTGTTTTTAATATTCGGTTGGAAGCCGCCCAGAGTGGCTGGGGAGGCCCAGCCAGATGGGCAGGGTATAAATAATATATTATTATTATTATTATTATTATTATTATTATTATTATTATTATTACCACACCTGTCAGCCAATCACCCATTCCCACTACCCTTCTGAGTAATACCCCTCCCCACCCTCTCACTATATACTGTACAGTATAAGGGTTTGGTGACTTCTGTTTCAGTGTATCTGAAGAAGTGTGCATGCACACGAAAGCTCATACCTATGATAAACTTAGTTGGTCTCTAAGGTGCTACTGGAAGGAATTTTTTTATTTAGCAGGAGAGTGGTTTTAGGATGAAGAGTGAAAGCCTGAACTGCAAGTCTCTCCAGGTTGGGCAGAGAGGCAACATGACGGAAGTTTATAAAATTATTCATTAAATAATTGATGTCTGTTTTTATGCATATTGTGTTGTTTTTATGATGTTAGCTGCTCTGAGCTTGGCCTTGGCCGGGGAGGGCGGGATACAAATAATAATAATAATAATAATAATAATAATAATAATAATAATAGAGAGAATGGAGAGAGAAAAGGCTTCCTTTCCCTCTTGTAACACGAACTGGTGGGCATCCAACCAAACTTGGAAATTCAGGGCAGATGACAGAAAGTCCTTCTTCACATAGTGCAGAGTTAAACTGTGGAACTCCCTGCCACAGGAGGCAGGGATGGCTGCCAACCTGGAAGTCTTTAGAAGAGGATTGGGGAAATTCATGGAGGAGGAAAGGGCTATCGATGGCTCCTAGCCAGGATGGCTGTGTTTGGCCTACACAGTTGGAGGCAGAGGTGCTCCTGAATCCCAGTTGCTGAAGCCACAGGAGAGGAGAGTTGTGTTCGAGTCCTGCTTGCTCGTTTTCCACAGGCGTCCGGTTGGCTACTGTGAGAACAGGACACTGGGGGCCAGGATTCTAGACCAGCAAGCTTTTCTCCTGTTGCTATGTTACTATCTCGCTGTCAAAGTATCCCGGGGTTAAGGGGTGCGAGCGACGCAGAGCCTCCCCGCAGCCTGTCGTTCGGATCCCCTGGCTGAGTTCCCCTCCTCTCCTTCCTGACAGTACACGGAGCCTGGACGCCCTGGTCGCCCTGGTCCGACTGCCCCCTCACCTGCGGCCAAGGCACCCAGATCCGCACCCGGGCCTGCGTCAACCCACCGCCACGCAACCAGGGCCTCCCCTGCGCTGGCCCAGAGACGCAAGCACAGAACTGCTCCATCCCGCCCTGCCCAGGTAAGGGGCTCACACATAGCATAGACACCCAACAGGGCTTGCTTCCCCATTAGGTTCCCAGAAGCCCAGCTTACGCTCAGCACAGATGGAGACACCGTTTCTGCCTCTCCGGCTTCCAACATCCAGTTTTCAGCTCTCACAATGACGACAACTCTAGCCATCGCTCTTCTGCTGTTTAATCTAAGTTCCTAAGGCAATTTTTTCTCTTCCATCCTGTGTTCTGAATGTTTCATTGCGCTTGGAGGCTAACCTCCCCTCTGTTGAATTACAGATTTGGCATAGGATATTTAATTATTAGGGACCCAGGTGGCGAGGGACCCAGGTGGCGCTGTGGTTAAACCACTGAGCCTAGGGCTTGCTGACCAGAAGGTCGGCGGTTCGAATCCCTGTGACGGGGTGAGCTCCCGTTGCTCGGTCCCAGCTCCTGCCAACCTAGCAGTTCGAAAGCACGTCAAAATGCAAGTAGATAAATAGGAACCGCTACAGCGGGAAGGTAAACGGCGTTTCCGTGTGCTGCTCTGGTTCGCCAGAAGTGGCTTTGTCATGCTGGCCACATGACCTGGAAGCTGTACGCCGGCTCCCTTGGCCAATAATGCGAGATGAGCGCCTCAACCCCAAAGTCGGTCACAACTGGACCTAATGGTCAGGGGTCCCTTTACCTTTATTTAATTATTGCTTCCACCTATATTTAAACCCCGCTGGTCTACTACCCTTAGTATCGCAAGATTGTCCTGAGAGCGCTTGGACTAAAGTTGTCAACCGAAAGCTTTAGTTTTTCTGGTTTATCGCCACAACGGTTACTAACAGTGAAGGAAATAATTGAATTGGGCAGCGCCTATACGCTATCGAGCGACAGAACGATCTGGCCACAATAAGGAAACTTTGTCCATGGTATGATTGTTTTCCACCTAGTCGTTTTTGGCACTTTGGCACCCTATTCGCAAAATTTAACAATTCCAAAATACTGGCACTTTTGCAACGTTGAATATACTGCCTTTGGTTGTTCGTGAGGGTCGATTTCAGACAATCCCACTTGAAAAACGGCCATGTCCGTGTGCCCTCTTTATAAAGATTTGAGGAGTGAGATTATCACCCCTCTCTTCTTGTCCATGCCAGGCCACTCAACCATTGCTGCTGTGTCTTTTCTTCTAGCACAGGGGTGGCCAACTCTCAAGAGACTGCGATCTACTTACAGAGTTAAAAACTGGCAGTGATCTACCCCCTTTTGGGGGGGTTCAGGTCAAATTTGTTGAGCTTTTTGGGGGAGGAGGAAGGCCCTTTTTTTAGGCATTCAGATCAAAGTTGTTGTTGAGCTTTTTTTTAGGGAGACGGAGAGCGCCATTGGGGGGTGCAGGTAAAAAAAATGAGCTTTTTTAGGGGAGCCAAAGTTGTTGAGCTTCTTTGGGGGGAGCCAGTGATCTACCATTGATCTACCACAGGCATCCAGTGATCTACCGGTAGATCACAATCTACCTGTTGGACGTGCCTGTTCTAGCAGGTCAAGATGATCAGATGACAGCAAAAACTGCAAGGTTTTTAGCGGGGGGGGGGGCAATTAGAATAAGATCTATTATTTGATTATAAGGCTTATTCCCGTTTCCCCAGCTGCATATAAGTGTTGACCTGTCAACAGCAATATTAGCCGCAATTTCTATTTTAAAACACAGACCCTTCAGGTTCTGGAGCTCTGGAGATGGAGGGAAAAGGAGCAGAACATTCAGGAAGTCCTGCCACATGAAGCCTAATCTCAATTTTTTTAAAAAAATGGCCCCAGAGATCAGAATGTCCACACAGTGTAGACCGTGTGTTCCTTCCACACAGGGGACGAGCTGTGCCATTGGTCCTCCTGGGGTTCGTGTTCGAGATCCTGCGGAACGGGCTTGGCCACGCGGATGGGGGCATGTCCTTGCCCGACCTCCAAGGAGGAGGCAGCGGGAGCGTTTTGCAAAGATGGGCACCGCCAGGACGTGGAGGCCTGTTACCTCGGGGCTTGCGAAGGTGAGAAGGGGTCAGAATACCTGTGACTGTGCTTATTTATTTATGTATTGTGTTTCTACCCCACATTTTTCTCCAAGGTGCTCCAAGTGGCGCAAACGGTTCTTCCTGCTTAATCCCCTAGGTAGGCTAAGCTGAGAGAGGCAGAGACTAGCCCAGGGTCACCCCAGTGAGCCTCCTGGCTGAGTGGGGATTTGAACCCTGGTCTCCCAGCTCCTAGTCTGGCTCTCTCGCGTGCATTTATTTTTATTTGATCTGTGCAAGAGGTCTCTTTTCCCCATCAGGGATCTGTCTTCCAGTTACCGTAATTTCCAGGCTGAATTCGAAGCGCTGATCTTGACCTAAAGGTAAAGGTAAAGGGACCCCTGACCATTAGGTCCAGTCGTGACGGACTCTGGGATTGCGCGCTCATCTCGCATTATTGGCCGAGGGAGCCGCCGTACAGCTTCCAGGTCATGTGGCCAGCATGACAAAGCCGATTCTGGCGAACCAGAGCAGCACATGGAAACGCCGTTTACCTTCCCGCTGTAGCGGTTCCTATTTATCTACTTGCATTTTGACGTGCTTTCGAACTGGTAGGTTGGCAGGAGCTGGGACCGAGCAACAGGAGCTCACCCCGTCACAGGGATTCGAACCGCCGACCTTCTGATCAGCAAGCCCTAGGCTCAGTGGTTTAACCACAGCGCCACCTGGGTCCCCCAGGTCTTGACCTATAAAGCCTTAAATGGCTCAGGACTGCAATGTGGGGCTGCCAGTTTCAAAGGGGGATTTCCGAACGGTGGCGCCTCGTTTTGGATCTTAGGCAGCTTTGGGGTTTGTCTTTTAAAAACTCAACAATTTCATAGAATCCTAGAATCAGAGAGTTGGAAGAGACCGCAAGGGCCATCCAGTCCAACCCCCTGCCAAGCAGGAAACACCATCAAAGCATTCTTGACATATGCCTGTCAAGCCTCTGCTTAGATGACCCTGTGGGGTCCCTTCCAGCTCTACAGTTCTATGATTCCAGGCTGGCGCCCTTCTCAAATCGCCCTGACCCTCCTCTCTCCCTCTCCCCCCCCCCAGAGTGCCCCTGGAGTCCCTGGACAAAGTGGACCAGCTGTTCGTGTAGCTTCCTGGTGCAGCAGCGGTACCGGAACCAGCGGGGCTCGGGGGGCGACGGGCAGCCCTGTGTGGGGCTGGACGGCCAGTTCCGCATGTGCGACTATTCCCAGTGCTCAGGTGAGCCATCGCAGTTTTTCTTGTGGCCATGAGTTCCATGAGTTTCTGCAGGCACCTGCCTTGCTCCCCTCCCCCCTCCAGCCCCCCGGGGGTGCCTTTCCCAGACCATGACTTTGAGAATAGCAGGAGCAGCTGGGCAAGGCAGGTGCCTGCAGAAAGTCTCTCTCCCCTCTTAGACTACAGGACACCAGGAACTGGTGGGGGGGGCCCTCAGGGCACCATCCAGACTGACCCCCTTCCCAAACCCAACAATATTCTATTGCAATATTTGTTGTCTGGCGGTTCCCTCGCTGCGAGAAGCCAGGTCACAGTGAACCAGGCAGAGGGCCTTCTTGGTAGTGGCCCCTGCCCTGTGGAACGCCCCCCCCCTACCAGATGTCAAAAAGAAAAATAACTACCAGACTTTTAGAGGACATCTGAAGGCAGCCCTGTTTGTTGTTGTTTAGTCGTTTAGTCGTGTCCGACTCTTCGTGACCCCATGGACCAGAGCACGCCAGGCACTGTTTAGGGAAGCTTTTAATCTTTAAGAAATTAGTGTATTCTAATATTTCTGTTGGAAACCACCCAGAGTGGCTGGAGAAACCCAACCAGATGGGCGGGGTATAAATAATAAATTATTATTATTATTATTATTATTATTATTATTATTATTATGTACCCCGGGGATTTCCCCACCTGGTCATGATAGGGTAGCGGGGTCTCCCCCCTCACCCCCAGCACCCTGGGAGCAGCCTGTCTCCTTGCTCTGTTGAGGACCCCGGCTTCACCCGCCTCTCCCCCCCCCCGCCGGCCTTTCCCCAGAGTCCAGCTGCGAAGCGCCCTTTGAGTTCCGGGAGTGCGGCTCGCCCTGTGACAGCCTCTGCTCCACCATGCGCCACCCAGAGCTGTGCAAGGACATCCCCCGGTGCCTGCCCGGATGCTACTGCCCAAAGGTGAGAACTGCGCCTGCTGTTCTGGGTTGGGGGGGCGACCCATCACCTGCGGAACTCTCCGCTGCAGGATTTGGGCAGAGCAGGCTCGCTCTCCTTCAGATCTGATTCTGGGTTCTCTCTCTACCTCTCCATCCCCCCCCCCTCCTTCAAGGGCCTGGTGGAACAGAACGGGGCCTGCGTCCCGCCCTCGGAGTGCGGCTGCCTCCACCTCAGCCAATCGGAAGGCCCCGTATCCTTGGCAGCAGGAGACATCGTTTCGATTGGCTGCAAGGAGTGGTGAGTCGGTGGCCGGGGAAACGGCTTCACTCCCCGGGGGTGGGCAGGGAAAGGGGAGGAGCCAAAGACCCGGAGGCGGGACCTTTCGCTGCAGGCCAGCTTTCCCCAACCTTGTGCCCTCCAGCACTCCATGATACAGAAATAGTGCCCTTGGTTCATCGTGATACTGGCACAGACTCCCATGGAAAGCGATGGACTCCCTTCTTCTGAGCTTTTAAAACAGAGCTTATATGGCCATCTGTCAGGGATGCTTTGGTCATGAATTGCAGGAGTATTATTATTATTATTATTATTATTATTATTATTATCATCATCATCATCATCTTTGTTGCATTTTTAAAAATTACATAGAAAGCATGAATTTAACATTGCATCCAAATATTCAAAAAGAAAAAGAAAAAATACAGAAAAAGTAAAAATATATATTTAAAAAATGGAAAGAAGAAAAAAAGGGGGGGAATTGATATTAAAAAACAAAAACAAAAATTAGTCCAGTACACAAAATTGTTGAATGGATAGAAACAGTAATTTAAATGTTCTACATGCCAGGTTCTCAGAAAGAAATACATTTATAATCCTTCTTTTCTTTCTTTCTTTACAGTCACTTTCTTTCTGTTCCGGAAAACTACCGTAGTTTGAATCCGTGCTTTATTAGTTGACTTCCCTCTATCTCTTTGCAGCTTCAACACTTCTCTTGAGTGACAAATATTCTGTATTCATTTATTAAAATGAGGTTTTTTCCATTATATCTGTGAGATTAATCTAAGCACAACTGAGTATTGTTTTTGGAACCATATATTGTCAGGTGGTTTTTAAAGCAACCCCATTCCTTTTTCACCTTGTCGCCTGAGTGAGTTCTGTCAATTTGGCTAGTTCAAGGTACTCACGCAACTTTAATTGCAGGGAGTTTGACTAGATGCCCCTTAGGGGTCCCTTCCAAATCTGTGATTAACCTGTGGCTTTCTCTCTGCAGTATCTGCCAGGAGGGGGAGCTGCAGTGCAGCAGCGAAGGCTGCCAAGGTGAGCGCCTTTTGCCAGGGAAGCTCCTCCCCTCACTGTCTTGGGGTAGACTGCGCCAGACCAGGGAGGAACCATGCCAAGCCATGTTGGGAACTAGAGATGATAGGTTTTTGAACCAGATCTTTGCATACTGAACCTGGGCAAGCCACTCTGCATGCCGACACAAATCACTTTGCGGAAGCCTGTCCTGAGAGGCAGAAATCTTCTCTCAAGTCCTTGTTGCCCCAGGTCTCCTCTAGGATTCAAGAATCCCTTTTCAATCGTGTGATGCAGCAGCAAAAACAAAACAAAACAACCCACCATCATGCAATTCTGGGCTGCATCAATAGGAGTATAGCATCTAGATCAAGGGAAGTAATAGTACCACTGTATTCTGCTCTGGTCAGACCTCACCTGGAGTACTGTGTCCAGTTCTGGGCACCACAGTTCAAGAAGGATACTGAGAAGCTGGAACGTGTCCAGAAGAGGGCAACCAAAATGCTCAAAGGCCTGGAAACGATGCCTTATGAGGAACGGCTTAGGGAGCTGGGTATGTTTAGCCTGGAGAAGAGAAGGTTAAGGGGTGATATGATAGCCATGTTCAAATATATCAAAGGATGTCATATAGAGGAGGGAGAAAGGTTGTTTTCTGCTGCTCCAGAGAAGCGGACACGGAGCAATGGATTCAAACTACAAGAAAGAAGATTCCACCTCAACATTAGGAAGAACTTCCTGACAGTAAGAGCTGTTCGGCAGTGGAATTTGCTACCAAGGAGTGTGGTGGAGTCTCCTTCTTTGGAGGTCCTTAAGCAGAGGCTTGACAGGCATATGTCAAGAATGCTTTGATGGTGTTTCCTGCTTGGCAGGGGGTTGGACTGGATGGCCCTTGTGGTCTCTTCCAACTCTATGATTCTATGATTCTAAGGATACTGACAAGCTGGAACGTGTCCAGAGGAGGGGAACCAAAATGGTCAAAGGCCTGGAAACGATGCCTTATGAGGAATGGCTTAGGGAGCTGGGTATGTTTAGCCTGGAGAAGAGAAGGTTAAGGGGTGATATGATAAAGGTAAAGGGCCCCCTGACCATCAGGTCCAGTCGTGTCCGACTCTGGGGTTGCGGCGCTCATCTCGCTCTATAGGCCGAGGGAGCCGGCGTTCGTCCGCAGACAGCTTCCGGGTCATGTGGCCAGCATGACTAAGCCGCTTCTGGCGAACCAGAGCAGCACATGGAAACGCCGTTTACCTTCCCGCCGGAGCGGTCCCTATTTATCTACTTGCACTTGACGTGCTTTCAAACTGCTAGGTGGGCAGGAGCTGGGACCAAGCAACGGGAGCTCACTCCGTTGCAGGGATTTGAACCGCCGACCTTCTGATCAGCAAGCCCTAGACCAGGGTCCCCAAACTACGGCCCCCGGGCCGGATGCGGCCCAATCGGCCTTCCAATCCGGCCCGCGACGACCCCCGCCGCCCGCTGCCGCCGCCCGCTCTCACGGCGCACGGCGCAGCGACGATCTAAAAAATCGGCAAAAAATCGCCGAAAATCCTTTGTGCGCATGCGTATGGGCCTCTCCCGACCCGGAAGAGGTCATTTCTGGTGCACTTCCGGGTCGGGGGAGGCCCATACGCATGCGCACAAGCGATTTTCGGCGATTTTTTTCCCGCCCGTGTGCGTGTGCGCATGCGCACGGGCGCACACTCCCCCGCCCTCCGGCCCGCTGCGCGCGCACTCCCCTGCCCTCCGGCCCGCCGCGCGGTAAGTCTGGGGACCCCTGCCCTAGACTCTGTTGTTTAACCCACAGCGCCACCTGTTTAGCCTGGAGAAGAGAAGGTTAAGGGGTGATATGATAGCCATGTTCAAATATATGAAAGGATTTCATATAGAGGAGGAGGAAAGGTTGTTTTCTGCTGCTCCAGAGAAGCGGACACGGAGCAATGGATTCAAACTACAAGAAAGAAGATTCCACCTAAAGGTTAGGAAGAACTTCCTGACAGTAAGAGCTGTTCGGCAGTGGAATTTGCTACCAAGGAGTGTGGTGGACTCTCTCCTTCTTTGGAGGTCTTTAAGCAGAGGCTTGACAGGCATATGTCAGGAATGCTTTGATGGTGTTTCCTGCTTGGCAGGGGGTTGGACTGCATGGCCCTTGTGGTCTCCTCCAACTCTAGGATTCTAGGATTCTAAGTCATAGTCTGGCTCTCTTCTGCCTTGGTCAGACCACACCTGGAGTCCTGTGTCCGGTTTTGGGCAACACAATTTAAGAAGGATGTTGACAAACTGGAAAGTGCGCAAGATGATCAAGGGTCTGGAGACCAAGCCTTAGGAGGAACAGTTGATGAGGTTGGGGATGTTTAGCCTGGAAAAGAGGAGACTGAGAGGAGATAGGAGAGCCATTTTCAAATATCTCAAGGGCTGTCCCATGGAAGAGGGAGCAAGCTTGTCTTCTCCTGCTCTGGAGGGGAGGACTCGAACCCATGGCTTCAAGTGATAAGAAAGGAGATTCCGACTAAACATCAGGAAGAACTTCCTGAGGGCAAGAGCTGTTTGACAGTGGAACTGTCTCCCTCAGAAGGTTGTGGATTCTCCTTCCTTGGAGGTTGGATGGCCATCTGTCAGTGGTTCTTTAGCTGTGATTCCTGAGTTTCAGGGGGTTGGACTAGATGATCCTTGGGGGTACCTCCCAACTCTACCATTCTCTGATTCCTTCCCCCCCCCCTCAGGTCTGCTTCCGGTCAGCGCCTGGTCGGAGTGGACGCCCTGCTCCTCTTGCCTGCCTTTCGCGGCCCTCGGTCCCAGCATGGCCTCCACCCTCTTGGCTCAGCAACACAACTGGTCCCTTGGCGAAGGAGCCCCTCAGCTTGCCCTGGTCTCCGTCCAGCTTCGCTTCCGAGTCTGCCTGGACCCTCAGACGGGCAGAAGCTGGACAGGGCTGGCCACTCTGTGCTCAGCCCAACTGGATCAGGAACGCCTTTGCCCAGATCCTCACATTTGCAAAGGTTTTGTGCTTGTTTCATTATTTTAAATAATCGCTTGTACAAGTTAACATACAAGAACAAAAAATGAAAAACAATTGCAACTGAATCAAAATGAAAACGAAGCACAGACGCAAGAGAATCATTTCTGTCGTACACCCTTGAAAAAACATTTCTTATTAGTGTTGAGCGGTAACAACATTTAAAAAAAAAAGATTTGCTTTGTTCATAAAAGTCGGGATATTGCCTTGTGCCGTTCTCATAATAATTCCAAACGGCAGCAGATTTCACAGGAGGGGTTCAAACGGTATTATCATTATCACTGTGACTTTCTGGCACATCGGATCAGACATTTTATTAATCTTTTTATGTGTGTTGGAAGCTGCCCAGAGTGACTGGGGCAACCCAGCCAGAAGGGCGGGGTATAAATAATAAAATGATTGTTTTTATTTTATTATTATTAACTAGTGTAATTCAGCCCGTTGAGTAAACGGGCGCTAGAACACCCCGGGGTTCGGAGAAGCGCTTGCGCAGCGCTTCTCCAAACCCCGGGACCTATCCTTGTTGTCGGCAGCAGGGGGACAGGAAAGAAGGATGAGAAAGCAGCCCTTTCTCCTCCTTCCTTCCTCTCCCCCAGCTGCCGATAGGAAGGAGAAATCCTGGGATTCGGAGAAGCGCTTGCGCAGCGCTTCTCCGAACCCCGGGACCTGTCCTTGCTGGATGCACACACACGCTCTCTCTCCCCTCCCCCCCCCCGCCAACGCTCATCCGGCTGGGAGCAGCGGTTGGCGGCTGCAGGGAAACGGCAGGTGTGGGGGGAGAGCATGTGTGTGTGCAGTCTCTGCATCCAATCCCTGTGTCCATGGGGCACATGCGCAGTAGCGCAGACACAGGGACACAGGGAATCTGGACGCAGAGACACTTGCACTTTATTATATAGGATGTATAAAATAACACTCTGCTATGTCTAGCGCCCTGAATCTAGGCAACACTGAGCTCCCAAGATGTTTTGGACCACAAATCCCCTCAGCTGCGCTGGCTGGGAGCAGTTAATAATAATATTTTTTTTTATTTAAACCCCACCTGTCTGACTGAGTTTCCTCAGCCACTCTGGGCAACATCATCATCATCATGTGATAAACATCAAACATTAAAAGCTTGCCCAGACAGGACTGCCTTCAGATGTCTTCTAAAAGTCAGATAGTTGTTTACTTCCTTGGCATCTGATGGGAGGGCGCCACCACCGAGAAGGCCCTCTGCCCGGTTCCCTGTAACCTCACTTCTCGCAGGGAGGGAACTGCCAGAAGGCCCTCGGAGCTGGACCTCAGTGTCTGGGCTGAATAATGGGGGTGGAGAGACCCTCCTTCAGGTCCCCAAATGCCTTTAGGGGGCCAGGAGTAGAGAAATCTGCATTTGCATGGTCCTTAATGTGGAAGAGGGGTCTTTGGGGGGGGGCAGCAGCGGGGGCAGCCGAGACAGTCCCCCCCCAGGCCGCTATCTCCAGCTCCTCCTCTCCCTTCCAGACTTCTGCCTGTGGAGTGCTTGGGCCCCCTGGAGCCCCTGCCGTGCGCCCTGCAGCGGGGGGTTCCGCACGCGCCAGCGCTACGCACGTCACCCATCAGGAGAGCCCCGGTGCCGCGGGGCGTGGTCTCAGTCCGAGAGCTGCAACACGGCCACCTGCCCAGGTACGTTCCCTCCAGCTGGGATGGGTTGGGGGGCACATTCTTAAGACCCCTCCAAGTTGGCAAATCCCCGAAAGACTGGGAAACGGAGGAAACTGCTGCCCTGGACCAAGTCAGACCATTGGTCCATCTAGCAAAATAAAAAAATTCCTTCAGTAGCACCTTAAAGACCAACTAAGTTTTTTTATTTCGGTATGAGCTTTCGTGTGCATGCACACTTCGTCAGATACACTGAAACAGAATCCACCAGACCCTTATGTATATTCAGAGGGTGAGGGGTGGGGTGATGGGAATGGGTGATGGGTTGATGGGAGTGGTAAACCTGTTGATGGCTGTTAATGACTGTTGATGACTGCAATTGGTCCTGGGGGGGGGGAGCAAGGGCTGAGGCGCTAAAGAAAGCTAGATCATGCATAATGAGATAAGAATCCAATGTCTTTGTTCATCCCAGGTGCCTCCATGGTTTTAAACTTGGTAATGAGTTCCAATTCAGCAACTTCTCTTTCCAGTCTGTTCCTGAAATTTCTCTGTAATAAAACAGCTGCTTTGAGATCTTGTATAGAATGTCCTGGGAGATTGAAGTGTTCTCCTACTGGTTTCTCTGTCTTGCGATTCCTGATGTCAGATTTATGTCCATTTATCCTTTGGCGTAGGGTTTGGCCTGTTTGTCCAATATAGAGAGCTGAAGGGCACTGTTGGCATTGACATTGCCAGCCTGCCCCGCTGCCCGCCATCTCCCTTCTCCCTTGCTGGCTGTGGGGGCGGGTGGAGGGAAAGCCAGGCGATCGTGGAGGGGGAGGAGGGGGTCGGAGCAGCCTGATTTCGAGCTGATCCTGCCGCCCCCTCGCCCCTGCCTGTCGAGGAGGGGGAGGAGGGGGTCGGAGCAGCCCGATTTCGAGCTGATCCTGGCGCCCCCCGCCCCTGAATGACCATGGCTTTCCTTGCCCCACTGTGGCCCCTCCCCTGTGCCTTGGCCCTGCCCCTTGCCCCTTGCCCCCCCCCCTAATTTTGATCCTGGCTACACCCCTGGCTGCAGCCCTCCAGGGCTTCAGGCAGAAGACCAGATCCTGCGCTTACGTGGCCAACCCTCAAGGTGCCCTCTTGTAGGGAACACAAAAGCAGGAGTCAAGCATGAAAGCTCGCTCTTCTCCTTCAGTTTCTGGAAGCATCGCCTTGTGGAGCCTGAGCTAATAGCCATGGATCATTCTCTCCTCCGTGAATTTGTCTAAGTGAGCAAAGCTCCTTTGTCATTTATCCAGGAATCTAGACCTCGACACGCCTGGTGTGGACACAATCAGAAAGGAATCTGAAACCCGCTTATTAACTTCCTTCGTAAGATTCCCATGCCACCTGGTTGTTTAGAAAGAAAACTCCCAAGTGGTTTGCAAAAAGATAAAGCAGTAAGAGCAAGAAAAAAATTGCAATACTTTAAAACATATGAAAAATAAACAAATGAAAATACCAAGATGGACTAAAATTCACATCATCTGGTTTCGCCTGTCTAAACAAGAATGTTTTCAGCAGGCACTGAACAGTGGTACCTTGGTTTCCGTACGTCTCCGAAGACAAACATTTCAGTTTTTGAATGCCGTAAACCCAGAAGCAAATGCTTCCGTTTTCGAACACGCCTCGGAAGTCGAACGGCTTCCGCTGAGTGTATATGTTATTTTTCTCAATTTTCCCTATTAAATTTGCAGGCCTCCCTTTGCGCCTCGGTTTTCGAATGTTTCAGAGCTTGAACGGTCTTCTGGAACGGATTACATTCAGAAAACCGAGGTACCACTGTACAGCAAAGGTGCCTGCTTGCTGTCAAGAGGCAGGGAGTTCCCCAAGTCTTGATGCTGCCACACCAAAAGATTCACCCAGGAGTGCCACTTTTTCATGGTCCCGGGGGCTGATCTTCCTCCCTTCCCCCAGGAGAGGAATGTGAAGATCGGGGCAAAGTTCGGGCCCCATCCTGCGCCAACGGCTGCCCTCGCGCCTGCGCAGACCTCTGGGAGCATGTGGAGTGTCTACATGGGGACTGCAAACAAGGTAACGCCCCCCCTTCTGCCCCCCCCACCACCTTGTTGCCCTTCCGCTGACCGGTGAATATATTTTCATTCCACCAGGTTTTTCATAGAATTGTAGAGATTCATAGAATTGTAGTCCACTCTTAAGAAATTCTTTGGCTAGGAGGAGCCTGCGCTCCCTTTATTCATCCCAAAGTCCATATTCTTGCTAGAGCCATATTCCCAGCTTCTTGTGGCCATGAGTTCCGTAGAGTAACTGTGAGATACACAAAGAAGAAATGCTCCTCTCTCGCCCGGCCAGCTCCTCATCCTCCTCTCCCTCCCTCCCCTCTGCACCCAGGATGCCGGTGTCCTGACGGACAGCTCCTCCAGGACGGGGTCTGTGTTCCGATCCCGGCTTGCCGCTGTGGACTCCCCACGGCCAACATCACCCTGGAGGTCATGCCAGGGCAGACGGTGGAGCTGGATTGCCACAACTGGTAAGGGGTCAAATTGGGCAGGTGGGGGCGCTAGGGTCACATTCCCTGGCAAGGAAATCTTGGAGAATTTAACTTCTTAAATGTTCCAATTTAAATCAAGTCACAAACTTTCCCCCACATTTTATTTTTCATTTTACAAATATTTTAACAAAGAAAACATTTGCACGGTCGAGCTAAAGTGCCAACTCTTCAAATTGACTCCTGTCGCCACTTTCTGTGATTATCATGCATTTACAACACAGAAACGGTCTTCTTGTTCTGTCGGTTGCTGCTCTCGCCCTTGTGCTTCTCACCACGAAATGCTCTTGCGGTGCCCGAATTTGAACTGCCTTTCTGTTTCCTGAGCTGCTCTGAGCTTGGTTTTCGTCTAAGAAAGTGGCATGCAAACAAAACGATGGCTGGATGATGGACAGGCGCATGCGCAGTAAGGCGACCTCGCAGGTCAGTCGGTCCCAAGATACTCAGATCCTAGTAATGTAGGGTTCCCTTCTCTTCCTTCCCTCCGCAGCACCTGTGCCAACGGCACCTTCTGGTGTCCTGAGAAGGAGTGCCCGTCCTACGGAGAATGGTCCGCGTGGAGCCCCTGTTCTGCCAGCTGCGGTGGGGGCAGCACCCTGCGGCACCGGCCATGCCATGAGAACCCTGCGGGAGCCCCCTGTGCCGCCGATGCCATGGAGGAAGCAGCCCAGTGCAGCCCGCAGCCCTGTGAGGGTGAGCCTGCCAGTCGCCTGGCGTCGGAGCAAGAGGTGCCCCCACCCCTGGTCCCTGCCAACACAGCCAACTCTCTCTCTCTCTCTCTCTAATTAATTTTAAATAATTTTTCATTAATAACAATCCAGTGGAGGCCACAATAATACAATACCAAAATCATGCCAAATTACAATACAATAAAAAAAGGCCAATTCTTCAGTTCCAAATTCAATGTTTTTGGATGACTTCCCATATTCCAGTTATCTGCCCGGACACTGAGGTCCAGCACCGAGGGCCTTCTGGCGGTTTCCTCGTTGCGAGAAGCCAAGTTGCAGGGAACTAGGCAGAGGGCCTTCTCGGTGGTGGCACCAGCCCTGTGGAACGCCCTCCCACCAGATGTCAAAAAGAAAAACAACTACCAGACTTTTAGAAGACATCTGAAGGCAGCCCTGTTCAGGGAGGCTTTTAATGTTTAATAGATTACTGTGTTTTATTTTTCTGTTGGAAGCCGCCCAGAGTGGCTGGGGAAACCCAGCCAAATGGGCGGGGTATAAAGAATAAATTATTATTATTATTATTATTATTATTATTATTATTATTATTATTCCTTGGTTCTGCTCCACTTCCCACTGCAAGCTGCTCTGATACAGCCTTTGCGTGACCCGGGTGGCCCCCAGCTTTTGAATCCCCACCCCACCCCCGGTTCTACCAGCGGGAGCAGGGGTAGGCAACCTAAGGCCCGTGGGCCGGATCCGGCCCAATCACCTTCTCAATCCGGCCCACGGATGGTCGGGGAATCAGCGTGTTTTTACATGAGTAGAATGTGTCCTTTTATTTAAAATGCATCTCTGGGTTATTTGTGGGGCATAGGAATGCGTTAATTCCCCCCCCCCAAATATACTCTGGCCCACCACATGGTTTGAGGGATGGAGGACCGGCCCACGGCTGAAACAGGATGCTGACACCCTGAGCTGGAGCATCTCTCTCTGAGCACGGGCCGGCAGGCGCAAGAGGGAGATCCCAGCGCTGCCCCTGACACCCCCCCCTTTCCTTCCGCAGCCGCCTGCCTGCTGAGCGATTGGTCGGCCTGGAGCCCCTGCAGCGCCACCTGCGGAGGAGGCGAGTCTGAGAGGAGCCGCAGCCTCCTCTCCCCACCGCCGGGGGAGCCCTGCGCCGACCCGCTCCTGCAGCACCGCTCCTGCAACATGCAGAACTGCACACCAGGTGAGGCCCCCCCCCAAAAAGCCACCCAACAGCAGAGCCGGCTCAGCGACAGTCGGATTGGGAGGGGTGGCTAATATCCTTCGCCCGGTCTGGCCCAACACTCTAACCACTACTCCACGCTGCCTCTCACGCCGTTGCCTCTTCTTCCTCCTCCCTCTCTGTGCCAGAATGCCCAGGGTCCCAAGTCTACAGCAACTGCGCCAACGCCTGCCCGCGGTCGTGCTCCGACCTGCGGCCCAACACCCAGTGCCTCCGTGAGGAATGCCGGCTGGGCTGCGCCTGCCCCTCCGGACAGGTGAGTGAGCTACCCTATCTGTCTACCTAGGCTAGGGGGCATCAATTTTTTTTAGCCGCGGGCTGGTCCACTGTCCCTCAGATCTTGTGGCAGGCCAAAGAAGCAGCACGGGGGGGGGGGGCTGGAAGAAGAGGCATGGGGGCAAGTAGTCCTCCTCCCCACCCCCAGCCCCAGCCATTGCGCTTACCTTCCCAGGGGCGTGATCCGTAGTGCATTTCATCTCAGTGGGCTTGAGCAGTTCTGGAGGCGCTGAACAAACCGCTCGGCCTCTTCCTCCCGTCACCAGGGCCCGCACGTCCATTTAGGCGAACTAGGCAGTTGCCTAGGGCGCCAAAATGGAGGGGGCGCAGGCCAGCCTGCCCAGGGCCGTCCCGTCGTGCTCCGCCGGGCTGTGCTGCCTCCGCCTGCTCAGCCCTGCTGCTTTGGGGCGAACCGTGAGAGAGGGCTCCGTTTCCCTCCCTCGTGGCTTCCTTTTTGAAGCCCTCCTTCAAGGCTTTGAAGCAGCCGGCTTTGAAGTGAGCCGGGGAGAAGGGAGATGCGGCCGCCCCTGCGAGAGGTGGCGACAGGATCGGTGCCCTGAAAGCGCTCCTTTCGGGGCACTCATCCCACCTCTCTCTTTCTTTTTCCCCTCCCTTCTTTCTTTCTTTCTTTCTTTCTTTCTTTCTTTCTTTCTTTCTTTCTTTCTTTCTTTCTCTCTCTCTCTCTCTCTCTCTCTCTCTCTCTCTCTCTCTCTCTCACCCACCCCTCCCTCCCTCCCTCCCTCCCTCCCTCCCTCCCTTCCTGTGTTTGAAATATGATTGGGCGGGGGGGGGGCAGAAGGTGATCTTGCCTAGGGCGCAAAAAACCCTAGCACCGGCCCTGCCCGTCACCCTCACCGGGAGTCTCAGTTTTGCGATGGGTTCTGGCTTTGCGGCGCGGGCCTTAGTTTGCTGACCACTGACCTAGGCTGATGCTAAAAATAAAATAAAAAAATCCTTCCAGTAGCACCTTAGAGACCAATTAATGACAAACTTTGTTGGTCTCTAAGGTGCTACTGGAAGGAATTTATTTATTTTTTGTTTCGACTATGCCAGACCAACACGGCTACCTACCTGTAACTAGGCTGATGCCGTCTGCACTGGCTGGCAGCCACTCCGTAGGGTTTGGGGCAGGGGTCTTTCTGGAACTGCCATCGAGGGTTGAGCCCAGGAACTTCTGCCATGCCAAGCCGATGTTCTGCCACAGAACCGCAGCCCTGCCCTCGAGACACACGAAACTGCAATAATGTCCATTCATCATTACCTGCGGCGGAGGAATGGTTGTTAAAATGATTGGACTCGGCTGAGATGGCTGAGTTTTAGGAAAGATAGGGACAGAATTACCTAAATTGTATAGAATTGTATAGGATCGGTGTAATATGCTCAAACCGCCCCAGTGAGCATCGAAAAAAGAGCATGGGAAATGATATATAATGAATTGAAAAGGATGTTCAAAATAATTTTTATTTTAAAAAAGAGAAGCTTTTCTTTTGGGAATTATAGAGAGAGAATTACCTAAATTGTATAGAAATTTATTCATGTATGGTACTACAGCAGCAAGAATGTTTCTTGCCCCAAAGTGGAAAGAAGCAGATGTCCAAGTAAAGGAAGAATGGATACAAAAACTTACGGAATATGCAGAAATGGCAAAACTTACTGGAAGAATAAGAAATAAAGATAACAAACTTTTTATAAAAGAATGGAGATGATTTCTTGATTGTTTACAGATAAATTGTAAACAGATAAAAACATTAGCAGGATTGTTGTAATAACCTGCAGTTTTATAAGAGTATATATTTACAATAGATAATTAAATGAGCACGTTAAATTAAGTTGGATATGCAGAAGATATTAAAAAATAAATTTAAGGAACCTCAGAAAGAGGGCGAAGGAAGCCGAATTCCGGAATGTCAAATTGATTGTAAAACTAATGAAATGTATAAATTTGAAAAGTAATTTTTTTAAAAAAAAAAGATGGCAAAGTTGACATTCACCCCTAAACTTGCTATCTAACTGCAATTTCCTGCCTTTATGAGCCGAGAGCACCTTCCCAGGAGTGCAACTCTGCCAAGCCAGCCTCTTCTCCCCGAGGGGCCAGCCAGCTGTAAAGCAGGAAGGGGGGGTTCCCTTGCCCCAGGGCAGAGCATCTGCTGAAACTGAGCCTCTTCTGGGCCCACAGGTGCTGCAGGATGGGGGCTGCGTCCCCCCAGAAGGATGCCGCTGCCAGCTGGGCTCGGTGCCCACCATGCCCTGGTCTGCCAACATTTCCCAAGAGGAGCAGCGACAGGAGCACCCGCCGGGCAGCGTCATTCACCACGAGTGCAACAGCTGGTGAGCTTGGACTGGGCGCTGGGCAGGATCACTTGGGGGGGGGGGGCAAAAGAGAAACCGGACAACGCTGCCTTTGAAGCTTTGAGCCAGGACTCCTGGGTCCTGTTCCAGTTGCGGAAATTGTAGGGCAGGCTCCTTCCTCTCCCCATCTATCCACCTTGGGCTGCAGGAGGAATCATAGAAGCATAGAGTTGGGAGGGACCTCGCAAGGTCCTCTAGTCCAACCCCCTACGGTGCAGGAATCACAGTGGGAGAACCCCTGACAGGTGGCCATCCAAGCTCTGCTTTAAAATATCCAAGGAAGGAGAGTGTGCCACCTGATTTATTGTCACTTGAATCCATTGGTTTGGGTTGTCCCTCCTGGAGCAGCGAAAAGCAAGCTTGCTCCGTCTTTTGTGTGACAGCCTTTCAGATTTGAGGGCCTCTTTCCACGGCCTACTTTGATATCCTGCCTCTCTCGTAAGGAGTTCAGGGCTGTGTGTGTGTGTGTGTGTGTGTGTGTGTGTGTGTGTGTGTTTCTCCCGCTCCTGCATTTGAGCATCACAACGGCCCTGCAAAGTAGGCTAGACAGAGAGAGAAAGACTGGCTGAAGGCCATCCAGTGGAGATTTGAACCCGGGTCTCCTCCCTCCCTTCCTGGGCTGCCTTCTGACTCCTTTTGTTTGGCTCCGCAGTGTCTGCCAGAGGGGGGTCTTCACTTGCACTCAAGAGGACTGCGATGGTAAGAGGCTGCCAAAGGGCACAGACCCACTCCAGGCAAAGGTTGCCCCCTGCCCCCTCCCTTTCTGCCCCCTGCAGCCCCATTGCTTTCAGCCCCACGGCACCGGGAAGGGGGCTGGCAGCTGGAGGAGCAAAAGGGGCCTGTCTTTGGCTTGTGTTTTTCTGCCAACTTCTGGCAAGGGTGAGGGGGCTCGCCTCTGCAAACCTGTGCTCAGCCCTGGGACCAGGCAGCCAGCGCTTCCTCTGAGCCTGTGCAGAGTGCATTCCTCCCTCCCCGAAGCCCAACCAAACCCCTTCTCAAAAGCGAGAGCTCTGCGCTGAACTCTGGCCGCAAGGGGACAGGGGTTGCCACCCTTCTGGGGCAATTACCTGGGCGCTTCTCTCCCCCTACCCAGCCACCACTTGCCCCTTCTGTCCTGTGCTTGCCCCACACAGCACTGGGCCCCGATCCAACACCCACCCAGGATGCCCTCTGCCAGCCACACTCCCTCACCCGGACGCTCTCCCCCTTCTCGCAGTGCCCTGCGTCTGGTCGGAGTGGGGCCCGTGGTCCCCCTGCTCCGTGACATGTGGCTCTGGACAACGGGCGTCCCGGCGCCACCATCGCCAGCTGCGCCTCTACGGCGGTGCCGAGTGCGAAGGACCCTCTGAGCGCTGGATGTCGTGCTCGCTCCCAGACTGCGGTGAGGCTCAGTGAATAATAAATAATAATAATAAATTTATTTATACCCTGCCCTCCCCAGCCTTCCTTTGCCCCTGCGGATCATTCTCCTGCCACCGGGGAATCAGGGAGGAGCAGAAAATCGTTCCTTTTGTGTTTTGATATAAGCCTACCTAAGTGGAACTTCCCGAAACAGAAGCGCAGCAGAACCAGAAGCGATAAAGGGCCTGGAAACTAAGCCTTGTGAGGAACAGTCGAGGGAGTTCAATAATAATAATTTTATTATTTGTACCCCGCTCATCTGACTGCCCCAGCCACTCTTGGAGGTTCCCGACAGGATATTAAAAACACAATCAAATTCCTTAAAAACTTCCCTAAACAGGGCTGCCTTCAGATGTCTTCTGAAAGTTAGATAGTTGTTTATTTCCTCGACCTCTGATGGGAGGGTGTTCCACAGGGCAGGCGCCACCACCGAGAAGGCCCTCTGCCTGGTTCCCTGTAACTTTGCTTCTCGCAGGGAGGGAACAGCCAGAAGTCCCTCGGAGCTGGACGATAGGGGTGGAGACGCTCCTTCAAGTATACTGGCACCTAGTTGGCAAAGGCTACTCTGACTGGTATCTCTCCTGCCCACAGCCTGCCCTGCCGGCGAGGTCTGGCTCAGGACCGATTCCCCCGCCCCCTGCGAGCGAGGCTGCCACCAGATCTACGAGGATCCCCCACAGAACTGCACCCCAAGGACTGGGCAGGGTTGCGTGTGCCAGCTGGGGCAGTACCGGAACAAGAGCGGGCACTGCGTCCTGGCCGCTCACTGCGAGTGTGAGCATCGGGGCCAGATTTACGCGGTGAGTGTCAGCAGTGGCGGCATTTTGGGTTGGAGGGGAGGGCAAAGGTATCTGGCTTTGGCCAGACAAAGTTTTGTGGCTCCTGTGCAGGCCTCAACCTGCTCGTTCCACGTTGGTGGGCACAAAGGACTAGATGACCCCTGGGGGTCTCTTGCAGCTCTAGAATTCTGCGACTTATTGCAGGGACTTCTCGGTGACTGCTCCAAACTTTGGAGCTCCCTTCCTAGAGAAGCCAGACTGGCTCCCTCCTTGTCCTTCCATTGGCCGAAGATGATTTTATTCTGGCAGGCTAGTTTTTTTAAAAAAGGAAGGCGCTTTTAAATAGTGCTGTGCTGTTTTCATTACCTGTTTTTAATAGATTTGTTTGTTTGTATCGTTTTCTATTAAATTCCATTTTAACAATCATCTTTTGTACGTCTGTCTCTTTTTGCATTTGACCTGTGCCGCTTTAATTTGTGTGAGCTGCCTTGAGTCGGCTGACAAAAGGCAGGATATAAATCAATATGGTAATGTTGTTGTTGATGATCATGATAATTTCTAAATGGTTTGCACTCTGCAGGCCCTCTGAAGCCTTCTCTCCCCTTCTTTCTCTCCTCCGCAGGCTGGCACAGAATGGCAGGAGGGCTGCAAAACTTGCCATTGCCTGAACGGGAGGGCCGTGTGCGAGGCTACCTGCCCCCCGCTCACCTGCCTTGAGGTATTGCACCTAAAGGACCCCGTGATGTACAGGGAGGGTGGGGAGACTCTGTCCTGGGGGCCAAAAACAGACTCTGGGGCCTCCCCACGTGGGCCCTGCCCTCGCCTCCTCTCAACGTAAGACAAATAACGAAGAATATATGGAGGGTTTGCTGGATCAGGTCAGACGGGGCCCATCTAGCATTCCCGTCAAGTGTCCCGGTTTTCCAGGGACAGTCCCGGAATTACAAAAACCACCTGATTTGATCCTGGAATGTCCCAAATTCCCTTGCCAGTGCCGCTGAGCTTGGGAAGGAGGGCAAACTGGCGCGTGTGTGAAATTCATTAATTGGTGCATGTGTTGTAAATCTACCGAAGAATAAAATAAAATTGGGATGAAGGGGTTTTCTCAGGGCGGTGGAAGGCATTAATGTAGTACAGGCGCTCGCCCTTCCTCGGATGTGGGGACTGGGAGGGGAAACCGAAAATGTGGGGTCAATGAGGATCAGTTGGGGGAATGAGAACTCAGGGGGGGGAGGCGGTGGCAGAAACACACCCCAGAGCATCCTGGGATATGCGGAGGAGCAGGGAGAGTTTGCTCGCGGGTGTAGGGAAAGACACTTTGCGCATGCTCAGGCGCCTGGGGTCTGCAGGGATTTGAAAGCGAGTTCCCGAAGCTCGGTTGGTAGAGCGGGAGACTCTTAATCTCAGGGTTGTGAGTCTGAGCCCCACATTGGGCTAAAAGGTTCCCGCGTCGCAGGGGGTTGGACTAGATGACCCTTGGGGGTCCCTCCCAACTCTGCAGTTCTATGGTTCTTCTCTCCTCAGGGCGAAGTGAAAGTGCAGGAGGCCGAGAGCTGCTGCCCGTTGTGCAGGAAGGAGCTGCCTGGTAGGGGGGCTTGCAGGGGGGGCTGGGCCACTGACACCTAGAGGGTCCTTTCTAGGCCATGCCTTTGGGGTCTCGGTTTCAGCCTTGTGCTAGGAGCTGGGCCCCACATGTCAGGCTTCTGCATCCAGGGAGGGAGGGCAGGGAATCCCCATTTGCAACAAAGCCCCTCTTTGGAACTCCTCGCCTACAGAGGACAGGCAATACTCTTTTCGGTGACTGCCAAAAACATTTTTTTGTTTCGAGAACCCTACTCAGACCTGTAGACTGTTGATGTGTGTGTTTTCTGCTGCTTTCATATCCCTCCCAATGTTCTAAACAGTTCCTTCTAACCGTTCAACCGATAATCATTATCATTTTATTCGTTCTGTAAACCACTTTAAGGTTCTTTACCTTTGGAACTCCTTGCCTCTTGACAACAGCCAGGTGCCTCCCCTGTGCCCTTTGCACACCTGCTGAAAACATTCCAGTCCAGACGTTTTGACTTTCGATCTGTTGTTCTTTTAGCTTCCCAAAAGCCTTACATTGCTTTTGTTCGCTTTCCTTCTTCTTTTGTAAACCTGGGTGCAAAAATGTCACGAGCCAAATCAACCAACGGGAAACGGAAACCGTTCCGTCCGACTTGGGTCAGGGTTTGGGGAGAATCCTGTGTCCCTCCTGATCTTTGCTGGGCCCAAATTCCCCATCAGCCCCAGGTTGGCAAAGTCTGCTCTGAAAAGCCTCAGGCCTGGGGCTCTGAGACCCTCGCATGCGGGTGGACCCCCCCCCTTGCCCGCAGACCTGCCACATCGCCCTCCTCTTCCCCTGCAGGGGATCGCCCTCAGCCCGACTGCCAGCACCACACGGAGCTCCGCAACATCACCAAAGGCCGCTGCTTCCTGGCCGGCGTGGAGGTCAGCTACTGCCGGGGGCGCTGCCCCTCCCACACCAACGTCATCCCCGAGGTAAGTGGGCACCAGGCACTGCCCTCTCCAGAAGCGTCACCCAGTGGCCTTGCCCCTCACAGTCCGTGCAGTGTGTTGTTGTTGTTGTTTAGTCGTGTCCGACTCTTCGTGACCCCCTGGACCAGAGCACGCCAGGCACTCCTGTCTTCCACTGCCTCCCGCAGTTTGGTCAAACTCATGTTCGAAGCTTCGAGAACACTGTCCAACCATCTCGTCCTCTGTCGTCCCCTTCTCCTTGTGCCCTCCATCTTTCCCAACATCAGGGTCTTTTCCAAGCATTCTTCTCTTCTCATGAGGTGGCCAAAGTATTGGAGCCTCAGCTTCAGGATCTGTCCTTCCAGTGAGCACTCAGAGCTGATTTCCTTAAGAATGGATAGGTTTCATCTTCTTGCAGTCCATGGGACTCTCAAGAGTCTCCTCCAGCACCATAATTCAAAAGCATCCATTCTTCAGCGATCAGCCTTCTTTATGGTCCAGCTCTCACTTCCATACATCACTACTGGGAAAACCATAGCTTTAACTATACGGACCTTTGTCGGCAAGGTGATGTCTCTGCTTTTTAAGATGCTGTCTAGGTTTGTCATTGCTTTTCTCCCAAGAAGCTGGCGTCTTTTAATTTCGTGACTGCTGTCACCAACTGCAGTGATCATGGAACCCAAGAAAGTAAAATCTCTGGTTTCCTTCAGAATGGATAGGTTTGATCTTCTTGCAGTCCATGGGACTCTCAAGAGTCTCCTCCGGCACCATAATTCAAAAGCATCAATTCTTCGGCGATCAGCCTTCTTTATGGTCCAGCTGCCTTGTCGTGGCGAAGGGGCTTGAATAACTCAGAGAAGCTATGAGCTATGCCGTGCAGGGCCACCCAAGATGGACAGGTCATAGTGGAGAGTTTTGACCAAACGTGATCCACCTGGAGAAGGAACTGGCAAGCCACTCCAGTATCCCTGCCAAGAAAACTCCATGGACAAAGACAACAGGCAGTGTATTGGGGTTATCAATATTGCACAAGAGGTAGGGTTGCCATATGCCCAGGAAAACCAGGACATGTCCTCTTTTAGGGGGCAAACGTGCACATCCGGGCGGATTTTTACATTTTAAAGGAAAGGTCCAGGTTTTTTGGGCTCAGGCCGTTCTGCACACCACGGCCGCTGCCGGCCCAAGCTGGGGAAAGAGGCATGCCCCACACATCTCTTTCTCCAGCTCAGGCTGGCAGCGTCTCTGTCTGTCCTCTTCTTCGCTCTTCAAGATATGGCAACTCTACCGCACGGAAGCCATTGGAGGAATAAAAACGGACTCTTCTTTGAAATGAAAGTTCTCCCATCCAAAAATATTGTTATTATTTTCTGTTTATTTATTAAAGTTATATATACCACCCTTCATCCAAAAATTCCAGGGCACTTCGCGAGATAAAAATACAAATAAGTAAATGCAAAAGACATCAAAACAATAGCCCCCAGCTTCCACAAACACATTTAAAAGTCTGTAGAATAAATATGAATCAGCCCAAGCCCTGGTTGAAGAGGAGCATTTTCGCCTAGCACCTGCAAATATATAATGAAGGCGCCAGACAAGTCTCCCTAGGGAGAGCATCCCACAGACGGGGAGCCACTGCCGAGAAGGCCCCGTTCTCATGTTGCCACCCTCTGGACCTCTTGAGGATGAGGCATACAAGGGTGGAGGGCCTCGGAAGATGATCACAGAGTCTGGGTCAGTTTATATGGCGAGAGGCAGTCCTTGAGGTATTGAGGTCCTGAGCCATTTAAGAGTTTATAGCTCAAAACCAGCACTTTGAATTGGGCCCGGAACATGGGCGTAGGCAGGGGGGCGGGGGGGCAGTTGTTCCCCCTAGAAGCAGGGCCGCTGGCCAGCCTGCCCCGCTGCCCCCCGCCGCCCGGTGCTGTCTCCCTTCTCCCTGGCTGGCTGTGGGGCGGGTGGAGGGAAAGCCAGCCAAATGCTTTGCGCGGCTCTGGGGCTTTCCCTCCACCCGCCCCACAGCCAGCCGGCTAGAAGGGATGTCTCCCTTCTCCCTAACTGGCTGTGGGGCGGGTGGAGGGAAAGCCAGCTTTCCCTCTACCTGCCCCAGCGATCACGGAGGGGATCGGAGCAGCCCGATTTCGGGCTGATCCTGGCGCCCCCTCGCCCATGCCGATCGTGGAGGGGGGGAGGGGGTCGGAGCAGCCCGATTTCGGGCTGATCCTGGCGCCCCCTCGCCCCTGAACGACCATGGCATGGCTTTCCTTGCCCCACTTTGGCCCCTCCCCCGCCCCTTGGCCCCCCTTTTCCCCCCTAATTTTGATCCTAGCTACGCCCCTGGCCCGGAAACTAACCGGCAGCCAGTGCAGTCATCCCTGTATGAAACGCCACCATCAAATGGGGTTTGCTACACCTGTTTAGGCTTTTTCTCTCTCTCCTCCCCTGCCCTTGTCGGTGCCCCTCGCAGGAGCCCTACTTACAGACCGTGTGCGAGTGTTGCAGTTACCACCTGGATCCCATCAGCCCCGTCCGCATCCTGAACCTGCAGTGCCAGGGGGGCGAGACGGAGCCTGTTGTTCTGCCCATCATCCAGCAGTGCGAGTGCAGCAGCTGCCAAGGTGAGCCTGGGCCAGAGGTGGGGGCCAGAAAGGGCTCAGTTAGGCCAAAGAAGTAGACAGAGCCCTCTTTCCTAAACCTAGGACCATAAAAAGAGCTGGATCAGGCAAGTGGCCCAGCCATTATCCTTATTTATTTCGTTGCATTAATATCCCACAAATTATTGGATTCAAACTACAAGAAAGAAGATTCCACCTAAACATTAGGAAGAACTTCCTGACAGTAAGAGCTGTTCGGCAGTGGAATTTGCTGCCAAGGAGTGTGCTGCCAAGACTCCACTGGAGTCTCCTTCTTTGGAGGTCTTTAAGCAGAGGCTTGACAGCCATCTGTCAGGAATGCTTTGAGGGCGTTTCCTGCTTGGCAGGGGGTTGGACTGGATGGCCCTTGTGGTCTCTTCCAACTCGATGATTCTATGATTCCCTCCAAGTTGCTCCCAGTGGCCTACATGGTTCCACCCCTTCTCATTTAACCCCCCCCCCCAACAGCCCTGTGAGGGAGAAAAGGCAGTGTGACTGTCCCAAGTTCACCCAGCGAGCTTCATGGCCGAGTGGGGGGATTCAAACTCGGGTCTCCCACTTCCTGCCCTGACACTCTAACCACACTGAGTCTCCAGAGCTCAGCATGCTGTCCTCACAGCAGACAACCAGGTGCCCCAATGGGAACCCCACACACAGGATCCGAGCACAAGAGCCGCTCTCCTCTGCTCTTGGTCTTCCCGGGTAAGTCCTGCATTCAAGTCTCACCGCCCGTCTTGGGTTTCCCTTCTTCTCCATCGCAGGTGGCGACTTCTCCAAGCGCTGACGACGTCCCCACAGGCGAAAAAGCCAGGCCCTTCCATAGCGGAGGATGCAAGATATTTTTTCATGTTTTGCCTTGCCTCTTTCTCTCCTCTCTTCCAATTTCCTACACACACTTACACATGGCATGGCACAGATTTCTCCTTCATTCCTTTGCAAGTCAATAAACTCAGCCAGCAGCTTTGCAGTGTGTTTTATTATCCACCAAGGAAGCATCCGGGGGGGGGGGGGACTGAGAGGAGGGGGGGAGAGGATCCCAAAGGAATTTGCTGCTGGCTTGCAGGAGTGGAAGCCGAGCGCCCACCTAATAATAATAATAATAATAATAATAATAATATAATAATAATAATAATAATAATAATAATAATAATAATAATAATAATGATTTATTATTTATACCCCGCCTATCTGGCTGGGTTTCCCCAGCCACTCTGGGCAGCTTCCAACAGAAAAATAAAATAAAATAAAATAATCAATTAAACATTAAAAGCCTCCCTAAGCAGGATTGCCTTCAGATGTCCTCTAAAAGTCTGGTAGTTATTTTTCTTTTTGACATCTGGTTGGAGGGTGTTCCACAGGGCGGGTGCCACTACCGAGAAGGCCCTCTGCCTGGTTCCCTGTAACTTGGCTTCTCACAACGAGGGAACCACCAGAAGGCCCTCGGCGCTGGACCTTGTGCCCAGAAGGCCCTTCACCCGATGTCCAGTGGCACTTCCAGGTGGGGCTAGGAAGGTCCCTTGCCAGCTGGTCAGTGTGGGCAATACTGAGCAAGCTGAGCGAGCTGGGCCAACGGCGGCCTGACGCAGCTTCCCAGGTTCCTATTGAATTATTTGTGAATTCCTATTGAATTATCCTGTGTGAGTGCTTGGAGGCGGTTGGAGGATGGATGGCGGCTAACAGATTGAGATTGAATCCCGAGAAGACAGAAGTACTGTTTGTGGGGGACAGGAGGCGGGCAGGTGTGGAGGATTCCCTGGTCCTGAATGGGGTAATTGTGCCCCTGAAGGACCAGGTGCGCAGCCTGGGAGTCATTTTGGACTCATAGCTGTCCATGGAGGCACAGGTCAATTCTGTGTCCAGGGCAGCTGTTTACCAGCTCCATCTGGTACGCAGGATGAGACCCTACCTGCCCACGGACTGTCTCGCCAGAGTGGTGCATGCTCTAGTTATCTCTCGTTTGACCACTGTAATGTACTCTACGTGGGGCTACCTTTGAAGGTGACCCGGAAACTGCAATTAATCCAGAAGGCAACTAGACTGGTGACTGGGAGCGGCCACCGAGACCACATAACACCGGTCCTGAAAGACCTACATTGGCTCCCAGTACGTTTCCGAGCACAATTCAAAGTGTTGGTGCTGACCTTTAAAGCCCTAAATAGCCTCGGTCCAGTATACCTGAAGGAGCGTCTCCTCCCCCATCGTTCTGCCCGGACACTGAGATCCAGCGCCGAGGGTCTTCTGGCGGTTCCCTCACTACGAGAAGCCATGTTACAGGGAACCAGGCAGAGGGCCTTCTCGGTAGTGGCACCCACCCTGTGGAATGCCCTCCCACCAGAGGTCAAAGAGAACAACAATTACCTTTAGAAGGCATCTTAAGGCAGCCCTGTTTAGGGAAGCTTTTAATGTTTGATTGATTTCTGTATTTTAATGTTTTGTTGGAAGCCGCCCAGAGTGGCTGGGGGAACCCGGCCAGATGGGCGGGGTATAAATAATAAATTATTATTATTGTTGTTGTTGTTGTTGTTATTTATTACCCCTTGCCGCAGAAGCATGAGGACTAGAGCCTTTGCGTCTTTTTTAGGGGAAGCACTGTTGCTCAGGGTATGAACACAGATGGCGCCTGGTTCGTATGTACACACCGTGGTCAGTGGCTGTGAAAAGAGCAAGCTCTGTGCCCGGCATTCTTGAGAAGGGGATTGGAAGCAAAGGAGCAAATCTCCCAGGAAGAGAAGAGATTCGTCTCTTTTATGAGAGAATGTCTCAGTTATAAATCAGGGGGCAGGCAGGGAAACAGCATCTATACCCCCCTGGAAACCAGGTGTGTGAGGAAGAGGTTTTAACAAGCGATAGCAAGAAGCAGCACATGACAAGGTGGGGGAGCCCTTTCAGGGAAGGTCAGAAGTGGAAGCTCTGAGCCCAACCCCAGGTCAAAGTTGAGGAAAGTAAAGACCGATCGAAGGTCGACAATGACAGGGGGACATCTCCATTTTTTGCATTCCTTTTGCATTGGAAAAAAAGGAGGAATCCGAGAAGGATCCAAGAAGTTGACTCCTGTCAAGCTTGTAGTCCACCAAGACGCCAAGATCCTTTTCACATATACTGCTAGTAAGCCAGGTGTCCACCCTCCTATATTTGTGCAACTGGTTCCAACTGCAGAATCTTACATTTGTCGCTATTGAAATTCATTTTGTAGCTGGCGCCCAGTTACCCAATCTGTTAAGGTCATTTTGAATTCTGATTCTCTCTTCGGCATTAGCTGCCCCTCCCACTTTTGGTGTAATCTGCAAATGTGATGAACATCCTCTCAATTCCTTCATCCAAGTCATTTCTAAAAATGTTAAGCAACAACTTGCCCAGGACAGAACCCTGCGGCACCCCACGTGTCACTTTTTCCCATTCCCAGGATGACGAGGAACCATTAATGAGTACTCTGGGTTTCGTCAGTCAACCAGCTACAAATCCACCTAACAGTTACCTCGTTCGACCCACATTTCACCAGCTTCCTCACAAGAATATCATGGGAGACTTCGTCAAAAGCCTTACTGAAATCAAGATACACTATGCCCACAGCATTTCCCTGATCCACCAAGTTTGTAAAGAAATCAGATTGGCCTGGCATGACTTATTTTTGAGAAACCCATGCTGGGTCTTTGCAATCACAGCATCCTTTTCTGAATGTTCACAGACCGACTGTTGAATATCTGTTCTGGGACCTTCCCTGTTATCACCGGTCAGCAATTACCTGGGTCTTCCTTTCCCCCCTTTTAGAAGATTGGGACATTTCCCACCTCCAGTCTGCAGGGACTTCACCTGATCTCCAAGAATTCTCAGAGACAAAGGCTCTGAAATTACACCTGCAAACTCCTTTAGCAACCCTGGATATATCTCACCGGGCCTTGGAGATTCGATCTCATTTTTGGTAGCCAGGTGTTCCCTTCCTACCTTTTCCTATCTTGGGCTTCAGCTCCCTCTTTACACCATTTATTCTGTTATCACCAGGCTGGACATCACCTTCCTTTTGGGTGAAGACAGAGGCAAAGAAGGTCTCTTGTCTTCCCCATGCAGAGAACCTACCCCTTGCTTGTTCCTCCTTTTGCTTCGGACATAGCCGGACTTGCAGTCATTTTGAGCTTTGGGATGGGGTGGTCTGGGCTCGGGAGGGGTAGCTGACGTGGTGTGGCTCAGCACCAAAGACAAGACAACCTCCGATCACCCTTGACCGTTGGGCATACTTGCTGGGGCTGATGGGAATTGGAGTCCGGGACCAGCTCGAAGGGGTCACGCTGGCTATTCCTGGCTGGCCGAGGTTTCTAAGCAGGGCTCAGATCTCTACCTGCTGGGGATCCTTCAGTTGGACGCCTGCATTTTGGGAGGTTGGGCTGGGTGATCCTTGGGGGTACCTTCTGCCATTAAATGTAAAGTACTACACTTGGGGGGGGGGGAAATGAAAGGCACAAATACAGGATGGGAGACAACTGGCTTGAGAGCAGTACATGTGGAAAGGATCTAGGAGTCTTGGTAGACCACAAACTTGACATGAGTCAGCAGTGTGATGCAGCAGCTCAAAAAGCCAATGCAATTCTGGGCTGCATCAATAGGAGTATAGCATCTAGATCTAGGGAAGTAATAGTACCACTGTATTCTGCTCTGGTCAGACCTCACCTGGAGTACTGTGTCCAGTTCTGGGCACCACAGTTCAACAAGGATACTGATAAGCTGGAACGTGTCCAGAGGAGGGCAACCAAAATGGTCAAAGGCCTGGAAACGATGCCTTATGAGGAACGGCTTAGGGAGCTGGGTATGTTTAGCCTGGAGAAGAGAAGGTTAAGGGGTGATATGATAGCCATGTTCAAATATATAAAAGGATGTCATATAGAGGAGGGAGAAAGGTTGTTTTCTGCTGCTCCAGAGAAGCGGACAGGAGCAATGGATTCAAACTACAAGAAAGAAGATTCCACCTAAACATTAGGAAGAACTTCCTGACAGTCAGAGCTGTTCGACAGTGGAATTTGCTGCCAAGGAGTGTGGTGGAGTCTCCTTCTTTGGAGGTCTTTAAGCAGAGGCTTGACAGGCATATGTCAAGAATGCTTTGATGGTGTTTCCTGCTCGGCAGGGGGTTGGACTGGATGGCCCTTGTGGTCTCTTCCAACTCTATGATTCTATGATTATGATTCTGGGACCTTCTGGAGGGCTCCACGTTGCCTATTCACGGCTTGCAGGGCAGCTGAGGGTTCTGAAAAAGTGCAGAGCTGGTGCCACCCGCTCCACGGCCACCTGTCATCTTAACGTGCCCAGAGGCAACCTTTGCGCTTAGGCTGGGGAGGGAGAGCCTGTGGCTCCATCTGGCTGTCGCTGGCCTACAACTCCCAACAGCCAGGAATCATGAGAGTCGTAGTCCAACAACACGTGAAGGGGCTCAAATTCCCCATTTATGATTTCCCAAATTCCATGGGTGAATCTGTCAATCTTGAGTTTCATCCCCCCCCCCTCATTTTCCTGGTCTTGGATTTAGTTCTCTGCATCAGTTTGCAATTACCAAAAATAAGTCCTCGTGATAACTCACCAGAAATTTAGTACAAATGTCTCTTCCCACACACATTTTGGGTGCAATTTTGCCTAAAATACACATTTTTGCAAGGCAGCGTTTTCTCACCTAACGCATTTTATTTCTGCTAAGCTATGGGTTTTGAGCCACGCCTTACCCTAGCGCATACATGCTATACACTCGTCACCTGTGCAGTGCAAAATTCAGAGAAGGGTGAGTTTTTGAAGAGTTATGGCTGTGTCTTGGTGTGAGGGCTGGTTCAGAAAGAGCAGATCGAGTGGATTCACCTGCAAAGGCAAACAGAATTGAATTTCTCCCATGGTAGGCAAAGCCTTTTCCTGGTGCAGAGCGAAGAACTGTGGTCAGCTGTGATTCCTGCTGTGAGGGGATTCTTGCGACTACTCTAGAGTAACGACACTCCTCATGTTACTTTTCCATAACGTGTTTATTGGTGCTGCTATGTACAGTGAGGAAGGTGTAGAAACATGTCTTCTTACTCCGATGCAGAATCCGGAAGTGCCCCCCGGCGCGAACGTCCCCAACATAAAAGTCGCGGGACACTGAATCTCCTCCCCTTTCGTCTTTTACGTAATTCCGGAACCGGAGGAAAGGGTCTGCGTTCCATGTTTTCCCTCTCCCCCTTTTCCCCTTCTCTCTCCTCCCGCCTGTGGAGTCTGGGCTCTTTCCTCCTGCCTGAGCCCGGGCACTCTCTCTCCGTGTCCTGACTGCCCTCCCCTGAGCCTGTGCTTCCTTCGCTGCTCGGGGAGGGGCTGCTCTTGATGATAGGGGGAGGTACTCTGTACTCTCTCCCCCTTACATCTGCATTGCAGGGGGTTGGGCTAGATGACCCTCGAGGGTCCCTTCCAACTCGATGATCCGAATCGGAAAGAGCTGCCCAAATTTCTTGTCTCTTAGAACTGAGACGGGTTGGTGAGGTGGCCCACTTTCCAGGGCTCTCGTTTGGCAAGCAAGGAAGGGACCACGAGGGGAGCATTTACAATCCTGAGCACTGAGCCTCTCCCTGAAGGCTGAGCTCCTCCACACCGCAGTCTGGTGGTGCAGGGGTCAAGAGGGTTGGACACGGGCCTGGGTTCAAATCCCCACTGGGCCATGCAGCTCACGGGGGGGGGGACCTTCGGGGCCAGTCGCTGTCTCTCAGCCTACCTCCCAGGGTTGTTGTTGTTGGGACAAAATGGGGCATCTGCAGGAGAAAGGGGGACTGTGAACGCCGCCACGAGCTCTGACACTCTAGCCCAGCGTTTCTCCAACTTGGGTCCTCGGCGGTCGTTGGACTACAACTCCCATCATTCCTGACCACCGCCCCTGCTAGCTAGGGACGATGGGAGTTGTAGTCCCAAGTTTGAAAAGCACTGCTCTAACCACTAGGCCACACTGGATCCCTAGGTGTAGCTGCTCCTGCAATAACCAGTCGGTGCTGCAACAAAGCAGAACTGGGAAGCTGGGAAAAGGGAGGGCCTCGATTTTGATCGGGGGGGGGGGGGGGAGGAATGCTGACAAAAATTTCCAAAACGAAAAGGACAATGAGAAAGGGGTATTGCAGCGGGTTGGGATGGATGACCCTTTGGGCTCCTTCCAATTCTATGATGCCATGAAAGACGGGAGCCGCATTCCCTTGTCCACCCAACCTAGGAATCCTGCGCTGGCATCTTTGCAGCTGGAGCGTGTGTGCCAGGGCCCAGGTTGCCCTTCTTGAGAGCCAGTGTGGTGTAGTGGTTAAGAGCGGTGGACTCGTAATCTGGTGAACCGGATTCGCTTCCCTGCTCCTCCACATGCAGCTGCTGGGTGACCTTGGGCTAGTCACACTTCTCGGAAGTCTCTCAGCCCCACTCACCTCACAGAGTGTTTGTGGTGGGGGAGGAAGGGAAAGGAGAATGTTAGCCGCTTTGAGACTCCTTAGGGTAGTGATAAAGTGGGATATCAAATCCAAACTCTTCTCCTCTTCTTCCCTTTCTGCCATGTGCCCTCAGGGTCCGGGTGGGGCATCTGCCGCTCTCTCCCCGTCGGCCTGCGACTCAGCCGGGGGGCACGAGTGGCCGTCCAGTCCGGGCTGTGTGCCAGCCCCGTGGGCCACTGCTGCTGGGTGCGCCCTCCTCCTGTGGGCGGCCAGGCTGCGCATGCGCGGGAAGCTCTCCCCGCACTCGGTGCAGATGAGCTGGGCGGGGGCATCGTGCGCCCTCTGGTGGGAGAGCAGGGCCTTGCGCAGGCGGAAGCTCTCTCCGCATCGCCCACAGGAGAAGGGCTTCTCGCCCGTGTGGAGCCGCACGTGCAGCTTGAGGGTGATGCGGTCCTTGAAGCTGCGCGGGCACTCGGGGCAGCCGTAGGGGCGCTCGCCCGTGTGGACGCGCTCGTGGCTGAGCAGGTGGTGCTTCTGGGTGAAGCGCTTGCGGCAGAGCTGGCACGCGAAGGGCTTCTCGCCCGTGTGGACGCGCTGGTGGATCACGAGGTGGTGCTTGTGGCTGAAGATCTTGGCGCAGCACTGGCACGCGAACGGCTTGGCGCCCGTGTGGACGATGCGGTGCATCAGCACCCCTGCCCGGTCCTTGAAGGCCTTCCCGCACTCTGGGCAGGGGAAGGGGCGGTCCCCCGAGTGCCCCCGCTGGTGGGTCTGCAGGTGGTGCTTCTGGGTGAAGCGCTTCCCGCACTCGGAGCAGGGGAAGGGGCGCTCGCCCGTGTGCACCCGCTGGTGCGTCAGCAGGTGGTGCTTGTGGCTGAACAGTTTCCCGCAGTCGGCGCACGCCAGAGGCGGCTCCCCGGAGTGCGCCTTGCGCCGGTGCGTCAGCAGCAGCTTCTGCAGCCGGAAGGCGGCACCGCACTCGCCGCAGGAGAAGGGGCGCTCCCCGCCGTGCACCCGCAGGTGGGTGCCCAGGTGCTGCTGCTGGGTGAAGCGCCGCCCGCACTCGGGGCAGCCAAAGGGGCGCTCGCCGGTGTGGATGCGCTGGTGCGTCAAGCAAGCAGTTTTGCTCTTGAAGCACTTTCCACAGTCCGGGCAGCTTAGGGGGCATGGTGACGTCACTTCCCCCACGGGATCTCTTCCTCCTTCGGCGCCAGGCAGCCCCTGAGACAGGAGTCCCGCCCCACCCGCAGGCTTGCCAGCCATGTTGCTGCCGCTGTTTTGCTGCGGACGCGAGGTCTGGCCCTCAGGCTTCCAGTGCCCCGAGAAGAGCCCCTCCTCCCCTTCTTCATCCTTGACTCGCAGGTCGCACCCTGCAAAAGGAAAAGGGAGAAGTTGCAAAGCAGTCTTGCCAATCCAGTGACGTAGCAGAGGCAGGGCTGGGGGTGGGGGGAGGCCGTCACCCTGGGTTCGGTTTGGGGGGCACATTAATCACGATGCCCCATGAGCCCAGCAGCACTTTGTGCCCAGCCCTGTTGCGCCATGAATGTGCCCCTCAAAGCAGGGCCGTGTTGGCCAACAGGGCTCCCCACTGCACAGGCAGGCAAGCAGGCAGGCTGTGCGGGCTCCACTTGGCCCCGGGCACCAGCAAAGGATGCTCCGCCACTGTGCCAAGTTGAGTCTTTTCCACCATTGCTTATCAAGGCTCTCTCACCACTCTACAGGTAACAGGGAGGACAGCAGAAGGCCAAGTGGGGCCCCTCTATTCCTGCATCCTTTCCTCACCGTGGCCAACTAGATGCCCCAATGGGAGGAAGCCCACAAGCAGGATCCGAGTGCGGGAGCTGCCTCCCTGCATGTGGTTGCCAGCAGCTGTGAAAGCAGAGAATAGCCAGCATAGCTAGCAGCCACTGAGAGCCTGTGGCAGGGAGTTCCACAGCTTAACTCTGCGCTGTGTTAAGAAGGGCTTCACCAACCAGAACATCATAACTGTTGTTGTTGTTGTTGTCACTTTACTCACAATGACTCAAAGTGGCCTACAAAAACAGAAGCCACTAGAAGCATCATTTCTGCAGCAATCTGCTTTTGTTTCCAAAATAAATCTTCATGAAAAGCCATCTTCGCTGTAGTGCAAATTTACTCTCATCAAACACCTTTTTGTCTGACTCTCACATTTTTGCAAGCAATTTCCAGTAACGCAATGCATGACTAGTTTATGGCTTTCGCCGACATTTGCACCTTTATACACACAAACTGAGGCATTCTCGCACGTAAGAGACACTTGGAGAACTTTGTGTCGCAAAATTCAGAGGCGTGTGAATCGGGAAGGTGAGCTGTGCTTCGGTTTGCAGGCCAGTTTGAGAAGTGGGCAGGTCCCTGTTCAGATGCACGCAAAATTGAATTCCCCTTCTATTGCGGACGGTGACGCTCAGGTTTGCTTCCGTGTTCCCTGCGGCCAGTTAAGTGTCGCGAGGAAGCCATCAGCCTTACCCAGGGAGGTGAGCAGTTCGTAGTTCTCTCGCATGACGTCGCGGTGGAGCCGTCGCTGCCACGCCTGCAGCCCTGCCCACTCTTCCGGGGAGAAGGAGACCGTGACGTCCTTCAGCGTCACCTGCGATGACAGAGGAAGCCCAACTCAGCAAAGCATCCCTCCCCAAGACCTGGGGAATTGCCAACCCCAGTGATGGCGAACCTATGACATGCGTGTCAGACGAGACACGCAGAGCCCTCACTGCTGGCACGCGCCCCATCGGCCCATTCACGCTGTTGTTCCCTCCCCCATTTGTTCTCCCGCTCCTCCTCACGCTACAGCTTGTCTCCGATCCTTTGTTGTTGCTGCTGGTAGCCAGAGATTGGTTTTTTAACCCTTTCTGTGCTTTTTTCTGGCGCTTTGGCAGACGATGATTGGGTGTAACAGCGTTCATTTTTTAAGCCATTCTGTGCTGGGTTTTTTGGCACTTTGGCAGACTATGTCAGTGCTGCGTGTTAGTTCCAGCGAAGGTATTATTCGTCATTTAGTTCTGTTCTCTTCCCCCCTCCCAAAAAAGCAAAGCAACTTTTGCACCCCCCAAGAAACCTCCAAAACTTTGGTCAGCAGCTCCCCCAAAAAGCTCAACAACTCTGGGCACTTTGCAATAAATAAGGGGTTTTTGGTTTTGTTAAATAGTTTTTGGTTTATATATTACAGTTATACATTTTTGTTATTTAAACTATAAATATCATGAAATTATGGTTTTTTTCCTCGAAGTGACACACCACCCAAGTTATGATTGGTTTTTTGGCAAATTTTGACACACCAAGCTCAAAAGGTTGCCCATCATTGGCCAACCCAGTTACCTTATTAATTGACTACCTGCCCCCTCCCTGCCCTCACGTGGGCTCCAGTGTGGGTTATGGTAACTCCTTTGGGATGGAAGATAAGAGAGCAGAGCCGGATTTACGTCTAAGCTAAACAAGCTCTAGCTTAGGGCCCCACTCTCTTGAGGACACCCCCCCAAAAAAAAATTAAAGGAAAAAAAAAACTGGATGTACATTTCCAAAATATAAGTTAAAAATCAAATCAAATAAAACCTACATACGGCAACAGTGTTTTGTGTTGTGTAGGCTCCTATGATGTAAGTCATGGGCCCACAATCATTTTAAGTTAGAGCTTAATAATTTTTTAAAAAAGGTAAAGGGACCCCTGACCGTTAAGTCCAGTCGCAAACGACTCTGGGATTGCGACGCTCATCTCGCTTTACAGGCCGAGGGAGCCGGCGTTTATCTTAATGTTGCCAGCGTTTTCGAGTGTACACAGTTCCCCCCCCCCATATATTCAATAAACATTTTCCAATCTTCTTTAAACGTATGTTCCTCTTGTTCGCTTATTCTATAAATTCGCTTATGCAAGCTGTGCATATTCCATCAGTTTAAGTTGCCACTCTACTTTGGTTGGGGCCTCGCTCGTTTTCCATTTGGGGGCTAACAAAACACGGACTACGGTGGTGGCATATATAAATAACCAGTTTTGACATCTGGGAATTTCCATCTGAATTATCCCCAACGGAAAGGACTCTGGTTTTCTGGGGGAAAGTACTTCTAAATCCCCCCCCCCCAATTCATTATGGATTATTTTCCAATACTGTACTCTTTCCCCCTTTTACATGTCCAGAGCTATCTCGTGTTTTCATCTTGTGAACCGCTCCGAGATCTTTTGACCAAGGGCTGTATATAAATCGAATAAATAAAAAATAAATGAAGCGATGGTCTGGCTCTGAGAGGGAGTGACCATAGCTCAGTGGGGGAGCACCTGCTGGGCATGTAGAAGGACCCACAGCATCTCAGCATCTGTTTGCGTTTTTATTTTGCATTTTATGCCCTGAGATCTTCGGGTGAAGGGGCGGTACGGGAGCAGCTGCCCCCCCTAAATCAATACAAATCAGAGGTTCTGCCCCCCAACAAAACCTGCCCCCCTAACAAAAATCCTGGCTATGCCCATGGTGAAAGGCTATAATTTATGAATAAAATAAAAAATTGGGTTGGGAAAGGTCTGCTCTTCAACCCCGGCAGAGCTGCTGCCGGCCCGTGTCGACAATACTAAGCTACATAGACCATGGCCTGACTTGGTATATAAGGAGAGCTTTGGGGAGACGTCTCGCCTTGCGTGGGGCGACTCGCTTTCCCCGGCTCTTCCCCCTCTCCTTCCGGAGCCGGGGCCCTCCGCACGCGCGCAGAGGCACGCGCGTCTTTGTCCGCCGGCCAAAGCGGGCGCTTCCGCCGGGCCGGTCCCTTCTCTCGGTCCGGCCCGGGGATCCAGAGAAGGGCAAAGGGTGCGGGGACGAGGGGGAGGGGTCCTACCGGGCCGAGCATCTCCTCCTCGGGATGCGAAGCGCCCAGGCGAGCGGGCGCCTCCGGAGGCGGATCCGAGGTGCGCGGAGAGGCCGGCGAGAGCCACCCGCCGTCCGGCTCGTGAACCGGATCCGCTTCGGCCGGCGGAGGGAGGGACGGAGGAAGGCGAGAGGAGGCGCCCTCCGGCCAGGCTGGGCTGGGCATCCAGCGGGGAAGAAGGGGCTCCACAGGGTCCCCCGAAGCGCCTCCCTTGCAAGGAGCTGGAGAGCGAGGAGGTGCCCAAATACGCGCACCCGCCCTTCGCCTCGCCCGCCGCGCGCTCAGCTTGCAGGGCCAGCTCATGGGGGAGCTTAAAAAAATTTTTTTTGGGGGGTGGGCTTTTCCAGTTTCTCTGCCTTCGCACTGCCTCCTGCAGACCCTCCCCGGGTGGCCTAGCCGCGCAGGCTGCTGCGATCCTGAAGGCGCAGGGAGCAGAGGCGCATTTAGGGGAGCAGGGTGGGCGCAGAATGTGGGCTTCGCACAGAGAGAGCGAGGGCACCTGGAATTTGAAACCCCGAGATCCACCGCTGCAGGGAGGAAGCCTCCTTGAAATCCCGAGGCAAGTTGAATGTTGCAGGAAGGTTCAGGGCAGATAGAAAGAAGTCCTCAGCGCGGAGTTCAGCTGGGGAACTCACTGCCACAGGAAGCAGGGGGGCGGACACCAACTTAGACGGCTTTAGAAGAGGGTGGGGGCGATTCCAGTTGCTGGGAGCCACAGGAGTGGAGCGTTGAATCCTGCTTTCTGGTCCCCGGTCAGCCCCCAGTTGTGTTCTCCCCCGTTGTGAGAACAAGATGCTACTAGACTAGGTGTACTGCAAGCTCTTTCTATCCCAACGGGACTGACTTGAGAAGAAACAGGCATGGGATTGCGCAGTTCAGTTTCTAGATTGGTTTGCAAACACAGCAAACACCATTACTGGGCAACGTTAAAAGTGCAATCCTACAGTACGTTTCCAAGCACAATTCAAAGTGTTGGTGCTGACCTTGAAAGCCCTGAATGGCCTCGGCCCAGTATACCTGAAGGAGCGTCTCCACCCCCATCATTCAGCCCCCGGACACTGAGGTCCAGCACCGAGGGCCTTCTGGCGGTTCCCTCCCTGCGAGAAGCCAAGTTACAGGGAACCAGGCAGAGGGCCTTCTCGGTGGTGGCACCCACCCTGTGGAACGCCCTCCCACCAGGTGTCAAAAAGAAAAACAACTACGGGTACCAGACTTTTAGAAGGCATCTGCTCAGGTCAGACCTCACCTGGAGTACTGTGTCCAGTTCTGGGCACCACAGTTCAAGAAGGATACAGACAAGCTGGAAGGTGATTCTATGATCTATGATCTGAAGGCAGCCCTGTTTAGGGAAGCTTTTAATGTTTAATAGAATTTAAATTTCTGTTGGAAGCCACCCAGAGTGGCTGGGAAAACCCAGCCAGGTGGGCGGGGTATAAATAATATATTATTATTATTATTATTACTACTACTACTACTACTACACAGGTCAACTTACCTGTCCCGGGCTCAGTCTCCCACTAGGCTGGGAGAAACAGCAGCAGCCTGAAACCTTGGGGTAAGATATTCACTGCTATCCCTACTCAGAATACAACCTTTGAAGTTAACGGACACGACTCACTCAGGTTCATTAATCCCAAGGGGTCTGCTGTGAATAGGAGTAGCATTGAACACTGCTGCTGCCAGTCAGTGCAGGTAATACTAAGCTACATGGAACCATGGCCTGACTCGGCATAAGGACAGGTCTTGTTTGGGAAGGCCATAAATCAGTGGCAGACCATCTGCCCTGCCTGCAAAGGACCCAGGTGCCATAACCAGCTTCTCCTGGTAGAGGCTGGAAACGTCCCTCCTCTGAAATCCAGGAGCTGCTGCCAGTCAGTGTAGACAATATAGGACTAGCTATATCTCAGTATAAGGGAGCTTCCTGTGTTTTATGGTGGGCGTTGGGTTGCAGCCTAGGGAACTCAGAAAGTTCTTGCTCGTTTTATATACAGTACTGTATATTCCTGCGTATAAGACTACTTTTTAACCCAGGAAAATCTTCTCAAAAGTCGGGGGTCGTCTTATACACCGGGTCGTATTTCTTATATGGCGAGAATATCCCAAACTCTATATTTTAACTGGGAAAGTTGGGGGTCGTCTTATACGCCCAGTCGTCTTATACGCCAGAATATATGGTAAATGTTTATTTGAAACAGCTCCTTGTTGCACTTCAAATAATGTGCTCTGAATCCAGAAACTTCCATCGTTTCACTTAAAATACCACAAAAAGTGTTTCACGGCACCTTGAGAATTCTGACATTCTCTTTTTGTATATTGCTCGACTCTGAGATATATAGCTATACAATTTACGTTCTAGGAAATTTTATTGACTGCCACTGTTAGAATTTTTCTTGCTCTCCTTTAAGCCACTAACTTTACAAATAACAACGAATTAATAATAATAATAATAACAATAATAACAATAATAATAATAATAATAATAATAATAATAATAATAATAATAATTTATTATTTATACCCCGCCCATCTGGCCGGGTTCCCCCAGCCACTCTGGGCGGCCTCCAACAAAATATTAAAATACAGAAATTACAATTATTACAATCTACAGCAGTTTGAAGATCACCGTAATGTACTTGGAAGACAGAACGGTTGCATTGGGATACGTGAAGAGGTCGAAATGCAATCTCTTGCCAATGGGATCATTCTCGCCACCTGCCCTTTCCCCATTTCCTTTCCTTCTGACCTGGCTGCTTAACATTCCTGGCTCTCTGAAGGTGCCGTTAGCCTCTGACCTGGCATTTCCTGCAACAGACCAAGGCAGCTTCCCCTCTGGCATGTAAACACCAATTCACTTTCACATCTCCTGTCAGGACAGAGAAAAGGAAGCAACTCACGGAGCGCAGTTTCAAATGGTTTTTAATGTTGTTTTTAATGCTGTAACACACCCTGGGAACTTGGGGTGAAGAATGCGTAAACGATGCATTAATAATAATAGTTGAACTTGTGGAACTCCCTGCCACAGGAGGCAGTGGTGGCCACCAACCTAGATTTATCTTCCCCACTGTCTCTTAGCGCTGGTCTGGGGCGAAAACAGCCTGTTGGCTCTGTCAAGGAAGAATGGCTGCTAGCTGAGATGGCGAAATTGATGTTTCATATTAAGAGAAAAATCATTGTCGATATTTACTACTTCTTATGGAGCTTTTGTGTGAAAAAGAAAATCAACTTGTGAGATGAGATCAGGGTTTGAGGATTGAAGAAAACATCGGTTTATAGAATGCAGAATTGTTGGCGTGGATTTTTTGACTCATTTTGAAGTTCTCCTTTTTCTTTCCCCCTTTTCAGTTTGTTTTTGTTTAATTGGTTTGTCTCTGATATTCCAAGATACTGGGTATTTTGATATTGACATTTGCATATCTTTTTTCAAACTTGAGTAAAATCTATTGGGGGAGGGGAATTCTCCACCTCTGCTTGAACATAACTTCTAGAAACACAAGGAATTGGGGGGGGGGCAGGATAGAGAGACCCAGGTGGCGCTGTGGTTAAACCACTGAGCCTAGGGCTTGCTGATCAGAAGGTCAGCGGTTCGAATCCCTGTGACGGGGTGAGCTCCCGTTGCTTGGTCCCAGCTCCTGCCAACCTACGTGTTTCTCCTAAAATAAGACACGTCTTATATTTATTTTTCCTATAAAAAAACACATCGCGGCTTATTTTCGGGGATGTCTTATTTTTTTATTAAGCATGGTACAGCATTGTTACCGTAAGTATGGTACGGGGCTTTCTTGCGCCACCCGCTGAGCCCACTGCTGGGTCCCTGGGCTTGACGCGGTGTGGTGTGGTGCGGCTGGGGCTGCTGCCGGCTCCTGCCGGGTCCTGGGCTTTGTGCGCCGCCCGCTGAGCCCACTGCTGGGTCCCTGGGCTTGACGCGGCGCGGCGCGGCTGGGGCTGCTGCCGGCTCCTGCGGCTTTGCGCACCGCCCGCTGCCGGGTCCTGGGGCCCGTTCAGTCGGAGCTCGGCGCGTTGCTGTGCTGGGACTCCCGCTGGGCTGGGGCTAGGCGCGGCGTGCGCTGCTGCGTTTGCCGGCTCCCGCTGGGTCGGGTAGGTACCGGTACCCCCCAACGTGTCTTATTTTTGGGGGATGTCTTATTTTTTTTGCCTTTAAAAGATCGTGCCATGGCTTATTTTAGAGGCACGTCTTATTTTAGGAGAAACACGGTAGCAGTTCGAAAGCACATCAAAATGCAAGTAGACAAATAGGAACCGCTACAGTGGGAAGGTAAACGGCGTTTCCATGTGCTGCTCTGGTTTGCCAGAAGCGGCTTTGTCATGCTGGCCACATGACCTGGAAGCTATACGCCGGCTCCCTCGGCCAATAATGCGAGATGAGCGCGCAACCCCAGAGTTGGTCACGACTGGACCTAATGGTCAGGGGTCCCTTTACCTTTAGGATAGAGAGGGGTCTGGCCCACATAGAAGGATCATTAAAGGAAAAAAGGCCATGTCCCAGTTGGACATTCCCATGGGCCCTTTTCAGGCTGGGCCAGTGACTCAAGAGGGGGATGGCTCAAGAGGGGAGTAAATGACTATCAAACTTTTAAAAGCGGGAACCACCAGTCCAAATCCTGTTTTGTTGACTTACTTAAACTAAACAGGTGCAACTGCATTTTGAATACCTGCAACTGAGCATTTGTCTTTTGAATTTTATGGTGCTGTTATCTTCCACAGTGCGTCACGCAGACCGCTATGCTGAATAATGCTTTTTATAGGTGTATCCGCAGCAGCACAACCGGGCGTCTTCCTCTGCCCCAACTGCAACAAAACATGTCTCTCCTTCCTGCTTCGGTCTCTGCAGCCACTGCAGCTGCTGTAACTCTCCAATGGTTTAACTTCATCCCCAAAGGAGCAACTCCTGCATTGTCCCGGGGGGGGGGGGGTGGCCAAAAAGGTTTGGGAACCAAGCAGGTTGGCATGTTTTAATCTATCATGGAATTGTTGGACATAGCGGAATGGGGGCAGGAACCAGCTGGCGAACCCCCAAGGGAAGAAGGCTCAGAGCCTGGGGAGGGGGGGTGGGTGGGACAGTGATGAATGGGAAGGAGGAGGAGACTGGGAAGAGGAGGTGTCAGAAGGCAACAGGGCTTAGTGAGCGGGAAGAGTCTGTGGCAGAGAGGAGTCCAGACTCAGAGGCAGAAGCTGAAGAAGGAGAGGGAGGCTTAGAAGCAGAGATGGGTCAGGCTGGGGTCTCCTCCTGCTGTAACAAGCTTACCTCTGCCATGCTCTCCCAGAACCAGAAGAGGCATGAAAAGGGCAGGGGAGAGATAAGGCTTCTTGCAGGCGCCGTCTCCGATTGCTTGGGGAAAGCCCTGCGGTGACGGGGACTTTCGGTCTTGGGAACTAATCAGAGGGCACGACACGAGTTGCTTTCTTCATGAGGTGTGACTTGCTCAGTGTGATGTTCTGCTGTCAAAATGCAATGCTCCCTTCCAACAGGACACCAGGACTGGACTCTCAGTGGGAGCTCTCTCTCCTCACCTGTGGCTCCTTTGATGCAACAGGAGGGATTTCCGCTGCGGAAACTTCCTCCCGCAATGAGCACACCCAAAAGGCAACTTTTCAGGGGGGGCAGCTGCACGCAGAGAGGAGGGCTGCTTCCGACCCCCGCCTCTCCCGCCGGCGGATCTCGCCTCTGCCCGGGTCGGGCCGGTGTCCCCGGCGGACGAGGACTCTTCGCCGTGAGTCAGCAGATGGGCCCTCATGACCCGCTTGTCGCGGAAGCGCTTCTCGCACTTGGGGCAGGCGTGGGGCTTCTCCTTCGACAAGGCCTTCTGCAGGGCCCGGCCCGTGCCGTCGCTGGGCGGGAGGACCTGTCCCCGGTGCACCTTCAGGTGGCTGTTGAGGTGCTGCTTCTGCCGGCAGGCCTTGCCGCAGAACGGGCAGAGGTAGGGGCGCTCGCCGGTGTGCATCCGGTTGTGGATGCTGAGCGTCGCCCGGTCCCGGAAGGTCTTCCCGCACTCGGCGCACGAGTAGGGCCGTTCCCCGGTGTGCAGGCGGAGGTGCTTGAGCAGGTGCTGCTTGTAGGCGAAGCGGCGCCCGCAGGCCTCGCACGAGAAGCACTTCTCGCCCGTGTGGACAAGCTGGTGGATGCGGAGGCCGCGCTCCTGCACGAAGGTCTTCCCGCACTCCGGGCACGAGTAGGGGCGCTCGGTGGCGTGGCAGTCCATGTGCGCCGCCAGGATCTGCTTCAGGCGGAAGCGGCTCCCGCACAGGGCGCAGGCGAAGGGGCGCTCGGTGGAGTGTGTCCCCCAGTGCTTGCGGAGGCTCTGCGGCGTGCCAAAGCCCTTCCCACACTGGTCACACACGTGGGGCTTCTGGGGGTCCGGCGGGCGCTCCAGGTGGCTCAGCAGCTGCAGCTTGGCGGCCAGGCGCTTCTTGCCCCCGCAGGCGGCCTCCACGGGGGGAGGCGGGCTCCTTTTGGGGCGCAGGTGGGTCTTGATGTGCCGCTTCAGGTCCCCCCGCGAGGGGAAGCCCTTGGGGCACAGGTGGCACCTGAAGGGCCGCTCCCCGGTGTGCGTCCGGATGTGGATGGCCATCGCCACGTTGCTCAGGAAGCTCTTGCCGCACTCGGGGCACTTGGGAGGTTTCATCTTCAGCGTCAACTTTGGGGCGCCCTCGTCCTTGGGGGGCACAATCGCCGCCTGCTTCTCCGTTTCTGAAGACGGGACCTTCTTCCTTCGCCCACGCCGCCGGCGGGTGGGGGCTGCTCTTTCGAGGTCTTCATCGTCTGCCATCCTGATGCAATCTCCTGCTGAGAAGAAAGGAAAGGGAGACACATACAGGTGAAACTTGGAAAATCAGAATATCGTCCAAAAGTGCATTTATTTCAGTAATGCAACTTCTCATTTTTATTTTCACAAATGCTTTCTTTAGGAAATTCCACAGTAATAAAACAAAGTGTTACCGTGTTTCTCATATTATAAGACATGTCTTATATTTATTTTTTCCTCAAAAAAACACACTATGGCTTATTTTCAAGGGATGTCTTATTTTTTTCCTCCTCCTCCTGCCATGGCCGGCATTGCTGCTGCACCTATCACTATGTCTTATTTTCGGGGTATGGCTTATATTCCTTGAATGCTTAAAAATCCTGCTATGGCTTATTTTATGGGTATGTCTTAAAATATGAGAAACAGGGTACAACAATACAAAAATAAACATCACTATTAAAGGTAAAGGGACCCCTGACCATTAGGTCCAGTCGTGACCGACTCTGGGGTTGCGCGCTCATCTCACATTATTGGCCGAGGGAGCCGGCGTATAGCTTCCAGGTCATGTGGCCAGCATGACTAAGCCGCTTCTGGCGAACCAGAGCAGCACACGGAAACGCCGCTTAGCTTCCCGCCGGAGAGGTTCCTATTTATCTACTTGCACTTTGATGTGCTTTCAAACTGCTAGGTTGGCAGGAGCTGGGACCGAGCAACGGGAGCTCACCCCGTCACAGGGATTCGAACCACCGACCTTCTGATCAGCAAGCCCTAGGCTCAGGGGTTTAACCCACAGCACCACCTGGGTCCACATCGCTATTACATTTCATTAATTACATTCCATTTATAATTGACCCGCCTAACGACAAATAATTACAATTGCCACATATGAAGGCTTGACATATCTTGCTTTGCATGTCATGCATCTATCTCCTATATTGGTTTCACCTTTTAAATTGCGTTACTGAAATAACTGCACTTTTTGACGATATTCTAATTTTCCGAGTTTCACCTGCCGGCAGGACGGAGAGGCGCTTTATCGACGGTTGCGTTCGCCTCCCGACTTTCCAAAGGTTTGACAGAGAATAGAGCTGAACCATAAGGGAGTACAAGAGAAATAATCTGGCCGTAGACCAGAAGATAGAATCACCAGATAGCGTCACACAAACTCCCAGGTTCAGTACCTCTGCAGGTACCTTCAGTAGGAGGTGGCGGCAGAAAGGTGAGAAGGGAGAGGGGGGTCCGCTCTGTATCAAAACCTGCACAAGAGGAGGAAATGCTTGCTAGTACTACTACGGCCTCATCTTCGCCTGTCAGTTCTGCGCAATCAGTGGCTAAAAAGGTGCAACCAGCCAGTAATACTAGAAGTCCTGTGTACATATTTTCATCTCCAATTGCGAAATCAACAGAATCATAGAATCGTAGAGTTGGAAGAGCCATCCAGTCCAACCCCCTGCCAAGCAGGAAACACCACCAAAGCATTCCTCACAGATGGCTGTCAAGCCTCCGCTTAAAGACCTCCAAAGAAGGAGACTCCACCCCACTCCTTGGCAGCAAATTCCACTGCCGAACAGCTCTTACTGTCAGGAAGTTCTTCCTAATCTTTAGGTGGAATCTTCTTTCTTGTAGTTTGAATCCATTGCTCTGTGTCCGCTTCTCTGGAGCAGCAGAAAACAACCTTTCACCCTCGTCTATATGAGTGCAAAACCATCTGATCCTTCAGAATTATTATTATTAATTATTATTATTATTTATACCCTGCCCATCTGGCTGGGTTTCCCCCGCCACTCTGGGCGGCTTCCAACAAAAACAAAAATACATTAAAATATCACAGATTAAAAACTTCCCTAAACAGGGCTGCCTTTAGGTGTTTTCTAAATGTCAAGTAGTTGTTCATCTCCCTGACCTCCAATGGAAGGGCTTTCCACAGGGCGGGTGCCACCACCGAGAAGGCCCTCTGCCTGGTTCCCTGTAGCTTTGCTTCCCGCAGTGAGGGAACTGCCAGAAGGCCCTCAGCGCTGGACCTCAGTGTCCGGGCAGAACGGTGGGGGTGGAGACGTTCCTTCAGGTATATAGGAATGAGGCCGTTTAGGGCTTTCAAGGTCAGCAGCAACACTTTGAATTGTGCTCGGAAACGTACTGGGAGCCAATGTAGATCTTTCAAGACCGGTGTTATGTGGTCTCGGCGGCCGCTCCCAGTCACCAGTCTAGCTGCCACATTCTGGATTAATTGCAGTTTCCGGGTCACCTTCAAAGGTAGCCCCAGTAGAGCGCATTGCAGTAGTCCAAGAGGGAGATAACCAGAGCATGCACCACTCTGGCGAGACAGTCTGCAGGCAGGTAGGGTCTCAGCCTGTGTACCAGATGGAGCTGGTAGACAGCCCCCCTGGACATAGAATTAACCTGTGCCTCCATGGACAGCTGTGAGTCCAAAATGACTCCTAGGCTGCACACCTGGTCCTTCAGGGGCACAGTTACCCCATTCAAGACCAGGGAGTCCCTCACACCTGCCCACCCCGTCCCCCCAAAACAGTACTTCTGTCTTGTCAGGATTCAACCTCAATCTGTTAGCCGCCATCCACCAACCCAAGGGCACCCCAGTATTGCTTCTGCGTAATGCAGCGGTCAATAGCGTCAAAGCCAGAACGTGTGTATGATGGTCCCTTTAAGCCTGCAAAGATTCTGAAAGATGGGAGTGTGCTGGATATTTTAAAGACTTTCCCGCAAGGCGTGCCCTCCCGTGTTGGTGTCTCAACAACAACCCTGCGAGGTAGGCTGGGATGAGAGCCCCACCATCGCGGCCTGGGCTAGGGGAAGTGGCGGGGCCCTTTGCAACACCTCCTCTTTCCCTCCCCAAAAGGAGAACCCCCCCATCGTCCCACTTGGCAGCGTGCAACTCTCATGAACCTTTGCGGAAACAGAGGAAGTCGCCTCGGACCAACCCGGATCTATTGGGCCACCTAGGGATGTTTACACCGGCCGGCGGCAGCTCCTTCCCCTAAAAATAAAACAATATTCTAGTCCTCATGGTTCTGGAAAAGGGTCTGATTGACAATTTGGCTCAGGAAGTCGCCTTCTGCTATATCAGATCTATTGGCCTGCCTAGCTCAATGATGTCTGCACTGACTGGCAGCAGTTTTCCAGCAGGGCTGTCTCCCAATCCCACCTGGAGATCTCAAGGGCTGGACCAGCTAATCTTCTGCCTGAAAAGCTTGTGCTCCAGCACTGAGCTATACGGTTAAGTCCTCCTGGCTGCAAAGATCCTGCAGGGTGAATTTGAGGCCGGAGGCCAACCTCAAAGGGCTGTTGTGCAGCTTTCAAAAAGAGAGTGGGGGAACCAGAATGCAACATGGACCACTGACCTAGCCACTGGCCCGAAGGGTCTCTCCACTGGGGCGGCTTCCAAAACTCTCCGATGCACAGCTCAGCCTCCTCCCGTTCGATTTTGCTGATGATTTCCGGTTTCACAGACAAGTGGCCTGCGTGGGAGAGAGAGACATTTTCATTTTATTTCAGCAGTATTTCTGATGGCTGCTTAACAGAACCTCCACAGCCAGGGGCAGTCTATCTCTCAGTCTTAGGTGCTGTGAAAATACCATGAATTTTGTGCTCCGTTTGCAGCTGGGCACGTTCCGTGAGAAGGAAGAACTCTCAGAGCCTGGGTGAAAATGCCCCTTGATCTGTTCTATTAGGCAAAACGATACTTGCGGAGAAATTTCATGGACCCTTTTTCAGATTACCTGAGTCAAATGAAATTGCAGGCAGGTCTGGAAATCTCAGCAAAGGAATGAGAATGATAAAGGAATGTAAAGTAGAATATATGTAATAGAAATTAGTAGCAGAGAATTTAAGGCAGTAGAGAAAAGGATTTGAACAGAAACATCACGGCAAGTAAGGATTAAAAAGACAAAATGCTAAGGGGTTATTGTATTGTAAACTGAACTGAATTTGTTAAATTGTCTGTAAATCAATTTTTTAAAATATGATAAAGAAAGGGAAATTCATGGAGGACGATGGGCCTCTCCATCAAACAGCAGCCATGAGAGCTAAGTTGAGCCTCCACAGGCAGAAGCAGTCTACCTCTGAGTAACTAATGGGCTCTGCAAATGAAAAAAGAGCGGCAGGTGGCGTTATATTTACCCACGGAAAGGACTGCCTCGTAGTTTTCCACCATCACGCCCCGGTAGAGTTCCTTCTGCCATGGAATTAATTCCGCCCACTCTTCCCGGCAGAAGTAGACGGCCACGTCCTCGAAGGTCACCTGCAGAAACGAGGACGTAGAATCGTGGGAAGGGAACCCCAAAGGCCATCCAGTCCATCCCCCGGAAATGCAGGAAGTCACAAGCTGTGATGGAAGCCAACATCCCTCTTGCAACACAGCCCTCCTCACCCCAAAAACAAACCCTACGACCGCCTCAGATTTTCTGGAATATGGCATTAATGTAATTTAATTTAATTTAGTGTATTTTTAATCTTTGTTGGAAGCTGCCCAGAGAGGCTGGGGAAACCCAGCCAGATGGGCAAGGTACAAATAATAAATTTATTATTATTATTATTATTATTATTATTATTATTATTATTATTATTATTATTATTATACCGATGGTACCTAACCACGGCCAAATTGGCCAAGATGTATAAGAACAGTTCAGAGGTTTGTTGGAGGTGTAAAAATGGGGTAGGTATATTTATGCCAATGTGGTGGGAGTGTAAGAGAAGAAGAGAATTTTGGGAAACATATATGATGAACTTAAAAAGATATTTAAATTCTCATTTACAAAAAAAAAACAACACCCGGACGCCTTCCTATTAGGAATCATGTCCACGGAAATTAAGAGAAATTTTAGACCACTTTTCATGTACGCAACCACAGCGGCTAGGATTTTAATAGCGAAGAACTGGAAAAGTGATGTAATCCCCACAAAAACCGACTGGCAAGCAAAAATGATAGAATATTTACAACTCGCAAGGATGACAAGGAGATTAAGAGGAAACTCAGTACAGGAAGTTAATGAAGAATGGATAATGTTTAAAGAATACCTTAAAAACTATTGTGGCAAAGGTAAACTGGCAGACTTAGAATGAATCTTGAAATACAAAGAAAGTGAATAACAGGGTTTTTTTTAAAAAAAAGAAAGAAATTGGAAAGTTATAAAATAATAACGAACCGTGTACAGATTAACAAAATGTAAAATAGTACATTGAGAAAAATCGGAAGTTAGTGTCGAAGGTGTGTTTATGTTTTAATGTGGGTAATATATATTGTCTGTATTATGAGTATTGTCTAAGTTAAAGTTATGAGTTATGTGTTAATTGATGTTAAATGAAGATGATTTTTTTAAAAGACAAATCTGGATGAAATTACTATTACTAATATTCTTATTATTTATTAGTATTATTATTAATTGCCTTTCTGCAAAGAGCTGGAAGTGGCTCTCCCCCTCCTCATTCAATCCCTACAACAAACCTGTAGCACTGGGAGTGTCTGACCAGGATCTGGGAGAGACCAGGGTTCGAATCCTCACTCAGCCACGAAGCTCACTGGGTGTGCCACCAATGCGCCACTCACGGCGTCTCAGCCCAAACTACCTCACAGGGTTGTTGCAAAGATAAAACAAGGAGGGGAGAGAACCATGTAGGCCCCAACTTGAGTGCCTTCCCAAAAAAAAGTGGGATAAAAATGCAAGAAATAAATTAAATTCCAAAGAAATTTGGTGCAAGATTTTCGGGATTGCCTTTTGACAGCAACGGCAAGTATGACTGAGGCAGCTACTGTCCCAAATGTTACTGATTATTTTCGGCAATACCAATGGAAATGTGTTGTCAAAAGGACATATTATCTTGGCGGCACGAATAGCAATTGCAGCTCAGTGGAAAGCAGCCCAAAATTTTACACCAAACGCTTAAGGCTGCTCACTCTGGAATAGAGCTGTCATGGAGAAAATGACAAATAATCTGAGATTTCGACCAGGACTAGAACCTCCTTTTTTATATGATTCTACCTTCCTTGAGTTTAGGGCATTCATAGCTTTGCTATTCTAACCCCTGCCCCAATAATAATAATAATAATAATAATAATAATAATAATAATATTTATACCCCATCCATCTGGCTGGGTTCCACCAGCCACTCTGGGCGGCTTCCAGCAAAAGATTAAAATACAATAACGCATCAAATATTAAAAACCTCCCTAAACAGGGCTGCCTTCAGATGTCTTCCAAAAGTCAGAGAGTTGTTTATTTCCTTGACATCTGATGGGAGGGCGTTCCACAGGGCGGGCGCCACATTCTGCTTGCCTCTTTGTATAATTTTGTTCATCCTTTACTTTCTGTCTGTTGCAATGACTCTTCGATCTGCTGCGGATACGTTGCAAAATGAAAATTTATAAACCATCATCATCATCATCAGGGCTTCCTTTCAACCAGAACTCGGTTCCAGCCCCTCTTCTAAGAGAACGAGGGAGGTGTTCATGGTGAGCTCAGAAACCAATTTTTCTAGAAAAACCGATGGTGATGATGATGATTTTTAGAGAGCAGCTGGCGGCTAGGATCCGCAACCTTGAGTGAGCTGCTGGACCACTCATGCCCGGGGCCAAGTTGCCGCTGCTCTGAGTTCGAATCCCGACATGTTTTCTCCACCAGCAGCGATCTCTCTCCCTTTTTCCTCTCTTGGAGGGCGCGGGCGGCCCCCGGCAACGCCTAGCAAAAAGGCGATGCGGGCCGGAGCTTTACGCGCGCCTCCATGGCGCCCGGCCCGCGCAGGGGAACAAAGGGCCAGGCGGCAGCGGCGAGGGGGAAAGGGAGCCCGGCCTGCTCGGGGCAGGCAGGCAGGCAGGCGGTGCATTGCAAAAAGGCAGAGGCGCTTTTACCTCCATCCTGGAGCAAGTAGCTTCCGCGGCAAGGGGCGCAGCAGCAGCAGCAGTCCAGGCTTATCCTCCGGGTCAGTTGGCAACCTGGCTGCAGAGGCGAAGCTGCCAAGTGTGCAAGAAAAGCCTTTCTTCCTTGCAACGCGGCTCCTCCCTTCCCCGACGTCACAGAGCGGCGGAAGGCACAGGAGCAGCCAGTGCGTTTTCTTCGGGTGCGTTGGCAACCCGGCTGCAAAGCGCCTGGCCTTTCTTGCAAAAAAACACACCAAAGCTTCTTTCTTCCCTTTTTGTGCAACGCGGCTCCTCCCTTCCCCGACGTCACACAGGGCATCGGGAGGCACAAGAGCAGCCGAGGGCGGGGCTTCCTTCGGGTCAGTTGGCAACCCGGCTGCAAAGCCCAAGACCCGGTCCGTCCAACTGCTTCTTCGCCTTCCCGGCTTGCAAAACGTCGCTCTCCTTTTTGTTTTGCAACGCGGCTCCTCCCTCCAGCTTCCCAGTGCAAATCCCAGATTTACGGGGTTGGAGACGACGTGGCCCCCCCTTTTTTTTTGCAACTCCCTGGGATTTGCAAATCCCTAATTTTGGAATTCTGGTGCTGGAGGAGACTCTTGAGAGTCCCGTGGACTGCAAGAAGATAAAACCCTACCTATCCATTCTTTTTTTATTATTTAAAAAATAGATCTTTATTAATTTCTTTCTTTAAAAACCATTACATCTCTCTATATGTACAATCCACACCTTTGTGATAACTTCCAATTATTCTCTCTGTAATCTATATATTAACCTTATCTTATCGCACAATTCTGAACTTCTGTTTACATTTTTTCTTTCAAGTTTAAATCAGGTTCAGCTTTAGTCTGCAGTTAGGATTCCGGATATAGTTTCTTAACTGTTACAACATTTATTGGTGATGTCAACAAGGGGATCCTGGGTTCCAAAATTCCTTTCTATTTTACCCATATCAGGTATAATGATTTTCTTACTAAGTGGTTCAGGAAACCCTTGTGGACTTTAACCTTATCGTAAAGTAGGTAAAAGTGCCAGCCAAATCGATTTCCCACACCTTCCAGATCTAATATTTCTGGATTTTTCTGAGTTACCCATTCCTTTAACTAGGCCCGCTGCCGCATGGTACAACTCTCAATTTGGGAGAGCAAATCCCCCCTCTCTTTCCTGTCTGTTAGCAGCTGGTACTTTATTCTTGGACTCTTACCGTTCCATATAAACTTTGTTATGTCCTTTTCCCATTCAGTAAAGCATTTTACGCCCCCCAAGATTGGTATAGTTTGGAACAGAAACATCAACTTAGGAAGTAGGTTCATTTTTACAACTGATACTCTGCCCCAAAGTGATAGATGTAATTTATTCCATACTTCCATCTCCTTTTAAATTTCTTTCCATATTTTCTTATAGTTATTGTCATACAGATTTAAGCTTTTAGGTGTTATCCAGATTTCTAGATACTTTACCTTTTTTATTATTTCTAGGCCTGTCAATTGATGTAACTCTTCCTTCTCTTTCTTATCCATTCAATTTCATTTTTAAACTTCCAAGCGTCCTTCATATCCAGGCTTTTTTGTCATATTGAAAAATGTTTGAGGTAATTTCCCTTTCCTTTTGTCTTTTCCTTTCCCTGTTCTGTCCATTTTTGGGTCACACACTCCATTTAAGCCTCCCATCAGTAGCATTTTACCCTCCACGTACTCCATCATTTTAGTTTCCGCTTTTTAAAATTATGGTGCTGGAGGAGACTCTTGAGAGTCCCATGGACTGCAAGAAGATCAAACCTATCCATTCTGAAGGAAATCAGCCCTGAGTGCTCACTGGAAGGACAGATCCTGAAGCTGAGGCTCCAAGACTTTGGCCACCTCATGAGAAGAGAAGAATCCTTGGAAAAGACCCTGATGTTGGGAAAGATTGAGGGCACTAGGAGAAGGGGACGACAGAGGATGAGATGGTTGGACAGTGTTCTCGAAGCCACCAACATGAGTTTGACCAAACTGCGGGAGGCAGTGCAAGACAGGAGTGCCTGGCGTGCTATGGTCCATGGGGTCACGAAGAGTCGGACACGACTAAACGACTAAATAACAAGAAGAAGAATTTTGGGATCACCACCCTCTTGGTCCCATCAATGCACCATTGGTGCCCCCTACCCTGTGAAAAGCATCTTTCCATTCAAATTGGTAGCAATCAATCCAGGGCCAGATTTAGGTTTGATGAGGCCCTAAGCCAGGCGTCAGCAAACTTTTTCAGCAGGGGGCCAGTCCAAATCCCTCAGACCTTGTGGAGGGCCGGGCTATATTGGGGGGGGGGTGAACAAATTCCTATGCCCCACAAATAACCCAGAGATGCATTTTAAATAAAAGGACACATTCTACTCATGTAAAAAAAAACACTGATTCCCGGACCGTCTGTGGGCCGGATTTAGAAGGTGATTGGGCCAGATCCGGCCCCTGGGCCTTAGTTTGCCTACCCATGCCCTAAGCTACTGGAGGTAATGCAGCCCTTTATATGTCCAGCTGTCCTTTGTCAACAACAAATTGTCGCTGTTTTTGGTGCTGAATATATGCTATGTTTTTGGTGCTGAATACTGTATATGCTATAAAGGTAAAGGGACCCCTGACCATTAGGTCCAGTCGTGACCGACTCTGGGGTTGCGCGCTCATCTCGCATTATTGGCCGAGGGAGCCAGCGTATAGCTTCCGGGTCATGTGGCCAGCATGACAGCCGCTTCTGGCAAACCAGAGCAGCACATGGAAACGCCGTTTACCTTCCCGCTATAGTGGTTCCTATTTATCTACTTGCATTTTGACATGCTTTCGAACTGCTAGGTTGGCAGGAGCTGGGACCAAGCAATGGGAGCTCACCCAGTCACAGGGATTCGAACCGCCGACCTTCTGATCAGCAAGCCCTAGGCTCAGTGGTTTAGCCCACAGCGCCACCTGGGTCCCAATATATGCTATAGCAGGGGTTGGCAACCTGCGGCCCATGGGCCACAAGCAGCCCACGGGGGGTCCTTGAACCGGCCCACGAGCCGCCCGCGAACCGAGCCGCCAGCTTGGCGAGTCCCTGCGTGCTGAGCTAAACCAGCACAGCACGGGGACTCGCTTCTGCAGCACTGGAAATTGTGTCTGCGCAGACGCTGGAAATAGCGGACAGGCGCATTCATGCACATGCGCGGTCCTGCCCACGGAGGGATTTCCACTGGAGTGAACCAGCCCAGGCGAGGTAAACCTTGCAGACCCCTGTGCTATAGGCTCATTTATGGACCTAATAGGTATCTAAAGCCATTTGCACATCACAAAATGTGTATTTTATCAAAGTAATTGTTGAACTAAAATACAATTAAGAAGTATATTAATAGTGAAATACAATTAAGAAATATATTAAAAACATCATAGGAACCTGCACAACACAAAACACTGTTGCTGTATGTAGCTTTCATTTTATTTGTTTTTTATCTTATATTTTGGAAATGTACATCCAGTTTTTCCCCAAGAGAGTGGGGCCCTAAGCTATAGCTTGTTTAGCTTATACCGTAAATCCGGCACTGAACTGCACATTTATTCAAAATCCAAGCAAACCTATTTTCTTTAATTAATTCAACAAAACCGACGGACTTGATCCAAGGACGCCACCTTTTCAAAGTCATGATTTACACCTCCAGCACCCACCTGCCACCCGCCTGTTGAGGGTGCTGGGAGTTGTGTAAGGGCAAACTATAGTTCCCGGGATCCTTTGCGGGGAGGAGGGGGGAGTCATGTGGCAGAGGTGCTTAACACGTATGCTGTGGGTCTGCCCCAAGTTAAATCAATGGGTACCAGGGCGAAAAGTCTGATTCCGTATATTATACACCGAAGGTGGGAGTCGGAAGCAACGGACAAAACACGAAATACCTTGAGGATTTTGTCGGAGGCAATTCAGTGTGTGGCAAATTCAAATTCCAGGTTAGGGATCACTAACAAAGGGACTGCAAATAAAAATGCCCTTATGGAAAACTCTGGTGCGGCTGTGCTTGGAATACTGTGCGCAGAAATAATATACTCGGTGCTTTTTTTCTATAAAAACATGTTTAGGGGTACTCTTGTTCCGTCTGAGACTCAGGAAACACCGTGAAAGGGAATGAAGCCGCCATTGCGGGTAGCAATGGAACTGATAATTCAACGTGTTAGAGAAGTAACTAAACAAATTTAATTTTTTTAGTTTCTTCTCCTGTTAGATTCACAGAACGTTTAGGGGTATGTGTACCCCTGCGTACCCCAAGAAAAAAGCAGAGACTATACTAGAAGTCATTCATTAGAGAGAATATATTGTTGTGGCTTGGAGGAGGGTCAGTCTAGATGATGGCCGGTGAACCTTCCAATTCTCGGGGCCCTGTACCCAGCGAAGGTTGTTAATAATAATAATAATAATAATAATAATAATAATAATAATAATAATAATATTTATACCCCGCCCATCTGGCTGGGCTTCCCAGGTTAGAATTTAACAGAGGCATTTTGTAAGATGATGGCCTTAGCCCAGGCACCCCCAAACTGCGGCCCTCCAGATGTTTTGGCCTACAACTCCCATGATCCCTAGCTAACAGGACCAGTGGTCAGGGATGATGGGAATTATAGTCCAAAACATCTGGAGGGCCGAAGTTTGGGGATGTCTGCCTTAGCCAGCTCCTTGAGTGCGGCAGCTAGACTGGTGACTGGGAGCGGCCGCCGAGACCACATAACAGCGGTCCTGAAAGACCTACCTTGGCTCCCAGTACGTTTCCGAGCACAATTCAAAGTGTTGGTGCTGACCTTTAAAGCCCTAAACGGCCTTGGTCCAGTATACCTGAAGGAGCGTCTCCATCTCCATCGCTCTGCCCGGACACTGAGGTCCAGCGCCGAGGGCCTTCTGGCGGTTCCCTCGCTACGAGAAGCCAAGTTACAGGGAACCAGGCAGAGGGCCTTCTCGGTAGTGGCACCCACCCTGTGGAACGCCCTCCCACCAGAGGTCAAAGAGAACAACAACTACCAGACCTTTAGAAGGCATCTCAAGGCAGCCCTGTTTAGAGAAGCTTTTAATATTTGATGGATTTCTGTATTTTAATATTTTTTTGGAAGCCGCCCAGAGTGGCTGGGGGAACCCGGCCAGATGGGTGGGGTATAAATAATATATTATTATTATTATTATTATTATTATTAAGTGTCTTCATCCGCACCTTTGAGCTGCAATACAAACCATTAGGGGGAAGGGGATGAGAGCAATTCGTACAGCAAAGTGTATAGATTTCTTTTTGCGGCTCCCAGACACATCTTGATGTATGTTTATTCCCCCCACCCCCAAATCTACACCCCCTCTTTCAGCCAACAAAAATCCACAAGGTTGTTTACAATAAGGGGGAAACGAAACTGACAATTCACTATTCATTTGGCAAATCCCACGCGCAGCCCCGCCTCCCACGCACAAAGAACTCTCGATACAACTACAGTAGAATAAATGCAGCCCCTTCCGAGGCAAAACTGTCGCTGCGGAAATGGAGGGAGGAGCCTCGTAGCTTATGGGGCGCGATATTTAGCAGCTAAAAATCACCCCTCCTTCCTAATTCCTAACGCTACTCCCTGCCACCGGCTTTCTACAGAATCTGAACGTGGAGCCCAGAACACGCAGCGGGGCATTTGAGGGAACCCTCCGTGCGGTTGGATTTGTTCAGCAAAAGAGTCCGGCACCCTCTCGCGAGGGTACTGTGGCGTTGTCCTTACGGCCTGGCCCATATTCATTGGATGGAGAAGGCCACGTGGAATTTCTGGTGGCGGATGAGGTGGTTCTTGTGGACGAAGCTCTTCTCGCAATCCCCGCACGGGTAGGGCTTCTCCTCCAGGTGTATCTTCTGGTGTTCCCGGAGGTACATCTTTTCCCGGAAGCTCCTCCCGCAGACCCAGCACATGAAGGGCTTCTCCCCTGAGTGGATCCTCTGGTGGACCGTCAAGCTGCTCTTCCCCCGGAAAGTCTTGCCACACTCCAGGCAGGGGAAGGGCTTCTCCCCGGTGTGGATCCTCTGGTGGTCCTTCAGGTACATCTTCTCCCGGAAGCTCCTCCCGCACTCCCAGCAGATGAAGGGCTTCTCCCCGGAGTGGATGTTCTGATGGACCGTCAGGCTGCTCTTGTCCCGGAAGGTTTTCCCGCACTCCTGGCACGGGTAGGGCTTCTCCCCCATGTGGATCCTGCGGTGGTAGCGGAGGGTCTTCCTGTCCCGGAACATCTTCCCGCATTCCTCGCAGGGGAAGGGCTTCTCGCCGGTGTGGATCCTCTGGTGGCTGACGAGGTTGCTCTTCTGGACGAAGGTCTTCCCGCACTCGTTGCAGACGTAGGGCTTGACCCCCGTGTGGATCCTCTGGTGCAGGGTGAAGTGGCTCCGGGTCCGGAAGCTCCTCCCGCAGTCCTCGCAGTGGTAGGGCCTCTCGCCCGCGTGGATCCTCTGATGATCCCGAAGGTAGTGCTTGTCCCGGAAGGATTTCCCGCACTCCTGGCAAACGCAGCGCTTCTCGCCCGTGTGGATCCTCTGGTGCACGATGAGCTTGCTCTTCTCCCGGAAGGATTTGCCGCAGACCTCGCAGGGGAAGGGCTTCTCCCCCGTGTGGATTCTTTGATGGACGCGAAGGTCGCTCTTGTCTCGGAAGGCCTTCCCGCACTCCTCGCACCCGTGGGGTTTGTCCCCCAGGTGGATGCTCCTCTGGTGCCGGTCGAGTTCCTTCCTGCCCCGGAAGCACTGCTCGCACAGCGGGCAGGGATACGGGCTCCCCGCGGGGCTAGCGCCCCTCGGCAGCGGTTGCTGCTTTGGCACGAAGGCTTCCTCCGTCTCTGTTTGGCGCTCGAGGCTACGAAGGGGCGAAGTCTCCGGCGGCCCCATCGCAGGGCCTCTCGGCGGCTCGGCGGGGACATTTTCTTCGTCCGACGTGTTCCAGAACATTCCGCTCGAGGAAAGGAGGTAGAGGTCGTTTCCTGGGACATGGAAAGATTCACATAGCAAGAGGGTGAGCATGAGAATGGATTCAGTTGACGAGAAAGGAGATTCGGGCTAAATATCAGGACTTGATGGTCCTTGGCAGTCGCTTCCAACTCTACGATTCTATGGTTCTATGAAAGGCCCAGCAGAACCAGCCCAGATCTCTGTGAAATGGGAACTCTAGAATTGTACGGTTGGAAAGACCCCCGATCCCTGCCAAAAGGTGGAATTGCAAAAACATGGCTTCTCTCTCAGCGGAGCACCGTAAAGGAAGGGATCCTCCCCTCGCTTAGGAAGAAGCGTGAGATATTCCCATTAAACCAGCACCGACATGTTGCATTCCCAGAACTGCAGCGAGGGAGCACATTACGTTCTTTGCCAAAAAGATCGTTATGACGTGGACCACACCTTAAGAACAAGGTGCGTCCCCCGCTCAGAGACCACACATCTTAGGAACATTATGTTCAGGTGTCTAACTGCAGGTGAAGAAACCACGGTTCTTGGAAGGAGATTCAAACTCAACATCGGGAAGAACTTTCTGACGGCAAGAGCTGTTTAACAGTAGGACAGTCTCCCTTGGGAGGTGGCAGACTCTCCTTCCTGGGAGATTTTTAAGCAGAGGGTGGGGGACCATCTGCCAGGGATGCTTTAGCTGAGATTCCTGCATTGGAGGGGGTTGGACTAGATGACCTTTGGGGTTCCCCCAACTCTACAATTCTATGCTCATCTGAAGCTGCCCGGAGCAAATTCCTCTTCCCCCCACTTAACCCCTTCTCCGTCCCAGTTGGCAAGTTCTGTCGGAAACTCAGAGGCAGCAATTTTGAGTGCAAACCACTTTCAAAACAGAGCTGGGCCTGAAAAATGCAGGCAGGTTCGAATAATAGAATTGTAGAGCTGGAAGAGGCAGGCAAGAGGCAGGAAACCAAAGATAAACACGATCCACGTCTCCCTTAATCAGGAAGAGAATTTTGGGAAGATTTAAAGTAGTTTTACGCCTAGGCTTTATCGCCACTACAGGCCGCCAAATGGCCAAAATGGGCAACTGGGCAACCCAGCCAGACGGGCAGGGTATAAGTGATAAAATTATTATTATTATTATTATTATTATTATTATTACTCTCTGTACTGGAAGATTTAGGAATGGTTGTTGGATATGAGCTGCAGGGGGGGGCATTTATGGGAACTCAGAAATCCCCGTTTTAAGGAAATTTTAAGGAAACAGATGTCAGGGGCTCTTTAGCTGTGACTCCTGCATTACAGGAGGGTTGGACTAGAGGACCTTTGGGGGTCCCTTCTGATTCATTCAATGATTTTATGTATAGTGCTTAGATCTGGGCAAGCTGACCGGCTCATGTTTAGGAAGTGGAGATGCTAAAGGGAGGGACATTTCACTGCAAGGGAGACGCTGCTGCTTGTTGGATTAACTCCCAGGCTTCGGCCAAACTCCCAGAGACCCTCTCTTGCCATCTTCGCTGCCATTAAAGTCCGGGATCTGCAAGGCAGGCTCAGTGAAGAGCACAAGCCCTCACAAGCTCTATTGTCCCAAGCAGCTGGAGAAGCGAATATTATCTACTGCCTCGCATTTGTTGCCGAGGGCCTTTCTCCTATGTTAACTATGTACATAGAAAGGAAGCAGCCTCCAGTCCTTTTTGGACTACAATTCCCATTGTGCTGGCTGGGGCTGATGGGATTTGTAGTCCCGGACACCTGAAAGGCGCCAGGTTGGAGCAAGCCGACACTGCCAATATCAGCGGTTGTGCCTTCACTCTGCCAGACGCTTCTGCCGCCTTAAAAAGGGAAGTTTTAAATGCCCGGGGTCTTATTATGGCTTCCAACAAATTATTATTACCCATCCAGAATCTCCCCCATGTTCTGCCCCACAGATAAGAACCCGCCGTGAAAGGGAAGAGGGGCATTTACCCAGAGATATGAGCATTCTGTAGTTTTCCATCATCACCTCCCAGTGCAGCCCCCTCTGCCAGTCGTCCAGCACCTCCCATTCTTCGGGGGAGAACGAGACGGCAACGTCCTCGAACGTCACCATGTCCTGCAAAGACAAAGGCGGTTCAGAGCAGCTCCTGGAGCCACAGGGTCAAGCCATTCCATGCCAGGCAACCTGCCAGCTAATTCCAAACTAATTCCCCTCCCCCCTGGTTCGATTGATTAAAGAGAGATCCATATTTTCTACATTTGTTAATCCAGAATGCGGCAGCTGGACTGGGGACTGGGAGCGGCCACCAAGACCACATAACACTGGCCTTGAAAGATCTACATTGGCTCCCAGTACGTTTCCGAGCACAATTCAAAGTGTTGGTGCTGACCTTGAAAGCCCTAAACGGCCTCGGTCCAGTATACCTGAAGGAGCGTGTCTACCCCCACCATTCAGCCCGGACACTGAGGTCCAGCGCCGAGGGCCTTCTGGCGGTTCCCTCGTTGCGAGAAGCCAAGTTACAGGGAACCAGGCAGAGGGCCTTCTCGGTAGTGGCGCCTGCCCTGTGGAATGCCCTCCCATCAGATGTCAAAGGGAAAAACAGCTACCAGATTTTTAGAAGACATCTCAAGGCAGCCCCGTTTACGGAAGCTTTTAATGGATTTCTGTATTTTAATATTTTGTTGGAAGCCGTCCAGAGTGGCTGGGGAAGCCCAGCCAGATGGGGCGGGGTATATATAAATAATGAATTGTTGTTGTTGTTGTTGTTGTTGTTGTTGTTGTTGTTGTTGTCGTTACAGGTAAACTTTCATTGCCCTGCTCTCCACACACACACCTGCCCTGACTGGTGGCATCTCCCAGGTGTATTCTGCAAAGTACCTTTGATGCAATGATAATAGGACATTCATGAGGATTCCTACGGTTCTGTCCGCACAACAGCCAGTTTTCTTAGTTGTTCTCTGATGCTGCTCCAACGTTGTTGCATTATTATTATTAGTAGTAGTAGTAATTAATTTTGTATAAATAATAATAATAATAATAATAATAATAATAATAATTTTTTATTTATACCCCGCCCTTCCCGGTTTAAAAATCAGGCTCAGCGCGGCTAACAGCAAATATAAAGCATTGATTAAAATGCGACTTAAAAACAGCATAAAATACAACATAAAATGCAGCATCAATATCAATAAAATTCAAAAATTCAGGGGTCATTTTGGGGGGAAGAAAAAAAAACCCCAGTCAGTAGACATCAAGTGATCACCAGGGCTATCTGGCCAAGTTGGTCCTACTAGGGCCAGCAAGGAGACCCGGGAAGAATTTAAATGTGGGGTCCCAGAAAGAGTTTCTTCATAGAAGAGGAAAGGGAAAAGGGAAAAGGGAATAGAGGATCAGGCTAGTTCAAATTGAAGGCCAGGCGGAATAGCTCTGTCTTACAGGCCCTGCGGAAGGAGATCAAGTCCTGCAGGGCCCTAGTCTCATAGGACAGAGGATTCGACCAGGTCGGAGCCATCACTGAAAAGGCCCTGGTCCTGGTGGAGGATAGTCTGGCTTCCTTAGGGCCCTTCATCCGTAGATCTCAGGGGATTGTTTCTCGCTGGAGGAACACTCTGCTGGAACAAAACCAGGACTACTCCAGGGTGGTATTCCACCAACCTTTAACTTTGGCACCTGCATTTCAGCGGGCGAGAGGACTAATGACCCTCACGAAGGATATTAATGCCTCCTAGGCAGGATGGCTCTGTGCTGCCTCCACAGTCCCAATTGTGGAAACCAATTGCTGAAAACCGCCCGGGGGTGGGGGGTGGGTGCGCTCCTTGTGCTCGGATCCAGCTTGTTGGTTTCCTACAGGCATCTGGCTGTGAGCACAGGATCCTGGACCAGAAAGCCCCCCCCCCCAGGCCTGATCCAGTAGGCACTTCTTAGGTTCTTACGTTTACTCAACGGGGTGCCCCTTCAGGACGCTGTCAGGCCCCCACAGTTCCTCACCTGAATCACGACGTCTTCCGCCATGGTGCTGGGTCCCTCTGAGGGCTGGATCCGGCCAGAGGCGCGAAGCTGACCTGTTGCTGAAGGGCGTTCCTGACACCCCCACTTTGCTCGGCAGCCAAAACTTGGGGAGCAGACTTCAGTGCAGATCAACAGATCTGGGGGGGTCAGGAAAGAGAGGAATGAAGAGGCAAGATAAGCAGATGGGAAGGGAGAAGAGGAGGTGTTTTTTGGGGGGGTTATATTTATTTAAATAATTCTATAAGCTATGTGACTTTGTTGCTCAATTCAATCCTATTATTATTATTATTATTATTATTATTATTATTATTATTATTACCCTAACTTCTCCCCTGACAAGACTCAAGGCAGGTTATGCATGCAAACCTCTAAAAACATTTAAAAGCAAGTAAACTTTGTTAGAAGCAAAGCAACAGGCGTGTATAAGCTCTATTGAAATCACACAGATAACTGCATGGCACCAGCCCAATCCTAGGATTGTAGAGTTGGAAGGAAGCCAAGGGTCATCTAGTCCAACCCCCTGCAATGCAGGAATATTTCACCCCAATTGGGGCTCAAACCCACGACCCTGAGATTAAGAGACTGAACCGTTAAAAGCAGTCGGTTCCCCAAGGCCCGTTGGGACAAGGAGGTCTTCACCTGCCAGCAGAAGGACCGCAAAGAGGGAGCCTGGTAGTTGTTATTCTGCCTTCCCCCAACCTGGTTCTGGCCGATGGGAGTTGTAGTCCGAAGTTGTAGTCATGCAAATCCGGGCTAAATCACCCGAGCAAACTCACCGAACTTGCTAAACTTTGCCTATCCGGTCGCAATGTTGAGAAGCTCCACACCGAACGGGGAAAGGGGTTAAATGAAACTGCAGACGTTGCAGGGAAAAAAAGGTAATAATAATTGCAGGGACCCAACTTTCCTGCTCAACTGGCTGCCTTTCCTCTCCAACACCCTCCAGGACTTGGGAAGCTGCCTACCAATAGGAAGTCAAGACTCTTTGCCCAGATAAGTCTCCTCTGTTTTCGGCTGGTGGGGGGCTCTCCAGGGAGGGGCTGGGAGATTTCCAGGGAGCGCTGGGAAAGAACCTCGCCTGCAAACCCGGAGAGATGCTGCCAGTCAGTGCAGACAGCTCTGGGCTCAATGGACCCAACTGTCTGCCGGCAGAAGGTGGCTTCCATTGTTCCTATAGCTTGCAGAAAGGGTCTTTTGCATCCTTTCCTACCTGCTGCATCCTACCTGGAGACGTCAGGGGCTGAACCTGGGAGATGGAACAAGCTTTTTTTCTGCTGCTCCTGGGGGTGGGACCCGAACCGACGGATTCTCAACCGACAAACTCAACATTAAGAGCCATTTGAAGGTGGAGAGGGCTCCCTCAGAAGGTGGCAGACTCTCCTGCCTTTTTAAACAGAGGTTGGGCGGCCATCCATCTGGGTTTCTTTAGCCATGATTCCTGCGTCGCAGCAAGTTGGGCTAGATGACCCCTGGGGTCCCCCTAATACTCCACAGTTCTATGATTCTAAAGGCAGGAGCTCCTTGAGGTCTGCCCATCGTGAGGGGGTGGCATATCCCCTACTTCCCTCCCCCTGCACCAGTGGCCTCTTGCAAGTCCAAGAGGAATTGCAGAGTTGGCAGGGTCTCCCCCAGAGGTCCTCTAGCCCAACCCCCTGCAACGCAGATGCCCCCAAAGCCCTGGCTCTGGGTGCAAAGGTAGGGAGCCTGGGAGCCTGGTGGGGTGCAGATGGAGAGACACCCACCTGCTCCCCCCCCCGGCCTTTGATGGACTGAACTGGTTTCTTTCTCCACTTAGTCTGCTTCCCAAGTTTCTAGTGGCTGTTATGAGGGTGGAGTTAGTTGGGGGGGGTGTATGTGCAATATACTGCAGGTTGTTGCTATGAAAACGTTGATGTTTAGCGCATCACTTGACCACCACCACAGCCCCTCGTGCAGCATAATGTATTTATGATTATGGCTATAAAGCCTTGGAGACCTTTTTGCAACACAGGCGACTCAGTTCTGGGCACCTCAGTTCAAGAAGGATACCGACAAGCTGGAACGTGTCCAGAAGAGGGCAACCAAAATGGTCAAAGGCCTGGAAACGATGCCTTATGAGGAACGGCTTAGGGAGCTGGGTATGTTTAGCCTGGAGAAGAGAAGGTTAAGGGGTGATATGATAGCCATGTTCAAATATATTAAAGGATGTCATATAGAGGAGGGAGAAAGGTTGTTTTCTGCTGCTCCAGAGAAGCGGACACGGAGCAATGGATTCAAACTTCAAGAAAGAAGATTCCACCTAAACATTAGGAAGCACTTCCTGACAGTAAGAGCTGTTCGGCAGTGGAATTTGCTACCAAGGAGTGTGGTGGAGTCTCCTTCTTTGGAGGTCTTTAAGCAGAGGCTTGACAGGCATATGTCAAGTGCTTTGATGGTGTTTTCTGCTTGGCAGGGGGTTGGACTGGATGGCCCTTGTGGTCTCTTCCGATTCTATGATTCTATAACGTCTTGAAAATAAATGAGTGGATATGGTACCAAATATTTGTGGCTCCTCCTGTGATGAGCTGTGATTCCTGCACTAAACGGGATGGGGTGGGGGGTTATTTTTGAACTAGAGGACTCTGAAAGGTAAGGAATCTCCCCCTTCCATCTCTGCATCCCTGCGATTCCATGAAATAATAAAAGATGCAAGAAAGAATCCCGTTCAATAAAATAATTGCAATAGACTGTAACGGCAGCAGCGAACACGAATTCTCCGAAATGGCAAATGCACCAGCAATAGAAATAATGAAGCAACAGGATAACAGCTGCCACACCAGTTCTATGGAATAATAATGAATGCAAATAATAATAATAATAATAATAATAATAATAATAATAATAATAATAATAATATCATCCATCTGTTCCAGTTGGGGAGGGGGGAGAGGGCCCAGGATATTGGGGGTCTTTCTTCCTCCCCCTGCCTCCTCCCAGGCCCCCCAAAACTCACCCTCCGGCCCCAGAGGCACCTCTAGCGCGAGCTCCCTTTGTTTTCTCCCAGCTCAATGCTTGGCAGTCCCCCCACGTCCTCTCTCTCCCTCCCTCTCTCTATGGTACCCCCCCTCCTCCCATGTCACTTCCTCTCTCGCCTCTCTAGAAAGTTGCCCTCCCTCATTTTAACCCTAAGAGCACCCCATCCCTGCAGGCACCAATGGAAGGCTGGAGAGATCACCCAGGGGCGCCCTCTGCTGGGCTGCAGGGAGAGGGCAGCCTGCCTCAGCCAGGTGTGCGCCAGCTGCCTCGGGCGGCAAAATGATGTGATCCTTTTTTATTCTTATTTTTCTTTTTTCTTTTTTTTTTGGGGGGGGGGGATGTCTCAAAGTGGCTTGCAGCATTCAGATGCGCAAATAAGTTCAAAACCTACATTGCAGAGATCCGGCAGGGTGCAACACTTTGAGCAGCAGTTTCTCAAACTTTTTCCTTTTTATTTTTTTATTGACGTTTTCACAATACAGTAAAAGAAACAAACTCACCTCCAGGAAAGAAAGGAAAGAAAGAAACTAAAGAAAGAAGGAACAGATTGGAAAATGTTAACTGAAGATATGGGTGAAAATTGTGTATATTTAAAAACACTGGCAGGATTGAGATAAATTCGACAGTGTAGATATAGGGTCATAATAACGGAATACTGATTGCTCGAAGCCACGAACATGAGTTTGACCAAACTGCGGGAGGCAGTGGAAGACAGGAGTGCCTGGCGTGCTCTGGTCCATGGGGTCACGAAGAGTCAGACACGACTAAACAACAACAACAACAACAACAAAATATGCAGGGATTTATGGTGTGTAAATTGAACCACGGAAAGAGAAGAAGGGATGTCATTGATTTAAGACTGTTTAAATGAATATTCGAAAATGTAAAATAGAAAGATTTAATAAAAATTATATATAAGAAAGAAAGAAACAAAACAGAACTCACAGGTGGCAAATACTTTTTATTTTATTTTTATATGGGCAAGGGTCAGGATTCCAGAGAAGGAGAGCAACACGAGAGCAAGCAGATCCCTTGCTTAAGCCCAGCTGCTGGATTCTGCAAGGCTTTTTCAAGGCTTCTCTCCTTCTTATTCTGCAGGAAAGAATCCAGAGACTGTTAAGAAGGGGAGCAAATTGCCCACGATCCACAATGCCTTCATCGCCAGCCGCAGATGATCTTCAGGTTGCTTGGAAATGTTGCATGTTCTTCTTTTTACCTTTTCTTCTCATTTGCGGCAACCATTCATTGGCCTTTTGTTCTTCACCGTCCTCTGTGACGTTGTGATGGCTAAACGGCACCTCCAGAGAATCGGAGTCCCTACTCTTCCGGCCGCTTCTTGGTTTCTTGCTGGAGTCGCCCTGTGCCAGGAGACAGGAAGGCATGATAAAATTTATTTATTACTTACATATTTAGAACACTTTATTCCCTGCTCTCCAGCCAGAAAGGCTCCCAGGGTGACTTATGTACAATCAAAACAACACAATCCTTACTTTCAGGCTCACAATCTGGAAAAAATAATAATACATGGCATGCAAGGGGAAAGGAACTTGGAGGGAAGAGGAAAATAAAAATCACAACGCAGGCAGCAATTTCTAAACGGGTGTTCCTCTATCTATCTATCTATCTATCTATCTATCTATCTATCTATCTATCTATCTATCTATTCATTTAAAAGGTTATACAAGATTCTGCAAAATATGAAAACAAACATAAAACAAAACCAAAGTAAATAAACCACAGGCATGGAAGGTAGTGACTGGAGCTATTTATGATTAAACAAGACAGGGTTACAAAACATGGACCCTATAATACCAAGGGAAAGTACTGAAGGTATTCAAAAGCCCTAAATCACTCTATCAGCCATCTATGTGGCGCTTAAAGGTATATAATGAAGGAGCCAGACGAACCTCCCTGGGGAGAGCATTCCCCAGACGGGGAGCCACTGCAGGAAAGGCCCCGTTCTCATGCTGCCACCCTCTGAAGCTCTCATTGAGGAGACCCATGAAGAAGGGCCTCAGAGGATGATCTCAGGGTCTGGGGCACGGCAGTTCAAGGATACTGAGAAGCTGGAACGCATCCAGAGGAGGGCAACCAAAATGGTCAAAGGCCTGGAAACAATGTCTTATGAGGAACGGCTTAGGGAGCTGGGTATGTTTAGCCTAGAGAAGAGAAGGTTAAGGGGTGATATGATAGCCATGTTCAAATATATAAAAAGATGTCATATAGAAGAGGGTGAAAGGTTGTTTTCTGCTGCTCCAGAGAAGCGGACACAGAGCAATGGATTCAAGCTACAAGAAAGAAAATCCCACCTAAATATTAGGAAGATCTTCCTGACAGTAAGAGCTGTTCGACAGTGGAATTTGTTGCCAAGGAGTGTAGTGGAGTCTCCTTATTTGGAGATCTTTAAGCGGAAGCTTAACAGCCATCTGTCAGGAATGCTTTGATGGTGTTTCCTGCTTGGCAGGGGGTTGGACTGGATGGCCCTTGTGGTCTCTTCCAACTCTATGATACTATGATTCTACTAGCTGACCTGGCCACGCGTTGCTGTCAGCCATATGTCAGGAATGCTTTGATGGTGTTTCTTGCTTGGCAGAGAGTTGGACTGGATGGCCCCTGTGGTCTCTTCCAAATCTATGATTCTATGATTCTATATGGAAAGAGGTGATCCTTGAGGTATTGGGGTCCTGAGCCATTTAAGGCTTTATAGGTCAAAACCAGCACTTTGAATTGGGCCCGGAAACTAATCGACAGCCAGCGCAGTCGGACCAGGATCGGTGTAAGATGCTCAAACCACCTCAGACCCTCCAAGTGCCCCTATTTTCCAGGGACTTCCCTGATTTAGAGAAGCTGTCCCAGTTTCTGATTTGATCCCAGAATGTCCCACTTTTCCTTAGGATGTCTCTATTTTCATTGGAGAAATATTGGAGGGTATGGAGTTATCAGACTCCCCCCCCCCAAGCCATCTGAAGGTAACCCTATATAGGGAAGTTTTTTTTAAAATGTTTAATGGTTTTTTTATCTATGTTGGAAGTTGCCCAGAGTTGCTGGAGCAACCCAGTAAGATGTGTGGGGTATAAATAGTAAAAGTATCATTATAGAATGGGACGTCCCTATTTTCATGGGAGAAATGTCGGAGGGTATGGCACCTTGCCCCAATCAACAACCTAGCTGCTGAATTCTTCCCCAGCTAAGGTCTCCAAACATCTTCAGAGGCAGCCTTACATATAACATGTTGCCGTAATCCAGGGCCGGATTTAGGTTGGATGAGGCCCTGAGCTCCTGAAGGTAATGGGGCCCTTTTTATGTTCAGCTGTCCTTTGTCAACAACAAATAGCCGCTGTTTGTTGTGCTGAATAGATGCTATATGGTAATTTATGTATCTCAAGCCATTTGCACATGTTGCCATGCAACCAGTCCATGCAGAATGTAGGCACCCTCTATATACCCTGTTTCCCCTATTTTAAGACGTACTCATAAAATAAGGCATAGCAGGATTTTTGTAGAAATGAGCAAACCAGGGATATTTGAGGGAGCCTACACAACACAAAACACGGTTGCTGTATGTAGGTCTTATTTTATTTGCTTTTTATCTTATATTTTGGAAATGTACATCCAGGTGTGTATTTTTTTTCCTTTACATTTTTTGGGGCCCCCAAGAGAGTGGGGCCCTAAGCTGGAGCTTGTTTAGCTTATACGTAAATCCGGCACCGGCGTGATCTAACCTAGAGTTTAACAGAGCATAGACAACAGGATTACCTCCCTGCTTCCTGTGCGGCTGGGTAACAGAGTCCTCTTGCACCCCCAGCAAAGATCCCTGTTTTTGCTTGCTCCTCTCTCACGGCGGACTTTTTCTCCTCTCTCTTTTCCTGGAGCGCTCTGTGAGGGAGGAGAGGAGAGGGCAGAGTTGGAAACACTGGCGGAGGAATGGAGGGGTGGAGCGAGCGCACCGCCCCTGCACCATTGGAGAGGGGGTGCCATCGTGGCCGACCCCTGGGACATGCGCTGCGCACACCCCACCACGGCAGGTGGTGCACCACGCCCCCAGAATGCATGCCACGCCCCCAGGATGCATGCCACACCCCCAGGATGCATGCCACACCCCCAGGATGCGTGCCACACCCCCAGGACGCATGCCACGCTCTAGGAGCCCATGGCTTACATCCTAAGAGCCTACACAACACAAAACACTGTTGCTGGATGTAGGTTTTATTTTATTTGCTTTTATCTTATATTTTGGAAATGTACCTCTGTTTTGAAAACCCAAAGGAGGTCCCAGTGCTTAAAACCCCAAATTAATTATTCCCCAAATTTTGGGAATTATAGGGACAGAACTACCTAAACTGTACAGAAACTTATTCATGTACCGTACCAGAGACAAATGGCTGATGAAGATGATGGACTACGACGAAATGGCAAAATTGACGGGCGGAATAAGAAACCAGGAGGAGAAGAATTTTAGGAAAGAAATGGGGGAAAATTATAATGTATTTAAGATAACACTGTAAAGAACTCAAAACTTTGACAGGATTTGAGTTATGCTTGTAATGTACAAAAAAAACCTATGGTAAAAACAGATTATTTTTCTTTTTAAAAATAGAGAAAAAGCAGGGGGGGGGGAGAGATTGATAATGGTAACCATGGAAGGGTGGAGAGGAGTTGAAGGATTTGGGGAATCGTAAATGATGATGTGGATGTTTAATGTTTGAATTTAAATTTGTTATGTAAAATTTAATAAAAACATATTTTAATAAAAAAAGAAACTTATTCATGTTTGCGACTACAGCTGCAAGAATGTTACTTGCCCCAAAATGGAAAGAAGCAGAAGTCCCAGCAAAGGAAGAATGGATGCAAAAACTTACGGAATATGCAAATATGGCAAAACTTAAAGGAAGAATAAGAAATCAAGATAACATTTTTTTTATATAAAAGAATGGAAATGGTTTGTTGAATATTTACAGATAAACTGCAAAGAGATAAAAACATTGGCAGTTTTATAAGTTTTATAAGAGTACACAGTGGTACCTCGACTTACGAACGACTCGACGACCGAATTTTTCGACTTACGAATGTATATTTAAAGAAGATGAATGAACGAGCAAATTAAGTTAATTTGGATATGCAGAAGGTATTAAAAACAAATTTAAGGAACCGCAGAAAGAGGGGGGAGGAAGTCGAATTTTGAAATGTCGAAATGATTGCAAAATGAGCGAAATGTATAAGATGAGAAGTTGAAAAGCAGAAATAAATAGACGAAAATATCACCGTCAAAAAAATTAAAACAAAACCCTAAATTAATGGAGTGTCCTGTATACTTAAAAGAGCACCTCCGCCCTTACAGATCAGTGGGTTATGGTTCTATGGCTCCATAGTCTGCGAAACTGAGCTGAGGGGCTTGTGTGGCTCAGCTGAGGAATTTACTACCTAAGGCAAGAGATGAAGATGGGAGATTATTAGCCTGCAAAACTCCCAGTCTCCCTCCCTCCCTCCCTCTTTCCAGGCATCTTCCTTGAATCCAACTTCAGAGGGAGCCGGCCGAGACAAAACGTGTTTTGGAGCCTGTCCGATATGAAGGATTGCAACTGGACTCTGGCCGCATTGTGGCCGCAATCCCTGGGTTCATCAGTTCCGTGGAGCAGAATGAGGAGTCCTTCCTTAGGCTGTCTGGCCATCCTGGATTACCAAGAGGAGGATATTCCCTCCAGGAGCCACATTAAGCCCTGGAGAGCACAGAGTGTCCCAAGGGGTGCCGGGGGGTCTGCCCCGTCCGAGCATCTCGGCACGGAGGGGGCTGTGGCTCGATGGGAGGAGGGCAGGTGCCGTGCATGCAGAAGGCCATGGGCTTCTCGGTTTCAAGAAAATCATTTGGCCGTTTCGGTTGGGAGAAAAGGCGGGCGAGAGGCGACGGGATAGAAGTTTGCAAAATTGCACATTTTTAGGTTTTTTTTACAATTTACAAAATGTGCAAGACAAGAACCAATGAGTGCTGGAAATGTAAAGAAAGGGGAGATATCTTCTACCACATGTGGTGGGCTTCTAAAGAGGTAAAGGCTTTCTGGGAAATGGTATATAATGAGCTAAAGAAAATGCTTAAAATTACTTTTGTTAAAAAACCACAAGCCTTTTTACTGGGTACAGTGGGTGAAGAGATACCAAGGGAAGATAAAAGACTATTTATGTATACAACATCTGCGGCAAGAATTATTTTAGCCCAAAAATGGAAACAGCAAGAAGTACTGATGAAAAAAGAGCGGCAGATGAAGATGATGGACTTTGCAGAACCAGAAAAGCTGGCAGGAAAAATTCGAAACCAGCACTATGAAGTATTCCAAAAGGACTGGAGTAAATTTATACGATATTTGAAAGATTATTGTAAGCAATTAAGATCACTAGCAGGGTTGTCTGAAGACTTGTAATGAGAAGTTTTCTACCTTTCTATATTTATTTAAATTTTGAGCCATTCTGTAATGAGTGTAATTAGAATTGGAAAATGTATAAATTGCAATGATAGAAAGGTTAATTTCGAAAGCCATGAGGCAGGAGGGAAGGAAGTCGACAGGCTCTAAGAGCGGGGGCGGTATAGTGGATAACGATGATGTAATAATAATAATAATAATAATAATAATAATAATAATAATAATAATAAATACTAATGATTTATTATTTATACCCCGCCCATCTGGCTGGGTTTCCCCAGCCACTCTGGGCGGCTTCCAACAGAAACATTAAAATTCAATAATTTCTTAGTGTGAATGTATAATACTAAATGGAAAACATATATATGCAAAATTATGCGTTACATGGAGGAAGTGGGAAAAAGAAAGCTTTTCCTCCTCTCCTGCAACACTAGAACTTGTGCACATCCAATGAAGCTGAAGGCTGGAAGATTCAGCGCAATTAAAAGAAAGTGCTTCTTTGCACCATGCAAAGTTAAGCTGTGGAACTCCCCGACACAGGAAGTCGTGGTGGGCCACCGACCTGGATGGCTTTAAAAGAGGACTGGAGGAGGAGAGGGCTATTGATGGCTACTAGCCATAGTTGGAGGCAGCCATGTTTCTGAATCCCAGTAGCCACAGGAGGGGAGAGGGCTCTCACGCTCAGATCCTGCTTGACGGTTTCTCATCAGGGGGATCTGGTTGGCCAGTGTGAGAACAGGATGCAGGGGTAGATGAGCCCCCTTTGGCCTGATCCAGCTGGGTCTTGTTATGTTTTTGTACCAATCCCCAACACCCCTAGCTTGGGCTCGGAGAGACCCTTACCCCAAACCTTGGAGAGCAATTGCTGCCAGTCAACATAGTAGACAGTACTGGGCACGATGGACCACTGGTCTGACTCAGGGTAAGATATCCTTGACGTCACACAACAGCCCAGACACTCACCAAGTTCGTCATGAGGCCTCTGCTGAGGGCGGAGAGGCTGCCGGTTCGGTAAGCGGTCATTCTGCTTCTCTGGCGCTGGGTTGTCCTGGGAATTCGCAGCCTTTCCAGGTCCCTCTTCCCGGGGTCGTCCTGCAAGATCAACAGCAAATGGCAGTGATATGGACAGCTGTGAGTCATTTTGGACTCACAGTTGTCCATGGAGGCGCAGGGCAGCTGTCTATCAGCTCCATCTGGTACGCAGGCTGAGACCCTACCTGCCCGCAGACTTTCTAGCCAGAGTGGTGCATGCTCTAGTTATCTCCCGCTTGGACTACTGCAATGCGCTCTACGTGGGGCTACCTTTGAAGGTGACCCGGAAACTACAACTAATCCAGAATGCGGCAGCTAGACTGGTGACTGGGAGCGGCCGCCGAGACCACATAACACCGGTCCTGAAAGACCTACATTGGCTCCCAGTACATTTCCGAGCACAATTCAAAGTGTTGGTGCTGAGCTTTAAAGCCCTAAACGGCCTCGGTCCAGTATACCTGAAGGAGCGTCTCCACCTCCATCATTCTGCCCGGACACTGAGGTCCAGCACTGAGGGCCTTCTGGCGGTTCCCTCGTTGCGAGAAGCCAAATTGCAGGGAACTAGGCAGAAGGCCTTCTCGGTGGTGGCGCCTGCCCTGTGGAACGCCCTCCCAACAGATGTCAAAGAGGAAAACAACTACCAGACTTTTAGAAGACATCTGAAGGCAGCCTTTCAGGGAGGCTTTTAATGTTTAATAGATTACTGTGTTTTATTTTTCTGTTGGAAGCCGCCCAGAGTGGCTGGGGAAACCCAGCCAGATAGGCGGGGTATAAATTATTATTATTATTATTATTATTATTATTATTATTATTATTATTATTTTATTGAAGGGTCTCCGATTAGAATTTCAGCATCATTGGGTCTGGAGGGCCTGAGAACCTACGGAAAGCCTGGCTGCTGGGTCGGGGGTCCCAATCCTGTACTTGCACAATGTTCTCTCAGCGGGCAACCAGGTGCCTCGGGGGGGGAGAAGCTTCCCCACCCAGTGCTGGATTTACGTATACGCTAAAGAAGCTCTCAGCTTAGAGCCCCACTCTCTTGGCGTGACTTACATCCTAGGATGGCTCGGCACAGTATACCTGAAGGAGCGTCTCCACCCCCATTGTTCTGCTCGCACACTGAGGTCCAACGCCGAGGGCCTTCTGGCGATTCCCTCACTGCGAGAAGCAAAGCTACAGGGAACCAGGCAGAGGGCCTTCTCGGTGGTGGCGCCTGCCCTGTGGAACACCCTCCCATGAGATGTCAAAGAGATAAACAACTACCGGTACCTGACATTTAGAAAACATCTGAAGGCAGCCCTGTTTAGGGAAGTTTTTAATGTGTGATATTTAAATGTATTTTAATCTTTGTTGGAAGCCGCCCAGAGTGGCTGGGGAAACCCAGCCGATGGGCAGGGTACAAATAAAGTATTATTATTATTATTATTATTATTATTATTATTATTATTAGAGCCTACACAACACAAAACACACTTGCTGTATGTAGATTTTACTTTATTTATTTTTCAACTTATATTTTGGAAATGCACATCCAGTTTTTTTCATTTAATTTTTTTTGGGGGGGGCCCAAGAAGAGTGGGGCCCTAAGCTATAGCTTGTTTAGCTTATACGTAAATCCTGCACTGGTACCAACCCGATATGGATCTCGGGGGAACCAAAATCAGGTGCTTTCTGGGGTACGCCAAACATAAGATCTTGCTTTATGCTGAATTGGATCATTTGGACATCTCAGTCGTGTCCAGGGTCTACACTGACCAGCAGTAGCTCTCTAGGCCAGGTTTCAGACAGACAGGAGATGCCAAGGACTGATCCTGACCCCTTCTGCATACAAAGGAGGTGCTCTGGCATTGAGTTAGTGCGGTCTCATGCCTTCCATGTCCCTTCCAGTTCTGAAATCTCCACTTCGAATTGTAGCTTCCTAACAGCTGATCAAACCTATCCATTCTGAAGGAAATCAGCCCTGAGTGCTCACTGGAAGGACAGATCCTGAAGCTGAGGCTCCAATACTTTGGCCACCTCATGAGAAGAGAAGAATCCTTGGAAAAGACCTTGATGTTGGGAAAGATTGAGGGCACTAGGAGAAGGGGACGACAGAGGACGAGATGGTTGGACAGTGTTCTCGAAGCTACGAACATGAGTTTGACCAAACTGCGGGAGGCAGTGCAAGACAGGAGTGCCTGGCGTGCTCTGGTCCATGGGGTCACGAAGAGTCGGACACGACTAAATGACAGCTGAGCATTGGGATAAATATTTAAGACCCCCCCCCCAAAAAAACCACACATTGCAAAAATACCACAGTATGTCAGACGGCCTCGTAATACCTAATGATCCCATACATCTCATATCCTCCAACACTTCTCTGATGATAAATAGAGCTGTCCTATTCATAGAATCATAGAGTTGGAAGAGACCACAAGGGCCATCCAGTCCAACCCCCTGCCGAGCAGGAAACACCATCAAAGCATTCTTGACATATGCCTGTCAAGCCTCTGCTTAAAGACCTCCAAAGAAGGAGACTCCACCACACTCCTTGGCAGCAAATTCCACTGCTGAACAGCTCTTACTGTCAGGAAGTTCTTCCTAATGTTTAGGTGGAATCTTCTTTCTTGAAGTTTGAATCCATTGCTCCGTGTCCGCTTCTCTGGAGCATCAGGAAACAATCTTTCTCCCTCCTCCATATGACATCCTTTCATATATTTGAACATGGCTATCATATTCAACAACAACAACAACAACAACAACATATTTGTACCCCACCCATCTGACTAGGTTGCCCCAGCCACTCTGGGCTGCTTCCAACAACATATATAAAACATAATAAAACATTAAACCTTAAAAGGCTTCCCTATACAGGGCTGCTTTCAGACGTCTTGTAAAGGTTATACTGTATAGTTGCTTATATCCTTGGCTCGGGGGTCACATAACTCCAGACCCACTAACATTTCACTGATGAAAACAGGAACAGCGCAACGTTCCTGGATCAAATAAAAAACCGGGACGGCTTCTCTAAATCTGGGCTTGTCCCTGGGAAATAGGGTCTAACACACACACACACACACACACACACACACACACACACACACACACCAACATCAAACCAGAAACTCCACAAGCACGGTTCAACTCTGAGAACTGGAACCGGCTTTCTTCATAAGCAAAGAGATCTGTGGGACCACCAGACCCATGAAGAAACCCTTCCACCCCACAGAGTACAAACCTCTGTCTCTGGAATAGCATTGGGGGGCTCTGCCCCATATCCCCCATCAGACAAAGCCACCAGAGCGAAGGTGGCAGCTAGGCTCCACGACAGCCAGGGCCCCATCGCCGAGGGTCCTGCCAGGAGGGTCTCTCCAAGATGCTTGCTCCTTTATCCTCTCGCTGCTTTATGTCCCCCCATAGCAGTCAGGAGGGGATGAGTCACGGAGGCGGCGCCAGTTGTTAAACATTAGTAAATCCAGCCTAGAGGAATCCCGGTGGTGTTGCTGCTCGACTGGGATTTTTCCATTTGAGCCCACACCTGGGCCAGGTGATGGGCCAGGACAACTTGGGAAATGGCAGCAGGGTGGTGAGTAAGGGGCTTTTTAAGCAGAGGTTGGATGGCCATCTGTCAGGGAAACTTGAGCTGAGATTCCTGCTTTGCAGGGGGTGGACTAGAGGACCCTTGGGGGTCCCTTCCAACTCAAAATTGGATGGCTCTAAGACATACCCTCCAGCATTCCTCAGATGAAAATAGGGACATTTCTCACTCCCCGCAAACTGATCCTTCTTGACTCCCCATTTTTTGTCGTCATCGTCGCCTGCCCCCTGGCCGCATAACATTTCATTTTAGAAGCATTTTTAGGGAAGGTTTTCATGTTTGAAGTTTTATTCTGTTTTTAGTGTTCTGTTAGGAGCCACCCAGAGTGGCTGGGGAGGCCCAGCCAGATGGGTGGGGTATAAATAATGAAATTATTATTATTATTCTCAGTGGTGGCGCCCACCCTGTGGAATGCCCTCCCATCGGATGTCAAAGAGGAAAACAACTATCTGCCCATCGTTCTGCCTGGACACTGAGGTCCAGCGCCGAGCGCCTTCTGGCAATTCCCTCCCTGCGAGAAGCCAAGTTGCAGGGAACTGGGCAGAGGGCCTTCTCGGTGGTGGCGCCCGCCCTGTGGAACGCCCTCCCAACAGATGTCAAAGAGGAAAACAGCTACCAGATTTTTAGAAGACATCTGAAGGCAGCCCTGTTTAGGGAGGCTTTTAATGTTTAATAGATTATTTTATTTCGTTTTCTGTTGGAAGCCGCCCAGAGTGGCTGGGGAAACCCAGCCAGATGGGTGGGGTATAAATAATAAATTATTGTTATTATTATTCCGGGAATGTCCCTGGGAAATCGGAACACGTGGAGGGTCTGCTCTCAGAGCTCAATTATTCTGGGGGGGTTAGGTGGAGACAAGAAGCATTTCCTTGCAGGTCCCAGCAAAGGAGATGTGCAAAGGATTGCTGCACATTTTAAACTTAAAGGGTGGCTGTGTCTCGGTTCAAATGTTGCTTCTGAAACTGCAGATTAGGTTCGTTTGTCAGTAAACACGAAGCTGGATCAAATTTATTCCCCTTCCCTAGATGGGGTTAAGCCCCACGGAATTCCATAAGACCTACTTCTGAGTGAACACAGATAGGATTACAGTGGTACCTTGGTTGTCAAACGCCTTGGTACTCAAACAACTTGGAACCCAAACACTGCAACCCCGGAAGTAAGTGCTCCGGTTTGCGAACTTTTTTCAGAAGCCGAACGTGCTCCATTTTGAGTGTTACGCTTCCGTTTTGAGTGTCACCTTGAGATCTGTCTGTTTTTGCTATTTATTTTGCTTTTTTTTGTTGTTTTTTGTGAGTTTGTGGAACCCAGTTCAGCTACTGATGGATTGATTGTGTGACTGCAGTACATTGTTTATTGCTTTCATTTTATGGATCAATGGTCTCATTAGATAGTAAAAGTCATGTTAAATTGCTGTTTTAGGGGTGGTTTTTAAAAGTCTGGAATGGATTAATCCGTTTTGCATTGCTTTCTATGGGAAAGCGTGCCTTGGTTTTGGAACGCTTTGGTTTTGGAACGGACTTCCGGAACAGATCAAGTTTGAGAACCAAGGAACAACTGTATGCTGTAAATCTCCTCACCCCAGCATGTTCCCAAATTCCAGAATCCTCCTTCCCAGCTGCTATTCTATTTTTTAAAAATTAAATAAAAATATTGCAATCACGGATGATTTATTGCATGGTTTGTTAATTAATTAATAGACTTCTTACACATCAAAATGTCTTCCAAGCAGTTTACAAGGATACAATCAGTGATAACACATAATTAGAATACTTCCAGCAACATATTTAGCTGCTATTCCTGTATGACAGGGGGTTGGACTAGATGACCCTTGGTGTGCCCTCCACCTCTATGATTCTACGATTACAGCTCATTCCGTGTCAGGTCTGGTCTTCAGCGTCCGTCGAGGACTCTGCGCCCTGGGTAGGGGCTCAGGCTTTGGGAGGTAGAGTAACTTCTTCGCTGGAATCTCCCTCGGACTCCGAGTGGCTTCCGATCCAAGTCTCCTTTGTGCTCCCCTGGGCAGGCGGGGCCACGATCATCAGCCCCGAGTAGCAGCCCCGGCAGACGGCCCGGGTACCCGAGCGCTGCTTTGCCCTGGCCCGCGCTGGGGCGGCCCCCCTCAGGGACCTCTTTGTCCTGGACTCGGACCTCGGCTCCTGCAGGGAAAGGGGAAAGAGGGAGGTGGGAGACAAAATTCACACACACACCCAGCATCCACCCAACCGCTTTGATCAGCGGAAACAACTACAGGTTTCACTTCACACCTGTTTCACATTTGGAACTCCCTGCCTCTTGATGCCAACCAAGCACCTTCGCCCTGCTCTTTTTGGCACCTGCTTAAAACATTCTTGCTTGGACAAGCCTCTCTGGATGCTTAGAAAGTCAGTGTTTGTTTCAGCCTGTTTTAGTATTTTACTTTTCAACTCCCATCGTGGATTTGCTGATTAATTTATTGTTCTATCTTTTGTAAACTGCTTTTTAGGAAATAATAATCGAGCAATATATAATTTCTACGAAACAAGCAAACAAACCCAGTGCGGAATCCGCTGAGACGATGAGCATGATGGGAAATAATAAAAGCCCAAGCTCAATAGTTTCATATGGTTTATTTAAATCATTGGGGGGGGTTACTGGGGGGGCACTAAGAGGCAAGGGGGTGGCCCTGGGGCACAGGAGGTGCTAATGACCACTGGGCATTAAAAGAGGGTGGGGGAAGTACCTTTTATCATCTGTGGTGGAATTGTAATGTAATCAGAAAATTCGGGGGAATGATATATAACAAAATGAAAAAAATGTTTAAATTAACCTTTGTTATAAAACAGTTGCTTTTTTATTGGGATTATAGGTACCGAGATCCCAAAAGATCAGAAGAGATTGTTCATGTATGCTACAACAGACGCTCGGATGTTGCTAGTCCAGAGATGGAAGGAAGAGACAGCCCAAACCAGAGAAGAATAGCAAATCAAGATGGCAAAATTAACTGGGAAGAAACAAAATAAAAAAATTCCTTCCAGCAGCACCTTTTTTATTTTGGTATGAGCTTTCGTGTGCATGCAACACGGACCAACACGGCTACCTACCTGTAACTTAACTGGGAAGCTCAGAGACCAAAAAGACTAGAAATTTTAAAAAAGAATGGGAAATGTTTAGAATGTATATACACAAAATTATTGCAAACAGGTTAAAACATTAGCAGGAGTCTAAATACACTTGCAATGCATCAGAAAGTATAGATAACTTAGGAAGATGAGAAATTGGAGAAGTATTGATATGAAGTTGAAAATAGAATCAAGAGGACCCATGGATGGGATGGGGGGAAGTCAGGAGATTCAGAGAAATCTCAACATGTGGAATGTGTATGATCTTTTGATGTAATTTCATCTTCCCTCTCTCTTTTTCTTTCTCTTTTTTGGAAAATCTAATTAAAAAATGATAACAAAAAATAAATAAAAGAGGGTGGAGGAGAAGCCTATCGATGGCCACTAGCTACAAGGACCATGCTTTGCCTCCAAAGAGGCAGAGATGCTTCTGAAATACCTGTGCCTAGGAAGTGTGCCACAAACAGAGGGCTGGATGAGTCCTTATATACTCTCTCCTGCAGACTCTGGAAGGCTCAGATTTGCCATCACCTCAACCTGGAATAATCCCCTTCCTTGCCTCCATTCCCACAAGGACTCCTATTTCACCTGCGAATGAGAGCCTTGCCAAGCTGGGCAAACATCTCTTTCTTAGGCTGGGCTCCCCCCAAGACAGGGATTCCTTCCCCCCCCCCCAGGCCCAGACATACCTGCTGGCTTCGCTCCAGGGGTGGAAAGGTGGGATCCTGAATCCACAAGCGAACTGGGAGCTGCTCTACCTGCGGACGGCGCTGCTGCAATTCAGGATGGTATAATGCTTAGGCCAAGTGGGGGGAAGAGAGAATTTTATGAGACATACCCACCCACCCCCCAGCTGTCCATCTTCTGTCCTTGGAGAGGCAAACCAGCTGTGGGTTAAGACGCAAAGCCAGAAGCCGCCGGTTCCTCGTTTGCCAAGGAGCAGCTGGCTGTGCAGAGCGCTGATTGGATAGCTTGGGTGGCAGTAACACAGCCATTCCCCGCCCACAGGGGATATTTTCCAAAGCCCCATTTAAAACCCTGAAGAATTGGCATTTCAGAAAGAGGTATGAGCCCGTGCAAAAGAGCATCTGCACAGAATGGAATCTTTCCTCCCATTACAGTGGTAACTTGGTACTCAAACAACTTGGAACCGAAAAATGGCAAACCTGGAAGTAAGTTGTCAGAGGGTCATCGAGGCTACTCTAGAATAACTCCACTTGAGTCCAGTTTGTCTTTAAAGACTTTTATTGTGCATAGTATTTTCAGTGCAGAGATAGCTTAAAACATGACCTCTCAGTCCGAACCAGAATCCGGCAATGGCGTACGTCTGTATCTACGCCAGCAAAGTAGTCGGGGCGCCCCAAAACGCCTCCCCCTTGACCTGCGTCGTGGCGCTCTCCTTAACTCTTCTGCTGGAAGGAGCGATGCCCTCTCAGTCTCCTCCCGGTCAAGGCGGTGGAAGGGCTCTCCAGCATCCTTGAGCCCTTGCCCGCATCTCTCCTCCCCTGAGCCTTCCCCTCTTTCTGCCCGCTGGTTTCTCTCTCCCTCCGAGTCTTTCCCCTCCCCCCGGCTACTTCAGACTGCTCCCCATGCTTGGCGAGGTGGACGTCAGGATGATGGGGGCTGGCTCCCTGTAGGGAGTCACCCTTACATAAGTGTTTCGGTTTGCGAACATTTTTCGGAAGCCGAGCATTCGCCGTTTTGACTGTTACACTGAGGTCTGTCTGTTTTTGCTATTTATTTTGTGTTTGCGCCTTTTCCTTTTCCTTTTTGTGACTGTGTGGAACGCAGTTCAACTACTGATTGATTGATTGATTATGTGACTACAGTACATTTTTTATTGCTTTCATTTGATGGATAAATGGTCTCGTTAGATAGTAACATTCATGTTAAATTGCTGTTTTAGGAGTGGTTTTTAAAAGCCTGGACCAGATTAATCCGTTTTGCGTTGCTTTCTATGGGAAAGCGTGCCTTGGTTTTGGAATGGACTTCCGGAACGGATCAAGTTTGAGAACCAAGGTACCACTGTTTTTCCATGACTGTTCCTTCATTTACCTTTTCACACCCACTAGCTGCCAATCCGTCTCTGTGTCCACAGAGGAGCAGCTCAGAGACAAGCTCAGCACCTCTCCTCCTCTTGGTGGAAAACTAAGCTCACGACATTCCCTTTGTGCTTACCGGTACCTGATGAAGAGGTGAGAAACAACTGGGACAGAACCTCTGCCTTCGGGATTCTCTTGAATCCTGTTCACGGAAGGAAAAGAGCATCAAAGTGCTGCTTTCACTGTTCACAGCCAGCCCAGGAACAGGCAGAGAGAAATCTCCGCGTTGGAGCCAAAACAGAGCCAGGGTCAGGGCAAGGTTTCCAGGCCTTCTCCTTGGGCTGCCGGATTGTGAAGCTGACCCAGTGGACATCGAGGGGGCTTTTTATGGCAAGGGAGTGAGGGGACTCCAGACAAGGCAGGGGAGCTCCCGCTGCCCACCTTCCAGCCCCCACAGCCCCAAACATACCTGGAGGCTTTGTTCCACACCTGGCAACTCCTCCACCGATCGGACATTTCTCTTGGCAGCCTCCTGCAGAAGGAATGAAATTTAGAGGGCCATACAGTTCCACAAGAGAGCATCGCATTTCAACCTTGCAAGATACTGAGACGAAGCTTGGTTGTGGGAGAAAAGAAAACTTTTCCCGAGCGGCTCCACCACTCCTCCATCTTCTCTCCTTTGAGGGACGGCCCTGCTGTGGATTCACAATCTCTTGAGACACAAACCCAGAAGCCACTGGCTCCCCCTGTGTCAAGGAGAATCTGGCAGCGCCAAGTGTGGATTGTCTAGCCTTGGTTGCCGTCAGACAAAGCTGTGTAGCATCCGAGGCAGGGATTTAGTCTAGGGGGAAGGTGCACCAACCTGCCCCCACATTTGAAAGCAGCACGGACCCCACAGAACTCCCTGCCTCTTGATGCCAACCAAGCACCTTCGCCATGCTCTTTTTGGCACCTGCTTAACATTCTGGCTTGGACAAGCCTGTCCGGATGCTTGGAAAATCAATGTTTGTTTCAGCCTGTTTTCGTATTAAACTTTTCCACTCCCATTGTGGATTTGTTGATTAATTGATTGTTCTATCTTTTGTAAAATGCTTTTTAGAAAATAATAATCGAGCAATATATAATTTCTACGAAACAAGCCCAAGCTCAGTAGTTTCATATGATTTATTAAATCATTGGTGGATTACTGGGGGGGGGGAGAGGACTAAGAGGCAAGGGGGTGGCACTGGGGCACAGGAGGTGTTGATGACCATTGGGCATTAAAAGAGGGTGGAGGAGAGGCCTGTCGACGGCCACTAGCCACAAAGACCATGCTTTGCCTCCAAAGAGGCAGAGATGCTTGTGAAATACCTGTGCCTAGGAAGTGTGCCACAAACAGAGGGCTGGATGAGTCCTTTCTCTCTCCTGCAGACTCTGGAAGGCTGAGATTTGCCATCACCTCAACCTGGAATAATCCCCTTCCTTGCCTCCATTCCCACAAGGACTCCTATTTCACCCGCGAATGAGAGCCTTGCCAAGCTGGGCAAACATCTCTTTCTTAGGCTGGGCTCCCCCCAAGACAGGGATTCCTTCTCCCACCCCCCAGGCCCAGACATACCTGTTGGCTTCGCTCCGGGGGTGGAAAGGTGGGAGCCTGAATCCACAAGCGAACTGGGCGCTGCTCTTCCAGTGGAGGGCGCTGCAATTCAGGATGGTATAATGATATAACGCTTAGGCCACGTGGATGGGTGGGGGGAAGAGAGTATTTTATGAGAGATACCCCCCTCCCCAGCTGTCCATCTTCTGTCCTCGGAGAGGCAAACCAGCCGTGGGTTAAGACGCAAAGCCAGAAGCCGCCGGTTCCTCGTTTGCCAAGGAGCAGCTGGCTGTGCAGAGCACTGATTGGCAAGCTTGGGTGGCAGTCACACAGCCATTCCCCGCCCACAGGGGATATTCTCCAACGCCCCATTTAAAACCCTGAAGAATTGGCATTTCAGAAAGAGGTATGAGCCCGTGCAAAAGAGCATCTGCACAGAATGGAATCTTTCCTCCCATTACAGTGGTAACTTGGTACTCAAACAACTTGGAACCCAAACACTGCAAACCTGGAAGTAAGTGTTTCGGTTTGCAAACATTTTTCGGAAGCCGAACATTCGCCGTTTTGAGTGTTACACTGAGGTCTGTATGTTTTTGCTATTTATTTTGTGTTTGCGCCTTTTTCTTTTCATTTTTGTGACTGTGTGGAACTCAGTTCAACTACGGATTGATTGATTGATTATGTGACTACAGTACATTTTCTTTTGCTTTCATTTGATGCATCAATGGTCTCGTTGGATAGTAGCAGATAAGTATAAGTATGTAGATAGTAAAATTCATGTGAAGTTGCTCTTTTAGGGGTGGTTTTTAAAAGCCTGGAACGGATTAATCCGTTTTGCATTGCTTTCTATGGGAAAGCGTGCCTTGGTTTTGGAACGCTTTGGTTTTGGAACGGACTTCCGGAACGGATCAAGTTTGCGAACCAAGGTACCACTGTTTTTCCGTGACTGTTCCTTCATTTACCTTTTCACACCCACTAGCTGCCAATCTATCTCTGTGTCCACAGAGGAGCAGCTCAGAGACAAGCTCAGCACCTCTCCTCCTCTTGGTGGAAAACTAAGCTCACGACATTCCCTTTGTGCTTACCTGCTCAAGAGATGTGTAACAACCAGGACAGAACCTCCGCCTTAGGGGTTCTCTCGGCACCTGTTCATGGAAGGAAAAGAGCATCAAAGTGCTGCTTTCACTCTTCACAGCCAGCCCAGGAACAGGCAGAGAGAAATCTCCGTGTTGGAGCCAAAACAGAGTCAGGGTCAGGGCAAGGTTACCAGGCCTTCTCCTTGGGCTGCCGGATTGTGAAGCTGACCCAGTGGATATCGAGGCTGCTTTTTCTGGCAAGGGAGTGAGGGGTCTCCGGACGAGGCAGGGGGGCTCCCTCTGCCCACCTTCCAGCCCCCACAGCCCCAAACATACCTGCAGGCCTGGCAACTCCTCCACCGATCGGACATTTCTTTTGGGAGCCTCCTGCAGAAGGAATGAAATTCAGAGGGCCGTACATTCGCACAACAGGACATCGCATTTCAACCTTGCACAATACTGAGAGTTTTCCCGAGCGGCTCCACCACTCCTCCATCTTCTCTCCTTTGAGGGACGGCCCTGCTGTGGATTCACAATCTCTTGAGACACAAACCCAGAAGCCACTGGCTCTTCTCGTGTCAAGGAGAATCTGGCAGCGCCAAGTGTTGATTGTCTAGCCTTGGTTGCCGTCAGACAAAGCTGTGTAGCATCCGAGGCAGGGATTTAGTCTAGGGGGAAGGCGCACCAACCTGCCCCCACATCTGAAAGCAGCACGGACCCCGCGGAACTCCCTGCCTCTTGATGCCAACCAAGCACCTTCGCCGTGCTCTTTTTGGCACCTGCTTAAAACATTCTTGCTTGGACAAGCCTGTCTGGATGCTTGGAAAGTAAGTGTTTGTTTCAGCCTGTTTTAGTATTAAACTTTTCAACTCCCATCGTGGATTTGTTGATTAATTGATTGCTCTATCTTTAGTAAACTGCTTTTTAGGAAATAATAATCGAGCAATATATAATTTCTACGAAACAAGCAAACAAACCCAGTGCGGAATTTGCTGAGACGATGAGCATGATGGGAAATATTAAAAGCCCAAGCTCAATAGTTTCATATGATTTATTAAATCATTGGGGGATCCCTGGGGGGGGACTAAGAGACAAGGGGGGCACAGGAGGTGTTAATGACCATTGGGCATTAAAAGAGGGTGGAGGAGAAGCCTATCGATGTCCACTAGCCACAAAGACCATGCTTTGCCTCCAGAGTCAGGCGCAGAGAATCTTCTGAAATACCTGTGGCTAGGAAGTGTGCCACAAACAGAGGGCTGGATGAGTCCTTACTCTCTCCTGCAGACTCTGGAAGGCTCAGATTTGCCATCACCTCAACCTGGAATAATCCCCTTCCTTGCCTCCATTCCCACAAGGACTCCTATTTCACCTGCGAATGAGAGCCTTGCCAAGCTGGGCAAATATCTCTTTCTTAGGCTGGGCTCCCCACAATACAGGGATTCCTTCTCCCACCCCCCCAGGCCCAAACATACCTGCTGGCTTCGCTCCAGGGGTGGAAAGGTGGGACTCTGAATCTGAAAGTGATCTGGGTCGTAGAAAAGCTGCTCTTCCTGCGGACGGCGCTGCTGCAATTCAGGATGGTATAATGCTTAGGCCAAGTGGGGGGAAGAGAGTATTTTATGAGACGTACCCACCCACCCCCCAGCTGTCCATCTTCTGTCCTCGGAGTGGCAAACCAGCCGTGGGTTAAGATGCAAAGCCAGAAGCCGCCGGTTCCTCGTTTGCCAAGGAGCAGCTGGCTGTGCAGAGCACTGATTGGCCAGCTTGGGCGGCTGTCACACAGCCATTCCCCGCCCACAGCCCCATTTAAAACCCTGAAGAATTGGCATTTCAGAAAGAGGTATGAGCCCATCAAAAAGAGCATCTGCACAGAATGGAATATTTCCTCCCATTACAGTGGTGATTTGGTACTCAAACAACTTGGAACCGAAAAACAGCATACCTGGAAGTAAGTTGTCAGAGGGTCGTCGTGGCTACTCTAGAGTAACTCCGCTTGAGTCCAGTTTGTCTATAAAGACTTTTATTGTGCATAGTATTTACAGTGCAGAGATAGCTTAAAACATGACCTCTCAGTCCGAACCAGAATCCGGCAATGGCGTACGTCTGTTTCTACGCCAGCAAAGTAGTCGGGGCGCCCCAAAACGCCTCCCCCTTGACCTGCGTCGTGGCGCTCTCCTTAACTCTTGCGCTGGAAGAAGCGATGTCCTCTCAGCCTCCTCCCGGTCAAGGCGGTGGAAGGGCTCTCCAGCATCCTTGAGCCCTTGCCCGCATCTCTCCTCCCCTGAGCCTTCCCCTCGTTCCGCCCGCTGGTTTCTCTCTCCCTCCGAGTCTTTCCCCTCCCCCCGGCTACTTCAGACCCACTGCTGCTCCCCATGCTTGGCGAGGTGGACGTCAGGATGATGGGGGCAGGCTCCCTGTAGGGAGTCACCCCTACACAAGTGTTTCCGTTTGCGAACGTTTTTCGGAAGCCGAGCATTCGCCGTTTTGACTGTTACACCGAGGTCTGTCTGTTTTTGCTACTTATTTTGTGTTTGCGCCTTTTCCTTTTCCTTTCTGTGACCAACCTGCCCCCACATTTGAAAGCAGCATGGACCCCACGGAACTCCCTGACTCTTGATGCCAACCAAGCACCTTCGCCGTACTCTTTTTGAGACCTGCTTAAAACATTCTTTATTGGACAGGCTTGTTTGTTTGTTTCAGCCTGTTTTAGTATTTAAATTTTCAACTCCCATCGTGGATTTGTTGATTAATTTATTGTTTTATTTATACCCCACCCTCCCTAGTCAAAACCGGGCTCAGGGCGGCTGACACCAGTAAAATTACAATAAGACGTAAAAGAAAGAAAAACAATTAATTAAAATACGGGTTAAAATACAATTGAAATTTAAAATTTTAAAATGCAGCATCATTTTGAAGTAGCCCAAATCAAAACCATAAGGGAGGAAAACATAGGGGTCAGACTGAGTCCAGCCCAAAGGCCAGGTGGAAGAGCTCCGTCTTGCAGGCCTTGAGGATAGATGTCAAATCCTGCAGGGCCCTGGTCTCCTGTGAGAGAGCGTTGCACCAAGTCGGGGCCAATACTGAAAAGGCCCCGGCCCTAGTTGAGACCAATCTAACCACCTTATGGCTCGGGATTTCCAAAATGTTGTTATTTGTGCGCCTTAAGGTCCTCCGTGGGGCATACCAGGAGAGGTGGTCTGTTTGCCTTTCATTGGGGCCGTGGCTATGGGTCTCCTTTGCGTCCGAATTTACCACGCTACTGCTGCTGCGTGCGGTTTAAGGCTCTCCTCCAGTAACTCTCTCTCCTGCATCTTCTGGGCAGCCCCCTATTCCCCAGCCCACTATCCTGGTAATACTACTTATAATAATTTTATTACTTTGACCCCGTCCATCTAGCTGGGTTTCCCCAGCCACTCTGGGCGGCTGTCCCTGCGCTGTCTCCATTCCTACAAAGACTCATTTTTTTCTGGGTCCAGGCAGCCTCCGCAGGCAAGCCTGAGCTCTAGCGCTGAGGTGCCGTCCCTTTCACGAATTGCTGTCCAGAGTCCCTGGAAGAAGGTGCGCGTGATTGCACAAGGCCTGCAGGCAGCGGCAGGGTCAGGTAAATATCAGAAGAGGTGCTGGACAGTCTGTCCTCTCCCTCCTGGCCCTGGGCTTTCTGGGGACCTGGCATGGTGAAGCAGGGGCCGGGTGTGGGAAACCAGAGTCGCCCAGCCAGAGGCAACATTCTGATGGATTCTTTCCTGTGGGTTAAGATGGGCTCAGACTAGCGGGTCATATTGGGGCTCTGTACCGAGGAAGAAGCGGTAACAATAAAGGACATCTGAGCATGCACAGAGTGCTTTCGCCTCTTCTTCGCTGAGAAACCACGACCGATGCCACTTCGTTTTCAGAACTGGAGAGCACAACTTCCATGACTGAGAACCCAGAATTTCTTTTGGTTAGGAGCTAAGAGAATAAGAAACGTCTGGCTGCTGGATCAGGCCAGTGACCCGTTGAGCCCAGTATCCTGTTCTCACAGTGGCCAGCCAGGTGCTTATGAGAAACCCACAAGCAGGATCCGAGCATGAGAGCCCTCTCCCCTCCTGTGGCTTCCAGCAACTGCCACCATGGCCAGAGGCCACTGTTAGCCTCCTCCTCCTCCTCCTCCTCCTCCTCCTCCTCCTCCTCCTCCTCCTCCATTAATTTAGCTAATCCTCATAGAATCATAGAATTGTAGAGTTGGAAGGGACCCAGAGGAGCATCTAGTCCAACCCCTTGCAATGCAGGCAGGGGCGTACCCAGGATCAAAACTGGGGGGGGGGGGACAAGAGAGGGGAAGAGAGAGGAAAGGAAGTGAAATATACTCGGTGTCGAGAGAAGGAAGGAAGGAAGGAAGGAAGGAAGGAAGGAAGGAAGGAAGGAAGGAAGGAAGGAAGGAAGGGGTGGGTGAGAGAGAGAGAAGGAAAAAGAAGGAAAGAAAGGAAGGAAGGAAGGAAGAAGGAAGGAAGGAAGGAAGGAAGGAAGGAAGGAAGGAAGGAAGGAAGGAAGGAAGGAAGGAAGGGGTGAGAGAGAGAGAAGGGAGGGAGAGAGGGAGAGAGAAAAAGGAAGAAAGAAAGAGGGGGGAAGGAAGGATGGAAGGAAGGAAGAATGGAGCTCCTGTCCGCCCCCCCCAGCTCAGGCTGCTCCTCCCCCCCTCCCATGTTCCTGTTGCTGGCTGCAGCTGCGGAGGTGGCGGAAACAGCCCAATTTCCATAACCCGCAGCGACTTTCCCCCTTCAGTTTTCGGAGGGGAAAAGTGTGGGTTATGGTCCGTAAAATAGGGTGATTTTTTTCCTTCGGGGGGGGGCAGCTGCCCCCCTGGCCCTTGTTGGTACGCCCATGAATGCAGGAATAAAAGCGTATTTTGTAAAATGCACTTTGCATATTATGTATTCTCATAGGTGTCTAAGATGAAATATTATCTGGAAGAAGCACCACGGACAGAATAAATGCCACACACAGGAAGACAAGGATACAGTTTGAGTGCCTCACTTGTAGTTTTATAAATCACTTAATGCGTCGATACGAAGGGAAGTTGTTAATGTTGCAGTTGTTGTATAAGGGATTATTATAATGACTGGAATGTAATTGAAATTAATAAGATTTTGGAACGCAGAAATAAAGAAAATTCCATCAATTCTAGCATGCGGAGGACCACCTTATCTAAATTATATAATTTGGTTGAACAATTGGTATTACTAATTGTATTATAAACAGGAATTGGTATAATGAGGCTATTATTGGATCATGGTTGAAAACTAATAAAAATGATTATAAAAAGACAAAATATTATATTGATTGTGGTCTTTTCTAGGTTCTTGTAAAGCCATCCAAGTTGATGGCCGTCGCTGCCTCTTGTGGGAGGGAGTTCCATAGTTTAAACTATCTGCTGCATGGGAAAGAATGTCCTTTAGTCCATTCTGAATCTCCCAACCTGGCATGACGTTCAACGCCTATGAGTTCTTGTCTTTTGAGAGAGGGAGGAGAGGTTTTCTCCATGACTTTACAAACTTCTCTCGTGTCGCCTCTTCCTTTCCTTATCTCTAAACTAAAAAAAGAGGGAGGGAAACTTTCCTCTGTCCATTTTCTGTTCTCTGTGCACATGCATTTAAAATACTAGAAGAGTAATAACAGCGTTGCAAAAAATAAGCTCACCTGCCCTGTGCCAACAGCTGCAAAGGCGAAGAGAGAGGCCAGGACCAGCCCAAACGTCTTCATGGTTGCCAGTTTGTCTCTGTTTTCAGAGCCTAAAGCTGGAGGGAAGTGGATGTCCCTCCCACTGTCTATGACCCTGGCCTTTGACTCTTCATTTCCAGTAAATTTGAGGGGGGTTGGACAAGCGGAAACTCTCTGCCATTTCGTTCTTTCTAAAAGTATTTGTATACTGCGAAAAGTTAAAGCGTTGAACAAAAACAAACATAAAACAAAACCCAAGTAAATAAAACACAGGCATGGAAGGTAGTGACTGGAGCTATTTATGATTAAACAAGACAGGGTTACAAAACATGGACCCTATAATACCAAGGGAAAGTACTGAAGGCCATCTATGTATCGCTTAAAGGTATATAATGAAGGAGCCAGACGAACCTCCCTGGGGAGAGTATTCCCAAAACGGGGAGCCACTGCAGGAAAGGCCCTGTTCTCATGCTGCCACACTCTGGACCTTTCATGGAGGAGACCCATGAAGAAGGGCCTCAGAGGATGATCTCAGGGTCTGGGGCGGTTCATATGGAAAGAGATGGTCCTTGATGCTCAAACCACCTCAGACCCTCCAAGTGCCCCTATTTTCCAGGGACATCCCTGATTTAAGGAAGCTGTCCCGTTTTCTGATTTGATCCCCGAATGTCCCGGTTTTCCTTTGTTGTTGTTGTTGTTTAGTCGTTTAGTCGTGTCCGACTCTTTGTGACCCCATGGACCATAGCACGCCAGGCACTCCTGTCTTCCACTGCCTCCCGCAGTTTGGTCAAACTCATGTTGGTAGCTTCGAGAACACTGTCCAACCATCTCGTCCTCTGTCGTCCCCTTCTCCTAGTGCCCTCCATCTTTCCCAACATCAAGGTCTTTTCCAGGGAGTCTTCTCTTCTCATGAGGTGGCCAAAGTATTGGCGCCTCAGCTTCAGGATCTGTCCTTCCAGTGAGCATTCAGGGCTGATTTCCTTCAGAATTGATAGGTTTGATCTTGCTTAGATTGGAGAGTATGGAGTTATCCGACCCCCGAGCTATCTGAAAGCAATCCTGTATAGGGAAGATTTTTTTTAAAAAAAAAAAGTTTGGTGTTTTATTGTGTTTTTATATATGTTGGAAGCTGCCCAGAGTGACCGGGGCAACCCAGTAAGATGTGTGGAGTATAAATAGTAAAATTATCATTATGGAATGCGACGTCCCTATTTTCATCGGATAAATGTTGGAGGGTATGGTTTCGTAAACAACTGTATATAAAACCAGTGCTTTTTTCTATTAAAAAATGTTTAGGGGTACTCTCATTTTCCTACTCATATTGAAATACTGCCCCTCAATGAGGCCAAACTCACATTCACCTGTGTACCCCCAGAAAAAAGCACTGCATAAAACCATGTGATAAAAACCATATTAAACAGTTAACTGACATACAAAACCAGCTTAAGCAATTTATGGAAAAATTGGGGCTCTTTGAAATGTTTTAGAATAATAAGTTTAATGATAATGTTCAACCTCAACAACAACAACAACAATAATTTCATTATTTATACTTCAACCATCTGGCTGTGTTGCCCCGGCCTTATGCTGATGTCAACTTGTTGAATCAATTCTGGGTATCGGTTCCGGTTTCCGCCTGCAGGAATGGCGGACCTGTTTTCCATCTCTCTGACCTTCGTAAGGAATTTGGCGGTTGCTAGGGGAGTAAATGGCAAACCCCTACCCTCTCCGGGGGTTACGGAGAGGGGCCGCTGGCCCGCGATGCCCCCAGACCCACTCCGACTGTTTTTGGAGTGGGGGGAGCTTGGGCTGAGCACTTACGAGGGCCAGGACTCCCGGACGCTAATCTGCATGGCGGGGATTTCCATGGTTAAAGAAGATAATTAGGCTTAAATCTATGGACATACTTCAGAAGGAGGGGAAGAAGCGCTGTTTACTGCTGAGAAATTTATGCTGCTGAGGGAGAGGAGTCAAAGATTGTACAGCATCTGGAAGAAGGATTGATGGGGACGGAGCGATAAGGGAAGTGAGTTTTTATTTTTTTTTCTTCATATTGTTGCCTCGTACCTTCCCGGACGCGATGTCCTGGCTTGTTTGGAGTGAAAGAGAAGCAAAAGACTGTGTGAGTTGAACTTTATAACTGTTGTTACTGAGCATATTTTTTAAAGATGTGGAGTTGCCGATGAGAAAAGCCCCCCCCTAGTCGGACGGAAGGAGTTCTGGACGCGTTCGGAGGATTTATGAGCTGTGACGCACTTTAAATTGGAGCAGCGACCTGAAGCTAAGTTCAGCTATAGGGCAAGGAGATCCATTAATTTACCAAGAGTTTATGGTTTGATGTTTGGGTCTCCTGCCTGGAAAAGCTGTAAATTCTATAATGATCGTAAATCTTCATGGCTATGAGAGGAAACGAAAGTGATTTGAGTTTTTTAAGATGGCGCTGCTTCGTGCTGCTTCGACGCAACAGGGAGCTCCATTAAGAAGATTTATGGGGAGGCTGGACTGATTAACTCACACAGGAGAAAGAACATCTGTGAAACTTTGTTTGATATTTATCTCAGCAGCTGGGAAACAATCGGATGAAAGTGGAAAACATCTATGTGACTGTAAGGGGAAGATCTGGATTATTATGAACTTGGAGGACGATTTGAACTTTAGAAAAAAGACGGCAGTGGACAGTTGCGAGGAATTCCCAATTTCTTGAAGCATGGGAACCCAAATAAAAAATTCTTTAGATGATTTGGCATAACATTCGGTTTGATTGATATATATATGTGTATAATTTGAAATATTGAATGTGATATAATTGGTTTTAATTGGAAAATTAATAAAAATATTTCTTAAAAAAAAAAGAATCAATTCTGGGTATCTCTTTATGGATTTTATTGAATCCAAATCTTTTTTTTTTTGAAAAAAAAGGTTAAAATCAGAAATCATATAACTATTGTGGAAAGTTGTGCCCTTCATTGCCTTCTTGAGCTTGAGGGAGTAGGAAGGCTTTCAGCCGGTGTTTAAAAGTTGGCACAGAAGGTACCTGCTGAATTTATAGTGGCAGAGAGTTCCACAGGATTGGGTCGATGACACTAAAGGCTCAGTCTCTTGTTGCCAATGACAGTGAGGCTGAGCATTGCACAATTCAGGAAAGATATGAAAGGCAGTTACAAAAGCTTGCTGGTTCAGCAACATATGGAGCATTGATTTAGTGGGGAAATGGACAAAGAAATTAAGAATGGCCGGGGGGCGGGGCAGGATGAAAGTCACATTTAGCTCTGAAAGGCTTTGATTTTGCTATGTACATCAAGAAATCTGACATTTTTTGGTAGGTTTAAAAGCAGAGGTGCGAAAACGCCATCGTTGCAATATGCTGATCTTTGGAACTTCGGACTGTTTGTTGATGCTGTAATATGTATAATGGCCTCAGTCATGCCAGATGCCAGAAACAGGTCAAATAAAACCACTGGGGGAAATCTTATAAGCAGAACGTCATCTAATGACGCACCTTGGTAGGCTTGGCCAGACAAAAATGTTATTAAGGAGGCGCCGAAAAAGAGTACAGTGAAAGCACCTGTCTGGATTCAATAGGCAGGGAGTTCCAAAGTGTTTTAGCGCTGCCACACTAAAATATTTGAGTTGCTCCAGTTGACAAATGGGGGTCATATGGAAACGGTAACAGTGCCAATTCCGTCGGTCGAAGGAACTGAATGGGTGGCCCTGGGATAAAGTGATCTTGCAGGTAAATTGGTCCCAAGTTGAAACAAAATAAAAAAATTCCTTCCAGCAGCACCTTAAAGACCAACTAAGTTTTTTATTTTGCTATGAGCTATCGTGTGCAAGCACACTTCTTCAGATACACTGAAATAGAAGTCTCCAGATGCTTATATGTAGAGAAAGGGTGGGGAGGGGTATCACTCAGAGGGTGGTGGAAATGGGTGATTGACCTGTAAACGACTGCAAATGGAATTGCATGAAAAAGCAGGTTGTGTACTAATAGCATACCCTCCAACATGTTGCAACAAAAAACTGGGACACCATCTTCCATGAGAACGCAACCCCCCCCAATGGTGCTTTTGGGGGCACAACACCGAAAAACACATGTTTCGGGGGGCGCTGTATGAAACCACGGCTCCGAAAAAAGCGTGAGATCACAGCATGAGATTGTGGCGGTCAAAATTCCAACATTTTTTTTAGGGGGGGGAATGGGTTGTCCCGGTTTTTCCTGGACAGTTGAGGGGTATGTAATAACAACAGCTTGAACTTGGCCCAGTAGCAAATAGGCAGCCAGTGCATTATCTCTGAGCACAGACCTCATCTGTTGACAAGGTCTTGATCATGTCAGCAATCGTGCTGCAGCATTCTGCAAAGGCTCCTCCGTGTCAGAACGTTCCCTCTCAGGATAATTGGTTCCTGGTAAATGGCAGGCCAAATGGCAGAGGTCTCATTGTGGAATCTAGTCTCCCTTGAACTGGGGAAGACATCATTTCCATCTTCTCTGTGGGTTCCACCCGGTACAGATTCTCTCCTGTTTCGGTTATGAACTTCTAACAGGTCACCTCATCCTCACCTTTTCTCTAAACTAAAAAGCCCCACATGCTGGTAACCGTCTCCTTCCTTCCTTCCTTCCTTCCTTCCTTCCTTCCTTCCTTCCTTCCTTCCTTCCTTCCTTCCTTCCTTCCTTCCTTCTTTCCTTCCTTCCCTCCCTAATTTCTTCCCTTCTTTTTCCAGCAACTGGTACAGTGGAACCTCGGTTCTCGAACGTCTCCATTGATGAATGTTTCGGAACCCAAATGCAGAAAACCTAGAAGTAAATGCTTCCATTTTCTAATGTACCTTGGAAGTTGAATGGCTTCCACAGCGTTTTTCAATTTTCTCAATTGAATTTTCCAACAGCCCTTGGTTTTCCAACATTTCGGAAGTCGAGCAGTCTTTCGGAACAGATTACGTTCAAAAACCAAGGTTCCACCGTATTCAGAATTTACTGCCTCCAAGACAATGTGGCATTTTCCCTAGTTCAAACAAAGAGGCGTTTGTTTGTTTTTACTCCTCCCCACGGTCTGAATGAGCCAACTTGTCTATCTCCAATTTTCATATCAAGGAATGCAGGAAGGGAAGACAGATCCGGTGGCATCAACCAAGCCCCGAGGAGGCAAAGCAAGTCATCCAGACAGCCAAAAAGCTTCCGATGAGTTGTGGCTTGCTGGAAAAGGTTACAGCTGTCGTTCCTCGGAGAAAGGAGGCAGGTGACAGGCTGAGGAAGTGATCCAGGCCTAGATATTTAACAGGGGTAATTGTTAGGAGAGCTTTATTCCCCACACCAAGCCACAATTCCCAGGGGGGATAATAAAATCATAGCATGGTAGAATTGGAAGAGGACCCCCCCAAGGGTCATCTAGTCCAACCCCCTGCAATGCAGGAGTCTCAACTAAAGTATATATGAGATTACATGGGCGGTTTAGATGCAGAGGAATGGGGAACCCCCCAGGGAAGAAGGCTCAGAGCCCAGGGAGGGGTAGTGGGACCATGATGGGTGGTCAGAGGGAGAAGACTGGGAAGAGGAGATGCTGGGATCTGAAGAGGCAACAGGGTTTAGTGAGAGGGGAGAGTCTGTGGCAGAGAGAAGTCCAGACTTCGCAGAGTCAACCTCTCTCTAAGAATCAGCGCCCCCCCCCCCGAATGAGATATTTGGTAGAGTCAAATGTTACAGCAGTCTTGTAACTGTCGGGTCAGCCAGGGGCAGGAATGATCCACAGGCATAATGCAGAGACGAATCCAGGCCGTCTCTCCCATCAGCGTCCAGCTCTAGAGAGTTCCAACAGCCCTTTCCCGACGATTTATTACGACCTGTGTCTTGGAGGCGCTGAGTACATATTCAGAGTCCAGCAGAGATAAAAGGCAGACAAAGCCAGGCTGAGGTTGTGTACTAAAAGCTACTTTATTAATCCTTAAGGCAGAACAAAAGAAAACATGTCTCCTCTCTCTGAGAGACGTCTGAAGGGGGGGAAAGCAAACAGAAACAGAATACAGCAAACTTCCGCTCCTGTGATTCTAACAAGCTTTGCTGGAATGCATAACACAGGCATGTGACCTGCACAGTGAGAGGAATAGAAACTTAACAGTAACTCCATCCATAAAAACACGGCCGCCCCTGTGTCTGCACAGGCCTCTTAGTAAACTGAGAAACAGGGGCGAGCTGTCAAGGAGCAGCAGAGAAGAGCCATCTCTCTTCAGCTGTAGCTCAGGAGTAGAGTATCTGCTTTGCATGCAGATTCAAATCCTGCTGGAATCTCCCGGTAGGGTTGGGAAAGGCTCGTGTCTGAAATCCTGGGGAGCTGCTGCCAGTCAGTCTAGACAACAGTGAGCTTGGGGGACCGGTGGTCTGACTTGGTACAGTCATACCTCGGTTTAAGTACGCCTCGGTTGGAGTATTTCCAGTTGAAGTACTCCGCGGACCCATCTGGAACGGATTAATCCACTTTCCATTACTTTCAATGGGAAAGTTTGCTTCAGGTCAAGTACGGACTTCCGGAACCAATTACACTCATACCTCGGGTTAAGTACGCTTCAGGTTGAGTACTCCACGGACCCGTCTGGAACAGATTAATCCACTTTTCATTACTTTCAATGGGAAAGTTCACTTCAGATTAAGTACGCTTCAGTTTAAGTACTCCACGGACCGTCTGGAACGGATTAATCCACTTTCCATTACTTTCAATAGGAAAGTTACAGGTAGGTAGCCGTGTTGGTCTGAGTCGAAGCAAAATAAAAAAATCCCTTCAGTAGCACCTTAAAGACCAACTAAGTTTTTATTTTGGTATGAGCTTTCCTGTGCATGCACACGAATTTTTTAATTTTGTTTCAATAGGAAAGTTTGCTTCAGGTTAAGTATGCTTCAGGTTAAGTACAGACTTCCGGAACCAATTGTGTTTGTAAACCGAGGTACCACTGTATAAGGCAGATCCCCATATTCCTTAATATGGGTTCCAGGATCAGTTCCCAGCTTACCTGGAGAAGAGAGTCTCAGGTGGGAGGTGAAAAGTATATACCGGGTGACATGGCCTGGTTGGACACAATGGTGAAAGGAACCAGCTGGGGGGAACCCCCAGGGGGGGAAGAAGGCTCAGAGCCCAGAGATTATTGGTGGGATGACAGTGTGGTCAGAGGGAGAAGATGGAGAAGAGGTGTTGGAAGCTGAAGAGGTACTGAGCTTAGTGAGCGGGGAGAGTCTGTGGCAGAGAGAAGTCCAGAATTGGAGGCTGAGGCAGGAGAGGAGGGAGGCCAAGAGGCAGAGATGGGTCTGGCTGGTGCAGAGTCACGGGTGTCTCCTCCTGCTGCTGCTGCTGCTGTGACAAGCTCTCCTCCTGCCTTGTCTCCCAGAACTAGGAGAGGCATGAACAGGGCGGAGGAGAGGTTGGCACATGCAGGCGCAGTCTCCCCTGGAGAGGAGGAGACTTGGGCAGCTGTGTGGCGGCAGGGTCTTCCAACCTCAGCAGCTGCTTCACGGGGGCAAGACCTGCCGGAGTTGCTGTGCTCATTAGGCCTGACGCTCCTGTCCAGATCCTGCTTATGCTCATAAAGAGTCAACTCCCAGGTCTGGGAAGGGAATAGGGGTCTCCTGGCCACTCTCAGAACCCACAATTCTTTGGGAGAAGCCATTCATGGTGGAGGACAGGGCTATCAACTCCTAGCCAGGATAGCTTTGCTCTGTCCCCAGAGTCAGAGGCAGCGTTGCTTCTGAATCCCAGTTGCTGGAAACCGTAGGAAGGGAGAGGACTCTTGTGTTCGAATCCTGCTTGTGTGTTTCCTACAGGTATCTGGTTGGTCATTGTGAAGACAAGAGGCTGGACGGAGTGAGCCATTGGCCTGATCCTTTTTAATATATATATATAATTTGTTATTAAATTTTATTTTACAACACAAACACACACACACTCACTCACTCACACAAGTAAATATAAAAATAATAATAAACAAAGAAAAACGAAAAATGAAAATGAAAAGAAAAACAGTATCAAAGTAATATACAGAAAATTATACAAAACGAATAATAAACAATATATATATACCATATTTCAGTTCTTATTTTCTTCCAGTTGACTTCCTTCATCCTCAGCACAATTCTATTTTTATTTTTGGTAAACAGTTTCCATCTCATTTCTTTCTTACCCCTTTTTTCCGTTTTTAACTTTTACACCATAATTTGCTTTGCAGAAGTTAATTGAAACAAGTCCAAGTATTAATTTGAGGGCACTACTTTTTAAGGTATTCTATTTTTCTCATTCTTTTGGAATTTTTGCTTGGGCTGCCCCCTAATAGCCTCTGTCAATTTAGCCAATTCAATATAATAAAATAATTTGTCTTGCCATTCTTTTTTTTTTTGGTCGGTATTCTTTTTTCCAGTTTTTGGCAATTAGTGTTCTTGCAGCCCTGATCCTTACGTTCTTATGATGGTTTAAAGTTGTATCCTAACGTAGAACTTTAAATATATGGTGTGAATGTGGCCTAAGATGAAGCAATAAGGTTTTTCTGAAGAACTCTCGTCATTTGTATCCGTCAATATGGCACAGGCCGATCATCTGTTGGGGTGATCTTTGCCTGGTGGGGATGGGAATTCTGGGGTTCCGTTTCCCCCCTCAAACAGCACCATGGAGGTGATCTCTGGTTTGCAGGACTGCTTCAGGGGAACACAAGGGTGTCCAAAACGCCTCTCCAATGATGTGACCAAGCCAGGAAATTGCCTGGCACAGTAGGCAGAGATGGGGGTCTGTGTCTGCTCCTATTTCTTCACGGCACTTGAGGCTAAAGACCAGCAGAAACCCACTTTAGTTCCACTTGAGGGAACCGGGGGCCTGGGGAGAAGATCGCGGGGCTGGCTGCCAACATGTTTTCCTTGGCAATCGTCCTGCACTTTTAACAAACTTCAGACAGGATGCAGTAAGCAAAGGGGGCTGTCAGAACTCCAGGGCTGTGAGGGTTTTTTAAATTGTCTTTTGGTTTTGCCTGCTGTAATAGGAAGCTGATGTTTGAGACGGAAGAATCAGGCGAAAAGGTTGAGGCCTCCACCAGAGCCACTGCTCATTCCCTCCATCAACTGCGCTGCTCGGAGGGGGCAATGCTGACGGCACCTCATGCCCCAGAGGTGCCCTTCGTTTAGGTGGGATTCCTGCGTTGCAGGGGGTTGGACTAGATGACTCTTGGGGTCCCTTCCAACTCTAAAATTCTAGGATGCTACCGTACTAGAAATCGGGCTTCTAGTGTTGCTGCTTGAGCCCTCTGGAATCAGTTCCCAGCTGAAATCAAGTGGAACGCCCAGGAAGAGAAGTTCTCTGTGTGGTGAACCTAGGGCCCTCCAGATGTTGCTGAACTACATATTCCCTACTTGCCAGGTCTGATGGGAGTTGTTGTTCAGCAACATCTGGAGGGCCAAAGGTTCCCCACACCTGACCCAAAACACCTATGAGCCTCGTGACTCCCCCCCCCATCCCCTACATGGGTTCTTAAAACTACATATGAGTACATTCTCATATGTAGTTCTCATGAGTACAGGACAATGTCAATAAAGATATCTTATATCTTATCTTATCTTATCTTCTCCACAGTTTTCATTCAGAGAATCTCACAAAATGGTTACACAAACTGTTTGCATGTAAATTTTTAATGAAAATAAATAAAATATGTCAACAACAAACAAACAAACAAACACCTATGAGCCACCCAGAAGCTGCACACACCCTCTGAAAATAACCCTTCCGAGAGGCACAGATATTTTCCCAACTTCATTTCTTTGTTACAGGTAGGTAGCCGTGTTGGTCTGCCATTGAAACAAAATAAAAATAAAATAGAAAAATTCCTTCCAGTAGCAGCTTAGAGGCCAACTAAGTTTGTCATTGGTATGAGCTTTCGTGTGCATGCACACTTCTCTGAAGAAGTGTCTGAAGAAGTGTGCATGTACACGAAAGCTCATACCAATGACAAACTTAGTGCTACTGGAAGGAATTTTTCTATTTTATTTCATTTCTTTAATGTTCATATTTATAGCCAAAGACTCTGGGCGGGCACGTTGACAACCACACCTAGAAGCAAAATACCCATATAAAATATTGGTTCTTTAAAAAATATAAAAGCAACACGTTTTAAAAACACACGTTGACCCTGAATTGTCGCCAGCCAGCCGAGGCTTGCCTAGACCAAAAGGTCTTTAATATAAACACAAACAAAGGGCTTCACTGTGCCTTAAGAGGAAGAGAGCTCCGCCTCCACAGCAAGGGGGTGCCCCCCCAAACCCTCCTTGGTGTGTCTGGGCTGCCGTATCTTGGATGGATGGTGCATTTAAGGGGGGGGGGCATTCTCAGCCTGAGAGACCATGACGAGGCACCCTCAAGACGGCGGACCTACCCTCGAATGGTGTCCAAAAGATTTTGCCAAGCAGCTCCGGAGAAATGACAAAGAAGCTGGGGCAGAAATGTGGGGAAGGACCCCGGAGGCAAAATGGCGGCCACAGCAGCCAACTGGGCTGGCAGCCGAGCCTGACCAGCTGGAGGGGTGAAGGGCAAGATACATGGCCACCAATAGTTTGCCGCCTGCTCCTGCAGCACCCGCCGCCTGAGGACAGGCCCTACCCAGAGCAAAGGGCAGGAGGAGCAAGCCAACCGTCACCACCCTCTGCCAAGAACCCTCTTTCCCGCATCAGGGGTTGTTGTTGTGTTGCTCGCAGCTCCCTGCGGAGTGGCACCCCCCACAATGCACTGGGCCGGGTGACGTTTCCGTGCCCCAGTTCCCCATCCCCGGTCCTCTGGGAAGCCGGCTTTCTCTCTCGCCCCTCAGGGCCCCCGAGCTGGCCAGAGGCTCCCGTAGGCCTGGCGCCCAGGCGTAGCAGCAGGAGGGGTGCCGGGAGCCAAAGCAGAGGTCCGCCGGCCATCGGGTCCTCCGGAACGTCCCAAAGGGAACCCTCCTTCGCTGTGAGAGCGAGGAGCAGAAGTCCGGCAAGATGGTGACCTGCGCGCCGGCATAGCTGAGAGGCCGCCCACGGGCCGCCTGCAAAATGGCCGCCCTGTCTCCCGAGCGCAGGAGCTGGAGCACCAAGGGTCGGGGCCTGCCGCTGGGGTCCCAGGACGTGCCCCCTTGCACCCGGCGGGCGCTCTCAATCTCCAGGGGCGGGGCTTCCGGGGGCAGGCCCAGCAGGGTAGGCAAAGTCTTCTGCAAGAAGGCGACCGTGTCACTGCCTTCGCTCCCCTCCGGCAGGCCGAGGACGCGCAGGTTGTTGCGGCGGGAGCGGTTCTCCAGAGCGCGGAAGCGCCTCTCCATGCGCCGCACACACTCGCTCAGGCTGTGGTTCTCCATGCGCAGCGCCGCCAGCTCGAGGACCCAACCCCGGGCATCCTGCTCCAAGCGGTCCACGTGGCTCTGCAGGCGAGAGACGTCCCTACAGACAGCGCTCATGTCCGCAGAAAGGCGGTCCAGCTTCTTCGACAGGGCTGGACCCATGCCGTCTTCAACCTCAGGGCGGCATTCCTGAGGCTTCCCGTCCCCCCAGGTGCGGAGGGCCGGATTTGGGTCTACATTGAGACACCTTTTCTTGCGCAGATTTCCTGACTCGGCATCGCCTTGCAGTTTGCAGCTGTAGGACGAGGTGCCTGGAGTTTGGTCCTCACCTCCCTGTGCTGCAAATGAAGGATTTTTTAAAAAGCATGTAAGAAACGGCCCTTCTTCGTAGATCTTTCCCCCCGCTATGTTCTGGAGTGGTTGGGTGTAACCCCGATTGTGAAATATGCATCCAGAACTCATCTTCTTCCCCCCAAGTACCGCACTTAACATCCAGCCTAACTGAGAGTTCTGGAAATTCTGCTCAACATCTTGTGATGTTTTAGATCAGGGATGCTTTTATATGTAGAATCTTCATAACGGTGTGCATTGCTGATATTTTCACTGTTTGGTTGCTCTGAGATGATTTGCAGCAGTGTTTCCCAAACTTGGGTCTCTGGCTGTTTGGGGACTACAATTCACATCACCCCTGACCACTGGTCCCATTAGCTAGGGAGTTGTAGTCCAAAAACAGCTGGAGGGCCAAATTTGGGAAACACTGGTTTACGGGAAGTAATTCATAAATAATAATACTGGGTGGGGGGTGCTATTGTTTTGCTGGTTTCATTTCAACTATCTTTCGATGAAGGATGGTATAAAAATAAATAATAATAATAATAATAATAATAGAAGAAGAAGAAAATAAACAGAAGTTGCTTGCTTGTCTCCTGACCTAACTATGTGTGCACACTCTGCATATATCCCAAACCCCCAGATTTTTTAATTTACAGTTCCCATCAACCTCAGCCAGCCCTCCTTGCTTTTCCATCCAAGATGGGCAATATCCTACCAGCAGACACAACTAAGAAATGATCGACAGGATTGAGATATTTGCCGAGACTACAAAGGCTGCAGCTTCTCAAGCTTCCCGATTCACGGCTGTCCTTTGGGGATTTACCTGCCCCCAGCAACCTTTTCACCCCACTCTTGGGGGAGCTGGAATTGCTCAGCCTCTGAGCACCGAACTTGAGCGCGGCGGATCTCCCTCTCGAGAGGCAGAAATGCCCATTTCTCTTGGGGCAGCTGCCCCGGGCCAGAGTGCTTGAGGGGGCGGCTCCTGAAAAGAACGACAAGAGACATGGGCCGGCGTGAGCTGGAGATGCTGCTGTGGCTAAAGGGTCTTTTATAAAATAAAAGAGGACTGGATAAATTTAAGGAGGAGAAAGCTATCGCTGTCTGCCAGCTCCACAGTCTGAGGCAGCAATGCTTCTGAATCCCAGGATACGACACAGAAGTGTGTGCTCTTGTGCTCAGATGCTGAGCCCGTCCAATGGACCCGTGAGAATGGGAAGCTGGATTTTAAGACTCTGCGGCTGCTGCACCCCTTCTGTTGACTCACCTTGATGCTCCCTGCCAGCCTCGGGGGTCGGGCTCCTGTCCCCAGCCTCTATCTGTGGGAGAGAGTCACTCAAGGGCGTGGTGGCCGGACCGTCACTGCCCAGCGACCTTTCCTTCAGGCGGTTCCTCTGACCTGTTTGAAGCTCTGCAGGGGGAGAATATTAGGCTCAGACTTTTTGGCACCCCAAGATACGTTTCAGCAGTGGGCTATCATTGATTTAAATCAGGGGGTCACCAACCTTTTTTGACCTACGGGCACGTACAGGTTTTTAGTGTGTGCCACTGAAACATGGTTATTTCTATCCCTCCTACCAGGGATTGACCCCCTCCCTGCACCACAGAGAGAGAGAGAGAGAGTCAGAGAGAGAGAGAAAGAGAAAGAGAGACGGACGGACGGAAGGAAGGAAGGAAAACATAACACCGGTGCTTAAAGACATACATTGGCTCCCAGTATGTTTCCAAGCAAAGTTCAAAGTGTTGGTGCTGACCTTGAAAGCCCTAAACGGCCTCGGCCCAGTATACCTGAAGGAGCATCCCTACCCCCATTGTTCAGCCCAGACACTGAGGTCCAGCTCTTAGGGCCTTCTGGCAGTTCCTTCCCTGCGAGATGTGAAGTTACAGGAAACCAGGCAGAGGGCCTTCTCGGTGGTGGCACCTGCCCTGTAGAACGCCCTCCCATCAGATGTCAAGGAAATAAATAACTACAGGTATATGACTTCTTGAAGACATCTGAAAGCAGCCCTGTTTAAGGAAGTTTTTAATGTTTGATATTTTATTGTGTTTTTAATGTTCTGTTAGGAACTGCCCAGAGGGGCTGGGGAAACCCAGCCAGATGGGCGGGGTATAAATAATATTTTTTTTAATATTATCATTATATAATATTATTATTATCATCATCAATATTATCATCATCACCACCACGACCACCACCACCTCCCAAACTTTGCTTTTCCAAGGGATCTGGGTCAAAGTCAGATCCGATAGAATCTGCGCCTTGAAAACCACACACAGAAAAGAACAGAATGTGGGAAAGAATGTCTCTCTTCCCCACTTCCTCCTTCACCTCTATGTACTTTCCTCAGCCCTTCACAAATAAAGGGGCGATGTAGGTGCTCAGGGGCTTTCTGGGCACCAGCGGGAGATGCCCAGGGTGCCACAGCACCTACTGGTGCCATGTTAGTAACCTCTGATTTAAGTGTACACCTGCCCTACGCAGAATCCACAGGACAGAAGAAGAAGAGTTTGGATTTGATATCCCTCTTTATCACTACCCGAAGGAGTCTCAAAGCGGCTAACAATCTCCTTTCCCCTCCTCCCCCACAACAGACACTCTGTGAGGTGAGTGGGGCTGAGAGACTTCAAAGAAGTGTGACTAGCCCAAGGTCACCCAGCAGCTGCATGTGGAGGAGCAGAGACACGAACCCGGCTTCCCAGATTACGAGACTACCGCTCTTAACCACTACACCACACTGGCTCTGACACCACACTGACACTACCATTGCCTGCCCTTGCCACTGCCTTGCCAGAGGTGCAGCCCCAGAGGCTCACCTTCCTGGGCTGCCCTCCTGGCCTCCGCCTCCTCTTCCTTGGGACGTTTGCACCTTGGTTCTCCCCGCGTGCTTCTGGCCGGGGAATTGCTGGATGACAGGCTGCACGGACTGGGGCCCCGGGCAGTGATCTCCTTCAGGCACCTGAGCAGGCCCTGGAGAGGGCTGCTCTCACTCGCCCCTTCTGCGCAGAGAAAGGCAAAAAAAACCCATTACAAGGTGGATCTCAAAATTCAGTAAATCAGAGGGCCTTTGTTACTGAAGGCCGGCAGCTCCTGAGCGGCAAATTATTTCAGTGTATGCCACTTTCTTCCCTAGCATCCTTCTCCAGAATCTGGCTTTCCTACATGGCCTGTGGACAGATCTTTTCCCCAGCTGTGATGACCACAAATCTTATAGCAGGAGTAGAGGAGGCTTTCATAGGGACACGGGTGGCACTGTTAAACCACAGAGACTAGGGCTTGCTGATCAGAAGGTCGGCGGTTCGAATCCCCACGACGGGGTGAGCTCCCGTTGCTCGGTCCCAGCTCCTGCCAACCTAGCAGTTCGAAAGCACGTCAAAGTGCAAGTAGATAAATAGGTACCGCTCCAAGCGGGAAGGTGAACACCATTTCCGTGTGCTGCTCTGGTTCGCCAGAAGCGGCTTTGTCATGCTGGCCACATGACCTGGAAGCTGTACGCCGGCTCCCTCGGCCAATAACGCGAGATTAGTGCCACAACCCCAGAGTTGGTCACGACTGGACCTAAGGGTCAGGTCCTTTAGAAGAGGCTTTCAGGGCTGCTAGCCGGCATCACTATGCTCTGCCCAGGGCTGGATGAAGACCTTTAGAGGTCATAAGCAAACTAAAGATTTTGGTGCCCCCATATATATCAAATTCAAAATATAAACCATAATAGACCGTCAAATAAAATGTTGCTTTTCGAGATGAAGTGGAAATTTGGAAGAAGGAATACAAAAATCAATGTCAGAGCTAAAAAGCTAATCTACCCTGTTTCTTCGAAAATAAGACGTAGCCATAAAATAAGCCATAGCAGGATTTTTAAGCATTCAAGGAATATAAGGCATACCCCAAAAATAAGCAATAGTGATAGGCGCAGTAGAAATGCCGGCCGCGGCAGCAGAAGTAGGAAAAAAATAAGACATCCCCTGAAAATAAGCCATAGTGTGGGTTTTTTTGAGGAAAAATAAATATAAGATGGTGTCTTATTTTTGGAGAAACACGGTAACTAAAAACACAGGCCAGAAAAGGAAAGAAAGAGATAGGAAGATAGAGAAAGGATAAAGGGGAAAAGAAAAGAAACAGAAAAAAGAGAACTTCTGATTTCTTCATCTGTCTGCTATATATAAAAATCCAAAAACAAACCCACTTTCTATAGACCAGCATTATATTCAGTCCTCAAAACCAAATATCACAAGTTCATTTTCTCTTTCACGCAAAAAGTCTATGTTTCCAATCTTGACCATGACTTCTTTCCGATTAAACATGTCAACTTGGATGTGCCACTTTGGAAGCTTACAAAAGCTGCCCTGGCCTCTGGCGCCAGGACGCTCCTGCAGAGACCCTCACCTTCCTCAGCTGAAGAGACGCTCGCCTGCACTTCCCTTTGCTCCGAGCTGCCCTGGGCCTTGCTGGGGAGCGGCTGAAAGTGACCAGGAGAGTTGACGGGCCTTTCCGCCAGGAGATTCGCCAGGCCTTGGAGGCAGGAGCCGCTTGGTGCCCGTTTCCTCGCAGCTGCAGGAGCAAAAACAGGGGAAAAGGAGGGGAGTCACGTTTGAGCATTTGGCGGCAGAATGTCCCTCTCTCCACCCTCTGCCGATCCGGAGACAAGGGAAGGGCCAGCACAAGACATTTTGCCGCCTAAGGCAAATCAGAAAATGGCATCCCCCCCAGGAATTGCAATTTGTTAAAGGCGGCAAAAATCACAGCGTTTGAGGCCTGCCAGTCCCACTTCTGCTGCCTCCTCCTCTGCTCTATAGCAGCCTCTGCGGGGAAGCTGCAGACTGAGGTGGATGGAAGCAAACCAGGTAACCAGCAGGCACAGAACCCTGCAAATGTTCATGAGGATTGGCCCCACTTTCCTTGCTAGGTTTGCTGCCAGGCTAATGGGTGGGCTGAATGAAGGAGACAGCCGAGTTGCAGAACTGACCAAGGCTCTCTTGGGTATTGCAAGATCTGGCCTGCTATGGAATATGGAGTCTGTGTAGACGCAGACTTGCGTGTTTCAATATTCCCCTTATTACATTATCATTAAATGTATGACCTGCTTTTCACCAGCAGGTCCCAGGGAGGGATAAAACCATTTTTTCTGTTTCACCATTTAGAATGCTCATTTAAACATCCTTAAAATATCAAAGTCTTCCCTTCCTCTCTTTACATGGTTCATTTTGCATATCATAAATTCCTGCATATTTTACATAAACAGGGGTGGCCAACTCCCAATAGATTGCAAAATGAGTTAAAAACTGAGTTAAAAACTGGCGGTGATCTATCACCCACCACCCCTTTGGGGGGTTCAGGTCAAAATTGTTGAGCTTTTTTCAGGAAAGAAAGCCCTGTTTTTTTAGGGAGGAGGAAGGCCAGTTTTTTTTGGTTCAGATCATAGTTGTTGAGCTTTTTTCAGGGGTGGAATCCTCGTTTTTTGAGGGGGTCAGAGCTGTTTTTAGGGGAGCCAAAGTTGTTGAGCTTCTTTGAGGGGAGCCAGCGATCTGCCAGTGTTCTACCACAGATGTCCAGTGATCTACCAGTAGATCACAATCTACCTGTTGGACGTGCCTGAACTAAACCATTCAGTAATCCATTATTATATCCATCAAAACTTATTTACACTGTTTATCTTAATGCTGCCAGCATTTTCAAGTGTACACAATCACCCCATAAACATTTCCCAATCTTCTCTAAACATATGTGCTTCTTGTTCTTTTATTCTATATGTTAAGTTTGCGAGCTGCGCATATTCCATCAGCTTGAGTTGCCATTCTTCCTTAGTTGCGACCTCACTGGTTTTCCATTGGACTAAAACCATTTTAAGTTAAGAACAGTTAAAACAGATTGTATACACATGTGGATAATATATATTATTATTTGACTTCGCTGCTCCATTGTCTCCCGAGAGAGATGGATGCCAACCAACCAGATCTTACTAATAATAACAGTGATAGGAGAGCCATCTTCAAATATCTGAAGGGCTGTCGCCTGGAGGACAAAAAAGGAGATTCTAGCTAAAGATTCTGACTAAACCCCAGGAAGAATCTTCTGGTGGCAAGAAGGTCAGTGGAACGGTCTCCCTTGTGAGATGATGGACTCTCCCTCATTGAAGGTTTTTAAGCAGAGGTTCGATGGCCATCTGTCAGGGATGATTTAGCTGAGATTCCTGCAGCTCTCTGATTTACTGCACTGTTCTGTTTTTACTGCTACCAGGCATTGTTTTCAGTCATGCTAAGTATTATTTCAGACTGTGTTGCTGTTCTCTCACCTTCTGCCTGGGGATGCTGAACCCGACTTTCCCGGAGGCCCTGATCCGCGTTTCTCTCAGGCATCCTACCGAAGGAGTCCTGGGCTGGCGTGCTGGAAGGCCTGGGGGTACCAGCTGCCGCTGGATCTTTTGGACCAATCTGTGGGTCGTGGGAGAGGATGTCATCTGCTGGAGGATCTGCAAAAGTCGCACATTCTCATCAAGCCCAGGAATGGGATCCTGCCTGTGTGTATGTGTTTTAACTGATGGTTTTTCATCATTTTATTCTTTTTGCAAATAGCTTTGAGGTTTTGTAACAATAAAGCAGTATATAAATCTTGTGAAATGAAAAGAGAGCTTCACTGCACCATTAGAGTGTCAGACTAGGACCTGGGAGACCAGGAAAAAGCAGCCATCTTTGAGGTCAAGTTCTCTCCCTCCCACTCTCCCTGCCCCAGACTCCCAAGAACTGAAGCTCAATCCACATAAGACTGAGGCCCTGTTAGTGGGTTGTTCCCTAGACCAGATGGCTGGGAGGGAGGTCACCTGCTCTTGATGGGATTACATTTCCTCTGAAGGAGCAGGTTCGTAGCTCGGGGGTCCTCCTGGATCTTTTGCTGTCGCTCGAGACTCGGAGTGCCTTCCATCAGCTTTGTCTGGTGGCCCAGCTATGCCCCTATCTGGACAGGGATAGTCTAACTACTGTTGTCTATGCTCTGGTAACCTCAAGGTTAGATTACTGCAATGGGTTATACGTAGGGCTGCCTCTGCAGATGGTTCAGAAACTTCAGCTGATGCAGAATTCAGCGGCCGGTTTGCTCACCGGAGCAAGATGGTTTGAGCATATTACACCGATCCTGGTCCAACTGCACTGGCTACCAATTAGTTTCCGGGCCCAATTCAAAGCGCTGGTTTTGACCTATAAAGCCTTAAAGGGCTCAGAACCGCAAGACCTCAAGGACCACCTCTTTCCATTTGAACTGACCCAGACCCTGAGATCATCTTCTGAGGCCCTTCTTTGTGTGCCTCCTCGAGAGCTCTGGAGGTTAGCAACACAAGAATGGGGATTTCTCTGCAGTGGCTCCCCTTCTGTGGAATGCTCTCCCCAGGGCGCCTTCATTATACACCTTTAGGTGCCAGGCAAAAATGTTCCTTTTTAACCAGCCCTTTGGTTAATGGCCTCCTATGTCCTTTCAAATATGTTTGTGGGGTGGGGGGTGGGGGTTATTGGTTTGGATGCATTTTGGGTTTATCTTGTATTTTATTCTGAGAACCCCACAGAGATCGATAGAAGATGAACAGCATACAAATTAATTAATTAATTAATGGCAAGGTCCAGGTCCCGGGTCAAATCCACCGCCATAAAAGGCTACCCACAGCCTCACTTACTTGTGGGATATGATCCAACCATCCTTTGCTGGAATCCCCTGGGTGCCACGTCGCCCGGATTCTTGGCATCGCCAGGTGGGATGTTGGAGGGGAGGGGCTGGCTCATGGCGATGTGGCCTAAGCATCTCTCCAGGCCACCGAGCGGGGAGGCCGACGGCACTCGGCTGCCCATGGTGACAAGCTCTGGTTCTCGGGCAGAAGGAGGCCCCTTTTCCTCCTCTGGAGCGAGCAACGCACTCTGCCGCCTGGACTCCGCCCCCTTCTGCTGCAAAGTCCCTTCCATCTCCGATCCAGTGTCTAGGAAGAACAAAAACACACCAACTGAAATCAATTCTTTAAAAAGATGGTTGAAAAGACTCCTCTTAAAAACCTAAAAACTCCCTTAAGAGAATCAAGTCTTCAAAAAAGTTATACGATCTAAGAAAGTCTTTAAAAGAATCCTCCCAAAACAATTTAAAAATTATAATATAGCACCTTAGAGACCAGCCGAGTAGTTTTAGGTATAAGCTTTCGTGTGCACGCACACTTCTTCAGATACACTGAAACAGAAGTCATCAGGCCCTTATATATAGTGAGAGGGAGGAGGGGGGATGGGTGATTGGCTAATGGGTATGGTAAGTCTGTTAGTGACCGTTAATGACAGTTGGTCCCACAATTGAAAGAAAAGCAAAGGGTCAGTATGCAGATGAACAAGAATAGTTTTAACCTGAGTAATGGGATAAGGATCCAATATCGCTGTTCAGACCAGGTATCTCCATAGTTTTCAGTTTAGTGATGAGTTTTAATTCAGCAACTTCTCTTTCCAGTCTATTTCTGAAATTCTTTTGTAATAAGACAGCCGCTTTGAGATCTTGTATTGAATGGGAAACTGAAGTGTCCTCCTACTGGTTTCTCTGTCTTGTGATTCCTGATGTCAGATTTGTGTCCATTTATCCTTTGGCGTAGGGTTTGGCCTGTTTGTCCAATATAGAGAGCTGAAGGGCACTGTTGGCATTTGATGGCATACACAATGTTAGAAGATAAGCAATTAAATAGGCCTGAGATGGTATGTTGGATGTCGCTGGGGCCAGCAATGGTGTTGTCAGAGTGTATGCGGTGGCAAAGTTGGCATCTGGGTTTATTACAGGCTCTGGTACCAGTGTCAATGTTAAGTTTGGTTGCTGTATTATTCTGGGTGAGGAGTTGTTTAAGATTGGGTGCGTGTCTGTAGGCAATGAAAGGTCTTCCTCCCACAGCTTGAGAAAGAGAACTGTCATTGTTTAGGAGATGTTGCAAATCTCTGATGATGCGTTGAACTTTTTAAACTTGAGGGCTGATAAATCATTTTTTAAAATAAAGTATTTTAAAATAGCAGCCTTGCTACATCCTGAAATGAAAGCTGGCCTTTTCTCCGAGTCCAAGCTGGTTCTCTCTCTCTTTTATTTTATTTATACTTTTCAGGTTTATACATTTCATTAATTTTACAATCATTTTAACATTTCAAAACTTGACTTCCTTGCCCCTCTTTCTGCCGTTCCTTAAAGTTATTTTTAAGATCTTCTGCATTTCCAGATTCATTTAATTTGCTCATTTATTTATCTTCTTTAAATATATACTCTTATGAAACTGCAGGTTATTACAATAATCCTGCCAATGTTTGTATCTGTCTGCAATTTATCTGTAAATATTCAATAAACCACTTCCATTCTTTTATTAAAAGTTTGTTCTCTTGATTTCTTATTCTTCCAGTTAAGTTGAGCCATTTCTGCATATTCCATAAGTTTTTGCATCGATTCTTCCTTTGCTGGGACTTCGGCTTCTTTCCACTTTGGGCCGAGTAGCATTCTTGCCGCTGTAGTAGCATACATGAATAAATTTCTATACCAATTAGGTAGTTCTGTCCCTATAATTCCCAAACGAAAAGCTTCTGGTGGTGTTGTTTTTTACAAAGGTTATTTTGCACATCCCTTTCAATTCATTATATATCATTTCCCAGTAAGCTTTGACCTTGCTACAAGACCACCACATATGACAAAAAGAACCTTCTTTCTCTTTACATTTCCAACACTTATTTGATTAAGATTTATGAGTCATTTATGAGGGCAACCAAAATGGTCAAAGGCCTGGAAACGATGCCTTATGAGGAACGGCTTAGGGAGCTGGGTATGTTTAGCCTGGAGAAGAGAAGGTTAAGGGGTGATATGATAGCCATGTTCAAATATATAAAAGGATGTCATATAGAGGAGGGTGAAAGGTTGTTTTCTGCTGCGCCAGAGAAGCGGACACGGAGCAATGGATTCAAGCTACAAGAAAGAAGATTCCAGATAAACTTTAGGAAGAACTTCCTGACAGTAAGAGCTGTTCGGCAGTGGAATTTGCTACCAAGGAGTGTGGTGGAGTCTCCTTCTTTGGAGGTCTTTAAGCAGAGGCTTGACAGCCATCTGTCAGGAATGCTTTGATGGTGTTTCCTGCTTGGCAGGGGGTTGGACTGGATGGCCCTTGTGGTCTCTTCCAACTCGTATTATTCTATGATTCTATGAGTCCAAGCTGGTCCTCAGCCCCACTGCTCAGAATGGATTCCCTCCCCTCCCCCCCCGTCTCCATCACCCACCTTGAGCGCAGTCCCACCAGAGGCTGCTCCCGGGACTCTGGCGCTCGCTCTCGCTGCAGCTGGAGGCGGACGAGGAGACGCTGGGCGTGTCGAGGTAACTTGGCCTCTGAATGGGGATCTCCTTCAGGCAGCTCATCAGTCGGTCGAGGGGGGAAGCTTCCGCTGCGGCCTCTGCTGCCACGGATCCAGAGGTGCTCGTGGGACGTGGTTGGATGCTGTTTGTGGCGCCGCCTGGAGGGAAGAAAAAGGCGTCTGGAGCAGAGGACCCTTGGCCTACCCAGCTCAGTACTGTCTTTTTAAATAAATAATCCATATTCAATTTTCTGTTTTGCAATTTAATATACTCATTTAAACATCCTTGAAATATCAATGACTTCCCTTCTTCTCTTTCCATGGTTCATTTTTCATTTCATAAATCCCTGCATATTTTACCATTCAGCATTCCATTATTACTTCCATCAAAACTTGTTTACACTGACGAATTTGTCTTAATGCTGCCAACCTTTTCAAGTTTCCCCATATATTCAATATACGTCTTCCAATCTTCTCTAAACGTATGTACTTCTTGTTCTCTTATTCTATATGTTAAGTCTGCAAGCTGTGCATATTCCGTCAACTTGAGTTGCCATTCTTCTTTAGTTCTCGCTCGTTTTCCATTTTGGAGCTAACAAAACATGGTCTGCACTAGTGGCATACATAAATAACCTTTTTTGACATCTGGGAATTTCCGTCTGAATTATCCCCAACCAAAAGGACTCTGCTTTTTTTGGGGGGGGGGGGAGTACTTTTAAACATTTTTTTCAATTCATTATGGATTATTTCCCAATATTCTTTTACCCTTTTACATGGCCACCAGCTCAGTATTGATTGGCAACCATCAGTCTTTCTCAACCTTGGGTCCCCGGCTGTTTTTGGGACTACAATTCCCATCATCCCTGACCACTGGCCCTGCTACCTAGCGATGATGGGATTTGCAGTCCAACAACAGCTGGGGGCCCAAGGTTGAGAAAGACTACATCAGCTGGCAGCAATGGCTCTCCAGCGCACTGTCTCGCCAGGGTGGCGCATGCTCTGGTTATCTCCCGCTTGGACTACTGTTGTGTGCTCTACCTGGGACTACCTTTGAAGGTGACCCGGAAACTGCAACTAAACCAGAATGCGGCAGCTAGACTGGTGAACGGGAGCGGCCGCCGAGACCGTATAACACCGGTCTTGAAAGACCTACATTGGCTCCTGTGATGGAAAAGTTTGATTTTGCATCTCCACCTCCATCATTCTGCCCGGACACTGAGGTCCAGCACCGAGGGCCTTCTGGCGGTTCCCTCGTTGCGAGAAGCCAAGTTGCAGGGAACTAGGCAGAGGGCCTTCTCGGTGGTGGCGCCTGCCCTGTGGAACGCCCTCCCAGCAGATGTCAAAGAGGAAAACAACTACCAGACTTTTAGAAGACATCTGAAGGCAGCCCTGTTTAGGAAGGCTTTTAATGTTTAACAGATTACTGTGTTTTATTTTTCTGTTGGAAGCTGCCCAGAGTGGCTGGGGAAACCCAGCCAGATGGGCGGGGTATAAATAATAAATTATTATTATTATTATTATTATTATTATTATTATTATTATTATTGCCGGGCAGGTTGGGTCCCCAAGTGTTTTCTCTAGTTGGGGACAACATGTTCTGGTGTGACCCTTGTGAGATATATTGGGCCGTCTGCCCCAAGACAGAAGTCCGCCCAGAGACAATAGTCTGCCTAGAGACAGCCTGTTGATTGGTTAACAGTAGGTGTAAGATAAGGATTGGTTGAGCTCAGCCAATCAGAGCAGCTATAACCTATATGCCTGTGTTCTGAGAGTCTGTCTCTGTCTGCAGTAGTTAGAGAAAGAAGGATTAGAAATGGCAGTTAGATGAGAGAGAGTACAAGCTGTTAACTCTCTTCATCTGTATATAGTAATCTATGTGTTTATTACTGCTTACAACTTTCTCTCTGGGTTCCCAATCATTACTTTTCTTGAAGGGACCGGGTATTGCTGGTACCCCTAAGTCTCCTTCAATTTCATCCATCAAGGTAGAGACTTCAGTCACTGTTTTCCGTTTTTCATCCTTAAGGAACCAGCGTAAATATGCAGGAACCAGTCTATAAAATTGCTCTAAACTGATCCAACTGTTTAAGCTCATCAGCGGTTTTAATTTTACCGGTACTTCCTTCCACCCATCTGTCCAGAGCTTTATCAATACGGCTACCCAGTTGGGCATAAGCCTCTCCTGGTTTCCTCTTAACGTCACGAAAGGATTTTCGGCTTTGCAGTCAGACCAAAGCGCCCTTTCCCTCTCTCTTTAAACGTGATCAGAGGTTTCATCTTCTCTTAAATCTGAGTACGGTATATTTCACTCAAAAGTTCCACATATCTGTGGGCGTAAATACAGCATCCAGTTTTCCTCAGGAATACTGAAGTCTTTACAGGTCCATTCAAAACTAAACAGACCTGGAACTTTACCACGACGCGGCAGCATTATACTGGATGAAGGAATGGGTGGAGCTTAAAAATGATGAAATACTTGATTTGGAAGGATTAGGCTTCGGTTGGCATTTTTATTTATTGCAAGAGAAATTAAAGCCACAAAATATCTTCTTTAATAATATCATAAGAAAGTCTATATATAGAACATGGAAAAAACATCGCGGCATTTTAGAAACAAAAACCCCCGGGTGGATATTGCCACTGGAAGCAGTGGCAGTTAAAAGACGCAATATGGCTTCAAACTGGCCATCATATAAGAACCTGTTGGAGGATGTTGAGAGTGAATTAAAATTAAGAAATTACAATGAAAACATCATTTAACCAGCGGGCTGCAGTATTTTCAAATAAATCAAAGGTTCCAAAAAGATTTTAAAAAGTAGGATTTAATAAGGAAGTTTCTAAATTTGATAAAATTTTAACAATTGGCAAGAATAAGTATATAAAAAAATTATATAGTCTATTATTGGAATGGGAAACAAAAGAAGAATTAACAAAAATATCAATGATTCGTTGGGGACAAGATCTGGGGAAAGCAATTATGATGGAAAGCTGGGAAAGATTATGGAATAGAGATATGAATTATACAGCAAGTTATGATTTGAAAGAAAATTTAATTAAGGTGCAGCATAGGTGGCATTTAACCCCGGAAAAGCTAGCAAAGATGTATAAAGGAAGTGATGAGAAATGTTGGAGGTGCCAAAATGAGATTGGCAGCTATATTCATATTTGGTGGAAATGCAGCGAAATTAAACCCTATTGGGATATGGTGTATAAAGAAATGAAAAAAATACTTAAGCATTCCTTCAAAAAGAACCCTGAATTATTTCTCCTTGGGATGCTCCATGATGAAATTCGGCCAAAAGATAGGAATATCGTAATGTATGCAGCGACAGCAGCCAGGATATTAATTGGGAAAAAATGGAAGAGCAAAAAGATACTGAGCAAAGAGGACTGGCAAAATAAAATGCTAATATATTATAATTCAGCGACAAAAATGGAAGAAGTTAAAGGGATAAATGAGGATAAAAGAGATAAAGATTGGGGGTAATTTAGAAATTATTTAGCTACAATGGTGGAAAGGCATATAAAGACTCAGAAATAAAAGGTTTTTTTTTTCAATTGAGAAAATAAGAAATCAGGTATACAGACACATGACAGAAAATGAAAGGCGCGGGACAAAAATGGCTAGAAGTTTGTAATCACTTAGGGTGGGTGGAGGGATGCTGAAAAGGTGTATATTTTGACTTGATTTGATGTTATTAGAGGAGATTTTATTTCATTTTTTCTTTTTCTCTTTTTTGTGCGTGTATCCTTATTTTTTTGTTTGCGTTTTTATGATTTGTAATGTTTTTATTTAATTTTTATTCTTTTTTTGTTTGCGATGATATGATTTGTAATGTTTGAAAGTAAACAAATAAAGAATTTTATTCGCAAAGAAACAAAAACGAAAAAAACAAACGTGAGGTAATCAGAGGTTTCATCTTCTCTCAAATCTGAGTACGGTGTATTTCCCTCAAAAGTTCCACATATCTGTGGGCGTAAATGCAGCAGCCAGTTTTCCTCAGGAATACTGAAGTCTTTACAGGTCCATTCAAAACTAAACAGGAATGCCTGCAAATACTTTGGAAATCTCTTTATATTAGCTGTGGTAAAATCTCCACCCCACCCCCACCCCCAGCTATGGTTGCAGCAGTTCTGCCCTCAGCTTGATTTCCTCCATTTTTAAAAGAAACATGTCTTTTTCATGGGCCATCTTGGCCTCCCTTTCTCTGTATTCTTGGGCTAATCTGGCATCTCTTTCCCATTTTTCCTCATGAGCTAATCTGCTCTCTCTCTCTCTCTCTGCCATATCTCCATCAATGTCAGCTGCGATTCTGGCCTTTTCTCTTTTTGCTTTATGTTTTTATGTTTTTCTATCTCTGCTTCAACTTTAACCAATTCCAATCTTTTCCTCATCATTTCTTATTCAGTAATAAGATTCTCCTCAGATGCAGCAGCAGCTCTCTGCACTGGGTCACCCCGAGTCTCTTTGGCTTGGCGCTTGCTGCTCATTTTCTGACAGAAAGTTTTTAAATATAGTGCCCCCACCTCACAGAACACCAATTCCACTAATTCCCCAAAACTACCCCATATTATCTTGTGTGAGGGCAAACTTAATAATTTGGAGTCTCAGGCAGGATTTGATCAAATAAACAACAAAGGTTTTATTTAACAAAGGTAGTTTACGACACAAGTGGGTAAAACCTAGTCCAGGATCCTGTCCTCAGGTGAGCGACCAGATGCTGGACCACATGGAAGACTGACCGGATCCAGCAGGCAAACTTAATAATTTGGAGTCTCAGGCAGGATTTGATCAAATAAACAACAAAGGTTTAATTTAACAAAGATAGTTTATGATACAACTGGGTAAAACCTAGACCAGGATCCTGTCCTCAGGTGAGCGACCAGATGCTGGACCACATGGAAGACTGACTGGGTCCAGCAGGCCAGGCTCTGATTCTGAACAAATCTGGAGAGATTAGGGTGGGTGATGGATAGAGGACCATGTCATGGAAGGATGTGTCATTTTAGAGGGTGAAACTTAACTCTTGCAAATTTCTTCAGCGAGGGGCCTTTAAAATATGTTTCTGGGTGTGAGGAATTCAACTCTGTTATTATTTTTGGGATTAGACGACATTTAGCTTGGTAAGTCTACATTGGATGGAGAAGCACATAAACAGCTTTTTGGAAAACCAAAGAATTTTAGTTTTACCTTCTGAGAATGCAATATAATAATAATAATAATAATAATAATAATAATAATAATAATAATAATAATACTGCAATTACTTGGCAATCATTTTAATAGCTTCTATGCAATTTTACACACATTTTACTCAGCAAGCAGAACTAAAATATATTAAATTGTATTAATATGAATTCCCAAGTCCTATGCCAACTTTTTAGCACGCCTCCTTTTTGGAGGAACTGAAGAAAGAGGGGAAAGGAAGTCAGGTTTTGAAATGTTAAAATGATTGAAACGTACAAAACTAAAAATCATAAATAATATATATATATAAATGTCACATTCCCCCTAATGTTCTCTGCAGCCCCGCAGATTCCTCCCTGATCCATTCCTTACCTCTGTCCCACAGCCCCTGCAAAGACGCCTCCGCCGTCCTCAGCTTCTGGGCAGAGAAGTCGCTTCCCGTAGGAATGGCGTTTGGGCAAGAAACCCCACCCAGCGGGATCTCTTTCAAGCACTTCTCCAGGCCTTGAAGGGGTGGGATCCCTGAGGGAAGAGCTCCTGTTTGGGAATGGCGAGCAGCAGGTGAAAACCAGGTAAAATCTGTTATAGACACAAATCCCGCACATAAAATCATAAAATGGCAGAGTTGGAAGGGTCCCCCAGGGGCCATCTAGTCCAACCCTGTTGCAACGCAGGAATCACGATGGGGGGAAAGGCCCGGCAAGCTGCATTTGGAATAAATAGTGCAAAACCATTTAGGGGTGGGCATGGGTGGGGATGACCGAGGAGCTGAGCCTCGTCTTGCCCGTGTTTCTCCGAAAATAAGACACTGTCTTATATTTATTTTTCCTCCAAAAAAACCCACGGTGGCTTATTTTCAGGGAATGTCTTATTTTTTATTACATGTCCAGCCTAGCCTCTTCCTTGGCGCCCTCCAGAACTGCACCTATCACTATGTCTGATTTTCGGGGGCATGGCTTATATTGCGCAAATGCTTAGAAATCCTGCTACGGCTTATTTTATGGGAATGTCTTATTTTAGGAGAAACAGGGTACCTGCCTCCTTCGCGGGACTTTCTCCCGCACCCAGTTTCCCTTGACTGTCGGAAGAGCTGCTGGCCACAGAGCGGGAAAAGTGGCCGCTCGGGGTGTTAGGGAGTTCCTTCGAGTAGCCCTCCAGCGCCATTTGCAAGGGGGTGCCGTTTCGGCTGAGACCTATGGCGACAGAGGAAGGAAAGAGGTATTCTTTTGGGTTCGCTCTCTAGCTCCCAACAAACCCCTCTCTCAACTTCGCTGCGCTCGACTTGCAAAAGGAGAGCAGACAGCAACCTTCTATTTTTGGGATTGCAGATCAAGTCCAAGCGGGCTACAGATGCGAAACAGAACCGTTTTCCATCAGGGGCATGGGGGGGGGGGCACATTTAGAAAAACAAGAGAAACATCTTGATTCTTTTGGTTTTATGACTTATTTTTTTTATTCTCTGTGTGGCTTATTTAACATATGCCACTTAGAAAGGGTAATAATTTGTTGTATTGTGAATCTCTCAGCACATAATCGGCGCATAGTTGAACTGTGGAACTCCCTCCCACTGGAGGCAGGGATTGGCCACCAACTTCAATGGCTTTAAAGGGCGATTGGACAAATTCACAGAGGAGAGGAGAGGGCTATGGAGGGCTCCTAGCCACAATGGCTACTGCTCAGCCTCCGGAGAGAGCAATGCTTCTGAATACCAGCTGCTGGAAACCATAGAAAGGGGAGAGTTGCTCTTTTGCTCGGATCCTGCTTGCGGGTTTCCCACTGGCATCTGGTCGGACGCCATGAGTATGCACAGCCCTCTTTTAAAGCTATCCAGGTCTCTGCCTCCTGTGGCAAGGAGTTCCACAGTTTAACTCTGCGCTGCACAAAGAAGGAACTTTCTGTTCTTTTACCGCCTCACCTTCCTCCTTCCGGGTCCACCTCCCTGGCTCCGGGGTCCACCTGTGCAGCCTGTCCGGGGAGCTACTGACAGAGGAGCTGATGGCTGGTGACCACGGCTGGCTGGGAGGGTTCTGGGGCAGCTCCCTCAGGCACCGCTCCAGGCCTTGCAAGGGGGTACTGTTGCGGCTGGGTCCTACCGAGAAAGGGCATGCAAAGCTGTTGGCTACACAACTGTACCATGCTGCTATTAATTTATTATCTAGGTACCAACTTTCATTCCAAGAAGAAACACCAAAATGGTCACGGAATCATGGAATCACAGAGTTGGAAGGGACTCATAGAGTCATCTAAACCAACCCCATGCAAGGCAAAAATAGTATCTTAAGAAAGGACAACAGCAAAATGAAACATGCATAATTAAAATATATAATGTACATTAAAACAGCGTAACAAAACAGTTAGACTACCGTAGCAGTTCCCTAAAACATCAAACATTGAAAATTATTATTACTTCTGAAGGCAGCCCCGTATAGGGAAGTTTTTAATGTCTGATGTTCTATTATTGGGGGGTGTTATTAGGTTGTTTTTATTGATTATATATGTTGTGATTTTTTCTGTGAACTGCTCTGAGACCTCAGGGTATAGGGCAGTATATAAACAACAACAATGCTCTTCTATTTGTTGGAAGCCAACCAGAGTGGCTGGGGCAACCCAGTCAGATGGGAGGGGAACAAATAATAAAATTATTATTACTAAGAAAACTCTTCCCTATGCAGGGCTACCTCCTTCAGATGTCTTATAATAGTCATATAGTTGTTTACCCTGGGGTGGGCGGGATTGCCTAGGAGGTATTGGGGCACTGAGATGTAAATGACTATCGGACTTTAAAAAAGCTGGCATTGCTTGATCAAGTGCACTTAATTTTGCTGAATTAAAGAAACTAAACAGTTTTAATTGGATTCTGAATAAATGTGCAATTAATTGCTCCCATTTCTGTGTATTATTGTCGCCCTTAGTGGGGGTCGTGCAAGCCACTGTTCTGAACAATGCTTTTTTGTAGGACAGGGAAGGAGTTGCTGGGGATGAGCTGATGGAACCAAGGAGAAAGCCCCGCCCCGGAAAAAGTTTGGGAACCACTGAAATAGAACAACGATCAAAGAAAGAGAGTCGACATGAGGGGAATGCTTGAGTCTTCAGAAGCAGAAAGAATGCCAAAACTGATGGGGCTCCCAGTGTTTCAGCAGCAAAGGTATTCTTCGACATTTCAGGCTGGAGATTTCCGTCCGCCCCCCCCCAACCTTGATGCTCACCACTCACCTTCCTCCCTCCTCATCCACCTCCCTGCCTCTGGGGTCCACCTGTGGAACCTGTCTGGGGAGCTGCTGACAGCTGGTGAAGAGGGCTGGCTGGGGGAGCTCAGGGGGAGCTCCTTCAGACACCTTTCGAGCCCCTGCAGAGGGGTACCGTTCCGACTGAGCCCTGCGGAAACGAGAGGAAGCAAAGCTGGGTCAGGACAGAGATCAAATATTCTGCCCAAGGGAAACGATGGCGTTGTTGGTTGGCGGGTGGATGTGGGCTGCGACCACAACTGCCCAGCCTCACTGGCTCCCGGCAACACCACCCAGCTGAGTCTCACCTGCCTCCTTCCTCGCCCACTTCCCGGTCGCGGGGGTCCGCCGGGGGAGCCTGTCTGGGGAGCTGCCAATGGAGGAGCTGATGGTTGGAGAACAGGGCTGGCTGTGGGCACCAGTGGGGACCTCCTTCAGACACCTCTCCAGGCCTTGCAAGGGGGTGCCGAGTCCTGGGGGTGGGGAAGGAGGGAGAGAACAGTAAGCCGGCTCCTAAACCACAAGGCCTGAAGCTCAATAAGAACATCAAAAGAGTCTGCTGGACCAGGCCAGTGGCCTGTCTAGTCCGGCACCCTGTTCTTACAGTGGTCAGCCAGATAGTTATTATTTATTCAATTCAGCCTTTCATCCATAGATCTCAGGGCAGGCTTACAACATAAAATTACAATATAAGAAGCACAAAATGTTCTGAAGAAAATTAAGAACAAAAACCAAAGGATGCCTGCGGGAAATCTGCAAGTAGGATTTGAATACAAAAGCAACACTCTCCTCTCCTGGGGTTTTCAGCAACCAGCACTTGGAAGCATTGTCCAACCGTGGCCACAGAGAACGGCCACCCTGGCTAGTAGCCATTGAGAGCCCTCTCCTCCTCCATGAATTGGTCTAATCCTCTTTGGAAGCCATCCGAGCTGGTGGCCGTCACTGCCTCCTATGGCAGGGAGTTCCACAGTTTAACTCTGCTTCTTTCACCTGTCCCGAATCTTTCAACGTTTGCTTCATGGGACGTCCACAAGTTTTATTGTTTATGAGAGAGGGAGAAAACTCTGCTTTGCTCTCTCCAAGCTATGCCTAATTTTATAAACTTCCATCGTGCCTCCTCTCTCTTGACTTTCCGCTAAACTAAAAAGTCCCAAATGCTGCACCCTTTCTTTTTGCCACCCCTTTCCTGAAACTTCCCAACCCTTCCATATCTCTTTTGAGAGGAGGCGCCCAGAACGGCACACAGGTTTCCAAACGTGATCGCACCATAGACTTGAGACATTGGCAGCTCTATTTTCAATCCCTTTCCAAATGACCCACAGAGTGGAATCTGCCTTTTTTTCCACGGCTGCCAGTTAGGAGAGGCTCAGTAAATTCAAGGAGGGAATGGCAAACCAATGGAGCAAGCCGCCCCCTGACCTTGTCGTGACATCCCTAACTTAGATTTCCGCCATTCTGTGTCTGGACCCCCGTGGCTGCTGGTGCACATGGTGGACAGGCGAGGCTGTTTGGCAGGTGATTCACCAAGGAAGGTCTCCGGCCCTCGAGGGAGAAAACTCTCTGGAAGAGGGTCTGTCGGAAGAAATAAAAACAGGAGGCCATCGGTCCCTGTTTGGGCGGCCATCACTGACCCTCACCAAATGAGTGGTGGTGCCTTTCCCTAACCTGGCGGTCTCTAGAAGTTCTGGACTACAAGTCCCATCAGCCACAGCACCGTATTAGTACATATACTATTGGTTTATAAAGACCTTAATAACTTGGGACCGGTTTGCCTACAATATCCCTTTACCCCATAGAAACACCCACGCAGCAGCTTCAAGTGGAGGAAATTTTGGTCTTCCTGATTTCCGATTCTTCCGGTCATTTTTTGCCGTTTCGGCATAATCCATCAATTTAACTGGCGGAAACATTCTGGTTAATCAACCCTGTCCAGATTTTTTAGAAAGATGGCATGAGTTCTAATCTATTTTTAGCCTGCTGTTATTTAACTTTCCGAAAATCTGAAACTACTCTTGTCAATCTGGCTAAGGGATCATTTTTTCATTTTCTTTTGTAAACCACTTCGAGACAGTTGGTTTTCTCGCAGCTGAGGAATGTACAACCTTTACGAAATAAAAATAAATAAAAGTGACCGTGTTGGTTGGGGCTGATGGGAGTTGTAGTCCAGAATGGCCAGGGGGCTGATGGGAGTTGTAGTCCCCTAGCAACTCCAGACCGCAAAGAGAAAGCACAAACCAAATCCCACCCCCTTACCACAGAGGGCAAGCGATGGAGGGGTGTTGCACTGGGAGTTGCCTTGCTCTGCCCTCTCTGCTGCAGCCACATCGCTGCGTGGATCTGCAGGGAAGCAAGAAAACAAGAGTCAATCTGGTGCTTTTAAAAATGGGTGTCAGGCCACCCAGGCCCATTTCTAAGGCTTGAGAGGCTCCCTGCCGCCTCCCAAGTCTCTCCCACCCTCGCCCGCCACCCAGAGAGCGTACCTAATCTTCCTCTCCTTCCTCCTTTCCTTCGCTCTTTTGGTCCTCCTCCTCTTTTTGCAGCCACGGCTTGGGAGGCCTGAGGCCTGGGGTCAGGGATGTCCTTCAAGCAGTTCAGGAGCCCATGGAGAGGGCTGGTCACTGGGCTCCAGGCTGCGTTGGAAACGAGGGGAAAATTGCAGGATTGGAGAATCGGGAGGGACCCCCAGGGGTCATCTAGCCCAACCCCCTGCAATGCTCACCATGCAGCAGAGGCAGGAGTCCCCGTCCCCCAATGGGAAGCAACAGGGTACCTGGAGGCCCTTCCCATCGCCCCGCATCCTGGGAAGAATCTGGCATGAAAGCTGAGGATCCGACACACCCGCCTTTAACCCACCTGCTCCAGGTAACTGGGGAGAGAGCTCCCCAGGCAGGCCAGGATCAGGGGCGTAGCAAGGGGTGCATTGGGGGTGGTCCGCCCCGAGTGCCACCCTGGAGGGGGGTGACACTCCCCCCCCCCCGCGACTCCCAAGCCGAGTCCCGCCGCCTGGTAAAAAGCTTCTTCCTTCCTGCTGCCCAGCAGGAAGAAGCAAAGTGCACACCGGCCGAGCAGGTGAGCAAGCAAGCCAGCCGCGCCGAGCGAGGTTTTTTACCGGGAGGCTGGAGGCTGGTGGGGAGAAGCATCCCCTCCTGCCCACCCATCGCTCCCAGCTCCGTGAGCAACGCCCGAGCGGCTTCCTACGCCAGTGGCCAGGATCAGCCCCCTTGGTGGAAAATAGGACCTGGCTAAGTGTGGACAAGCGTAGATCTCTTCTGCCTTCTCCAGTTGCTGTGAGTGCATCATTCCTCTCTTCAAATGCCCTCCCACCCCATGTTTTCCGAACCAACCAGTCCATTCATCCCACCGCCCCACCCTGTCTGGACTCTGTCTCACCCTCCGAATATGGGACCCACATTCCCAGGTCCATCCCTGTCTCTGGGCTGCTGTTAGAGACGGATCCATCAGGGAGGCTAGGTGCCAGGTCTCGCTCCTCCTCGGGGACTTCCTTCAGGTCTCGCACAAGGTCCTCAGATGGTTCTTCCATTTTAACTGTTGCAAAGAACCGGGGGGCGGGCGGGAACCAAGGTTAAAGTGGAGCCAGCCCTCATCTCCCCCCACCTCCTACCCTGTCTGAGAATTCCCAGTACTCCAAGGCAAACCATATACAGTACAGATCAATTCCTTTGGGAGGAACAGAATCCAAACATACATTCACACCCCTGAAGGCCCTTTGAGAAGGGCCATAGCTCAGTGGCAGAATATCTGCTTTGACAGAGTTAAGCTTGGTGGATCAGGGGAATGCTCTGGATGTAGTGTATCTTGAGTTCAGTAAGGCTTCTGACAAAGTCCCTCGCAATATTTTCATGAGGAAGCTGGTAAAATGTGTGTGGGAACGTTTATATAATTTAGCAGAGTTTAAACGATCCCCTGTTTGAGTTTATGCAGCGACAAGTGGGTTGCTAACTCGTTTGAGTCCTGTCAATAATTATACTTTCCAGGTTGATAATCCCTTTCTGTCCCTCTCATAGAAAACACACATGAATCTGAATCTTATTAACATAAACTACTTTGCTTTCAGATTCATTCAGGTTTACAGAGTTGTTCCTGAAGGCAGGCTTAGCTTACATAACAGATAAACTATATACTAGACAGTCATGAGTCATGAGAAGACTGCATCCGAGCAGTTGCCAGTTAACACTCCTAGCAGCAACCGACCAACCGACAAAACTGCCTGCCACATAGAGGCAGTTGGTCCTCTCGGAATGTTGGACTTGACTGACAGCTTTATATCCCACAAAATGTGGGTTGAACGAGGTAACTGTTAGGTGGATTTGTAGCTGGTTGACTGACCGAACCCAAAGAGGACTCATTCATGATTTGTCGTCATCCTGGGAAAAAGTGACAAGTGGGGTGCCGCAGGGTTCTGTCCTGGGCAAGTTGTTGTTTAACATTTTTATAAATGACAAGGATGAAGGAATTGAGAGTGTAGCAGGGGCCCAAAGGGCCCCAATTAAGGTAATAATGTAAATCCCTATAAATCCTAGAATATGCTTATAATAGTGAATTATGGGAGCTTGTTGCTTTAAGAAACTGATGATTTAGCAAGATGCCGTTCTTTTACCAGAACAGAAGGTCAGCTAACACACAAATCACAAAGATATAATTCATAAACTAGAACACAAATTGTTACATAGTACACGTAACACTGGTTCCCAACACGCATACTATCTCACAATGTAACATATTATTGAGAATCAAAGGCCTAGTTAGCAATCCTTGGCCCAGTTAGCAATGCTTATTGCGCTTGCGTATTAGATAAGGTAATGACATACATATTAAATATGAAATGAGATAATGATGAATATTAAAATATTAAATGATGTAATGCTTTATGTGATTGGTTAAATCAAAATCCTTTGTCTGAAATGTTATAAATTCCTGCCCGACCTTTGGGCGGGGTTGCAGTTTTGCGAAAAGATTCGACTGTAACCTTATTGCTTTGCAATAAACAAAATGGACTCCTAACTCCTCTTGTCTCTGAGTTTTATTGGCTAACTCAGAAGATAAGCCATTTTTGGCTTACAACACTGGGAAAAAGTGAGAAGTTGGGTGCCGCAGGGTTCTGTCCTGGGCAAGTTGTTGTTTAACATTTTTATAAATGACAAGGATGAAGGAATTGAGGGGATGCTCGCCAAATCTGCAGATGACACCAAACTGGGAGGGGTAGCTAAGGCCACAGAAGACAGAATCAGAATTCAAGATGACATTAACAGATTGCAGAACTGGGCCCAAACTAACAGAATGAATTTCAGTAGGGACAAATGTAAAGTCCTGCACTTAGGCAGGAAGAACCAGATGCACAAATATAGGATGGGGGACACCTGGAAAATGATCTCGGGGCCTTGGTAGACCACAAGCTTGACATGAGTCAACTGTGTGACACAGCAGCAGCAGCAGCAGCAGCAGCAGCAGCAGCAGCAGCAGCAATTTTTTTAAAAAAAGCTAAGGTTATTCTAGGCTGCATCAACAGAGGTCTAGTGCCCCGATCCAAGGAAGTCATACTTCCACTCCGTTCTGCCTTGACCAGCCTTAGGAGGAAGGGTTGAGGAAGCTGGGGGTGTTTAGCCTAGAGGAGACTGAGATGTGATACAATAGCCACCTTCAAATATCTGAAAGACTGCCGCATGGAAGATGGAGCAAGCTTGTTTTCTGCTGCTCCAGAGGGGGGTCAGCCCAACCAATGAATTCAAATGACAAGGAAGGGGATTCTGGAAGAGACACCAGGAAGAACTTTATGATAGCGTGAACTGTTTGGCAGTGGAAGGGGCTGTAACGGATTGACACGGTTTTGAAATATTTATTCCTACCTGGCTGGCTGGAAAAGAGTTAATCCACCTCCAGCCTGACTGACATAACATTCTGATGGGGGCGGGACTGTTCCCAGTTTAAAAGGAGGGAGCAGCGGTTTTGTCAGTTGAGGAGAGGGAGAGGGAGTGGATAGATGTGAGGAAGAAAGTTGAGAGGCCAGGATAGTGGGGATCTGGATGAGGTTCAGGAAGGCTCGATGTTAAGGGTTTGACGGAGATTACCTACAATCGAAATGCTTCTTATAAACTCATGAAACGTTAATTAAATAACTTATGTTCTAAGGTTAATAAAATTCTTCTCTTTTGTGCCAAGAAGTATCGTCATTATTTTTCCAGCAAGGTATCAGGACTCACAGAAGTGGTAACTCATTAGAGGACAAAATTCACCTCAGGAAAGGAGGCAAAAGTCCGTGTCTTAGAGTAACACTGAGGAGGCTTAGAAAGATAACCTGGGGTGCCAACAAGTTGCCAGCGTGGAAAGGGGCAAACTTTTACAGTAAGAGGAATCAGGCCGAGAGGGACCCTTTACTGGTGACAGGAGGTTATTCTTTCAAACAGCCTAGAGTTTTTCTTTGATACCAGGCCACGTGAGCTGGAGGGAGAGTCTCTTTACTTATAAACTCCCAAGAATAAAGTGGTTTATTTGGGAGACGGAGGGAAAAGAGTGTGTGTGGCTTCACCTCTGGATTCCTGTGTCGCATTTAGTAATAGAGAGGAGGACATTCGTCACAGGGGCTTCCTTCAGAAATTGGTGGACTCTCTTTCTGTGGAGGTTTTGAGAACAGAGGCTGGATGGCCATCTGTCATGGATGCTTCAGTTGAGATTCCTGCATTGCAGGGGGTTGGACTAGAGGACCCTTACAGTCCCCTTCAAACTCTGCAGGTCTATCATTCTATAATTAGGCATAAGGTTGCTTCCTACTGGAGAAATACACTTCCTCTGAGCTATGACCCTCTTCCTAATTTCATCGGACACATCAAGTCTGTTATCAATAGTTGGCTGATCTCATCCAAAGTCTTCTGAATGCCTCAAACTGCCAGAAGGCGCTAGATAAAGACAACCCCCTCACCTTTGCCCCCCCCACCTCACCCCGCCCTGCAAAGTCAGCAAGAGGAGTCTTACTTTTGATGCCCAGGACTCGGGTCTCCTCGGCCGCCCCCTCCTTGCCTGGGGCTCCACATGGACTGAGAGGATGATCAGGTCTGTCCGGGTACTGAAGTGAGGGGCTGCTGCTCCTCGCTTCCACTTTAACTTTTCCCCAAAAAAAGGAAAACACAAAGGCTAAACCAGAAGCTTGAAACACACCCGCAGCAGAAACTATCAGCAAATCCTCATGGCTGGCAATGGCTCTCACATGGATGTGGCAAAAACTGGGAATTTGTCGCCATTTAAAGGTACTGTACAATCGCATCTTGCACGCATCCAACTATTGCAATTTCAAAGCTGGCTGGTTGAAATTGCATTTTAAAAAAAATGCTTCTCAGGTTTATACATTTCACTAATTTTCAATCATTTTAACATTTCAAAACTCGACTTCCTTCCCCCTTGTCCAGCGGTTCCTTAAGTTCATTTTTAATATCTTTCTTGCATATCCAAATTAACTTAATTTGCTCATTTATTCATCTTCTTTAAATATATACTCTTATGAAACTGCAGATTATTACAATAATCCTGCCAATGTTTTTATCTGTTTATAATTTGTCTGTAAATATTCAATAAAACATTTTCATTCTTTCATTTAAAAAAATGTTATCTCGATTTCTTCTTCTTCCAGTAAGTTTCGCCATTTCTGCATATTCCATAAAAAAATTATCCATTCTTCCTTTGCTGGGACTTTTGCTTCTTTCCATTTCGGGGCAAGTAACATTCTTGCTGCTGTAGTAGCATACATAAATAAATTTCTATACATTTTAGGTAGTTCTGTCCCTATAATTCCCTCTTAACTCATGGATAGGCAACCTAAGGCCCAGGGGCTGGATCCGGCCCAATCGCCTTCTTAATCCGGCCCTCGGACGGTCCAGGAATCAGCGTGTTCTTACATGAGTAGAATGTGTCCTTTTATTTAAAATGCACCTCTGGGTTATTTGTGGGGTGTAGGAATTCGTTCATTGTTTTTTTCAAAATATAGTCCGGCCCCCCACAAGGTCCGAGGGACAGTGGACCGGCCCCCTGCTGAAAAAGTTTGCTGACCCCTGCTAATTTGAGATTTCAACCTTGAAGGGTGACCAGTTGAAATTGTACGAATTGGATGCATGCAAGGTTTTCCCACCAGGGCAAGAGCTTTTAAGCGCCCAGCCTTCCTTCCCGGGAGAAGCCAGCTCGTGAAGGGGAGGTTCAACAGATGCATGCTTGTCTGTATAGGCAGAACCCTTAGAACCAAGCCTCCACATACGATCTGATCATACTGTACTCCAGAATCGACCCCCTATACCCCACTTAAGGGAAGGGGTGCCCCTAAACCCGTGTACCAACTTCAGGCATGGCAAACCTCTCTGCCTGGGCATTTCAACTGCTCTTACAAACTTAAATGGAAATTCTTAAAACCATTGCCAAGCTTAAAATGTCTTCCAGGACAAATGCATGTACAGATGATGCGAAGTCCTGCATGCATCCACAGAGCATGGAAACGGCCTTGGAAAATCTTTTAAATTACAGATTAAGCTCGCATCCATACTTCAAGCCAAAGCGTTCAGATAATTTCTCCATAGCGGCTGCTGCCCGAACTTCAGTGAGGTTATCTCCACTGGGGGAGTCCTGTGGCATGAGCCCCCTACCCCGGTGGTGATCTAGTCTCCTGCCTGTAAGAGACCGGGACGCTCAGGGAGTGTGGGCTGCTGGTCACTCGAAAACCTGAATGCTGCGCCCGGTTTCCCCCTCGCCCCCCTCCTTTCCCACACTTTAGCACTAAATCAGAGCGGACGTCAACCCAGATAAAACCAAAATTGCTGTTTGCACCAACTGAGCACTAAAGAGCAGTTTCCCTCGGGGGAAAGAAGAAGCACGAGTGTGGATAAACCCAGAGCTAACCACATTAGAGCTATGAGCCCATTTAACCTCGTCCCCTTTCACCAGGCGCAGGATTTGGCCAGAGGAAACGTGTCCTCCATGCAGTGGGAGGGATCAGTAAACAAACCCCCACAGCTTACCCACTGCAAAGATGTTCCTGTTCTTTGCCTCTGACCGGCTCCTTCTCCTGCCTCCTTCAGCCTGGCAGGTGGAAACGCGACAGGAGGGAGCAACTGGAGGGCTGGATCCTCCTCGTGCAGCAGCGTTTTCCAGGCTAGCGGCAGGCAGCTCCTCATCCACGGCTTCAGTTTTAACTGTGCACAGAAATAAGGAATCAGGGCCGTCTCAGACTACCAGTACCACCCCCCAAAAAACCACCAAGGTGAAATTGGGTCCCTAACACCTCGAGGGTTTGAGACCCATCGGCTACCCTCACCTGGTTATGCCGGCCAGTCGAGGTTTTGCTTATTTGCTCATTAGTGGGCCAGACTACTGTTTCATTCATTATTTGAGTATTGATAATGTTGTTCGCTCCTATTTATACGGCTGGTATGCTTTCTCCACCCTACGGATGTTACCTTATACGTTTCCCCCCATTCCTCCATCCCCCATGGTGTTATGTATTGTACATTTTGCTTTCCTGTAAGTCACATGGCAAATCATCTCCTGAGGCCCTCATTCGTGTGCCTCCTCCTTGAGAGGTCCGGAAGGTGGCAAAATGAGAACGGGGCTTTTTCTGCACTAGCTCCCCATTTGTGGGAATGCTCTTCCCAGGGAGGTTCGCCTGGCGCCTTCATTATAACCTTTAGGCGCTTGGCAAAAATGTTCCTCTTTAAGCAGGCCTTTGGTTGACCTAATGGACATCCTATACCCTTTTAAAATGTGGCTCTTTGGGGGGGGGCGTGTTATTGGGTTATTGTTCTTATTTTGATTTTATATATTGTGATCTTTTCCGTGAACTGCCCTGAGACCTCCGGGTATCGGGCGGTATATAAATTCAATCAATCAATCAATCAAGGCATTGTAGAGCTGGAAGTGACCCCTGAGAGCCATCTAGTCCAACCCCTGCAACGCAAGGAAGTCCAAGCAAGGTGCCAGAACAGACCGGAAGGAACCGCTGGGCATCCTTAAACCTGAGTGTGTTCAGACCCACCTTGGCCAGGGTGAGACCCACAGGTCCCTTCCCTCATCTTCTGCCGCAGGGCTGGCTGCCGGCCGCTGCTGGGGTTCCTGCGGGATGTGTGAGGAGGCTGGTGTACGATCAGTTCCTTCAGGCTCTTCAGAAGCCCTTGCAGGGGCTTCTCCTCTGCTGCCGTTTCTGAGAGAGAAGAAGAACAAGCTGCGTCGTTGTTTGGGGAAGGGCCGCCAAGCCAGGCTGGGAAAGGAAGGTGAATATTATTATTATTATTATTATTATTATTATTATTATTATTAATAATAATAATACCCTGCCTAACTGGCTGGGTTTTCCTAGCCACTCTGGGCAGCTCCCAACAGAATATTAATAATAATAATAAAAAGCGACAAAACATCAAACATCAAACATTGAAAACTTCCCTAAACAGGGCTGCCTTCAGATGTCTTGGGAGCTGCCGCCGAGACCACATAACACCGGTCCTGAAAGACCTACATTGGCTCCCAGTACAATTCAAGCACAATTCAAAGTGTTGGTGCTGACCTTTAAAGCCCTAAATGGCCTCGGTCCAGTATACCTGAAGGAGCGTCTCCACCCCCACCATTCTGCTCGGACACTGAGGTCCAGTGCCGAGGGCCTTCTGGTGGTTCCCTCGTTGAGAGAAGCCAAGTTGCAGGGAACCAGGCAGAGGGCCTTCTCGGTAGTGGCACCCGCCCTGTGGAATGCCCTCCCATCAGATGTCAAAGAGAAAAACAGCTACCAGACTTTTAGAAGACATCTGAAGGCAGCCCTGTTTAGGGAAGCTTTTAATGTTTAATAGATTACTGTATTTTAATATTCTGTTGGAAGCCGCACAGAGTGGCTGGGGAAACCCAGCGAGATGGGCGGGGTATAAATATGTTGTTGTTGTTGTTGTTGTTGTTGTTGTTGTTGTTGTTGTTGTTACAACAGCAGCATTTGGCCTGTTCTGCTGGAAGTTTAGGTGTAACTCTTTCCATTAGATGGAAAGAAGATGAAGTCCCGACCAGAGAAGAATGGCAGAACAAGTTGATGGACTATGCTGAAATGGCTAAAATGACCCGGAAGAATCGAAAATCAGGAAGACCAAAATTTTAATAAGGAATGGGGAAATGTAAATAAGGAATGGGGAAATGAAATTTTAATAAGGAATGGGGAAATTAAGGGTGAATTTTGGACACAATGGAGAAGTAAAAGATTTAGATTATCATAAAAGATGCAGGAGGAACCTATTAATAATAGGACCCACAAAGGGGGGGGGGAGGGAAGTCTAGGAGATTCCTTGAAATCTTGTGTCTATGTCGTATGTTTGATATGCGACTGTAAAGTTTTAATGTGAAAAACCAAATAAATAAATGCATTGGGGGGGGGGGGAAGCCTGGGTGCCACAGCTCGCTCAGAGCGGTTTGCATGGCGTAACAGATAGCGTCATTTTAGGAGGTGAAACTTAATCATTCTTCGTTTCTTCGGTGAAGGGTCTTAAAAATATGTTTCTGGGTGTGAGGAATTCAAATCTGCTATTATTTTTGTGGTTGGACAACGTTTAGCTTGGCAACTCTACATACCCTAATGGGCTAATGGAGTGGGGGACCCCCAGCTCCCCTGGAGCTTTTTTCTCTATGCTGACATCTCTCTTCTCTCCTTGATGTTTAGAGGGATGAACCTTAGGTTGCATCCAGCTTTACGATTCCCTGCTCCTCTTCCTTTAATAAACGTCAGTACAGAAGAGGAGTTTGCTGGGTCTGGCCAATGGCCTTTCTAGTCCAGCACCCTCTTTTCATGGTGGTCCAAGAGATGCCTGCAGGGAACCCACAAGTAGGACCTGAACACAAGACCATGGAGGCAGAGCATAGGCCTCTTGGTTAGCAGCCCCCGACAGCCTCTCCTCCTCCATGAATTCGTCTAACCCTCTTTAAAAGCCATCCAAGTCGCTGGCCACCACTGCCTCCTGTGGCAGGGAGTTCCACAGTTCAGCTCTGTGCCACGGGAAGGACTTCGTTTTATCTCTCCTGAGCCTTCCAACCTTCAGCTTCACGGGATATCACGAACAGGGTAGGAAAAAGGAAAGAAATCTCTATCCCCTCTCTCCATGCCACTTTATCCATTTCTGCCACGTTGCCTCTTTGAATTGGACTGTGGCAAAAAACAGAAGGGTTCCCTCTCTCCTTCATACCTCCATGGAGGGGTTCTCCGGGGCCTCCTCTGTTTGGCTCCGTCTCTCCTGCGGCAGGGCCGTCCAGAGGGTCGGTGGGCGTGGCTTGAGGAGCGGTAGCCCCGCCCACAGCCCCGCCCTCCCGCCCTCCATCATTTGTACCAACATCAAGGGCGGGGGACCCTCCTGCCGTTGTGTCTGCTGTAACAACAGGAACACCAAACACTGATTTGTTTCCGGATTTGCGCCAGTTTTCCCTCTCGCTACAAACATGTTAGATCCCCGGCCGTGTTAGGGCCCTAAGACAGGTATCCTCGCGACATAGGCCCCCCGATAACAGCAGGTGGACCCATCCTTTGGTTGCTCTCTGGTGGAGCTGCCGTCCACAGATACCTCGATTCCTTCCCCGAACTAGGGTGGGTTTGATTTAAATCGAATCGATTTAAATTACGATTTAAATCACTAGTCAGTAAGACTTGATTTAAATCTCCTTTTTTTACAGAAAGACTCATTCTTTCTGGTATAATCTTTATTTACAACCAGGGGAAGGTTTCATTCTTAGAATAATAATTTTTCAGAGGAGTTTTTACAGTTATATAATAAATCACTGCTTCGGTTATAGTATTAGAAATACATAGACAGATAATTATGAAATTATTGTGAGGTTTAATAAGTTAACTATATTTGGACAACTTTTCTGCTGTACTTTATTGGAAGGAGGGGAAAATCATTTCCTTAACAACAATTGAAACAATTTATTTAACCAAAGTAGTAACAAGACCCTTTCTGCTCATACCTACCTGGGGTTTGGGAATCCTGCCCGTCTCCCTCGGTGGAACTGGCCGGTGTGCCAGGATGGCTGGGCACGCCCAGGGTGAGGGGCTCCGCCATATCTCCCTGCCGGCCAAAAGGTTGCAAGCTCTCCAGCGGAACTTCTCTTTTAACTGCAAGAACAAAGCAAATAGACGGATCAGGATCTTGCCCAAGGGCCCCCTTGGATGGTTTGCGGATCACGAGGGGATCCTTCCCTGGAACATGACAGGGAGAGCTGATCGCAGGGTCCGATTCTGCCTTGGTCAGACCACCCCGGGAGTCCTGTGTCCAGTTCTGGGCACCACAATTTAAGAAGGATGTTGGCAAGTTGGAAAGGTGTGCAGAAGAGGGCGACCAAGTTGATGAAGGGTCTGGAAACCGAGCCTGATGAGGAACGGTTGAAGGAGCTGGGCATGTTTAGCCTGGAGAAGAGGAGATACGAGAGCCATCTTCCAATATCTCAAAGGATGTCCCCTGGAAGAGGGAGCAAGCTTGTTGTCCTCTGCTCTGGAGGGTAGGACTCGAACCCATGGCTTCAAGTTACAAGAAAGTTGCAACCAAACACCAGGAAGAACTTTCCGTCAGTTAGATGGTGGAACAGACTCCCTGGGAAGGGGGTGAACTCTCCTTCCTTGGAGGTGTTTTAGCAGAGGCTGGATGGCCATCTGTCCTGGATGCTTTAGCTGAGATTCCTGCCTTGCGGGGGGTTGGGCTAGATGACCCCTGGGGGTCCCTTCCAGCTATACCATTCTAGGAATCCGTGAATTCACTCACCACTGCTGGTCGGCGCCTCCTTGGCAGGAACCTCGGCTTCCACGGCGTCTGGGGTGAGGTCTCCGGCGGCCTTCGTGTGTCCGTAGAGAAACTCTGGGATTTCCTCAACCAGCTTCATGAGAGCGCAAAGGTGGAGGCTGCTGGGGTGCTCACCTGTTTGGGAAGCAGGGAGAAAAAAATTCCGCCTTTTATTTCCACGGACAGGGAAGATGCAGTCCTCTTCGATCACGTACACACAGCTGTGACCGGCTAGCAGCAAATTTTGATGCTGGATCTGAAAATGAGAGCTGCCTTACAATCAAGCTCTATTTATTGGGGGGTGAAAAGGGGATTTTCCACCAAGCTGGCCGAGATAGGGATCATTTTCCCATGCAGCATGGCTCACTCACACGAGCTGCCTACAGCACTTTCTCCATCAAGATAATGTAACCTGTTCTGGGCACCCCAGTTTAAGAAGGATGTTGACAAGCTGGAGCGTCAACCAAGATGATCAAGCTGCCGAGAGTGGCTGGGGAACCCCAGTCAGATGCGCGGGGTATAAATTAATTGTTATTATTATTATGGAAACCGAGCCTTATGAGGAACGGTTGAAGGAGCTGGGTATGTTTAGCCTGGAAAAGAGGAGATATGAGAGCCATCTTCAAATATCTCAAGGGCTGTCACACGGAAGATGGAGCAAGCTTGTTTTCTCCTGCTATGAAGGGTAGGACTCGAACTCGTGGCTTCAAGTTACAAGAAAGGAAATCCCAACTAAACATGAGGAAAAACCGATTCCTGCATTGCAAGGGTGTTGGACTAGATGACCCTGGGGGAACCCTTCCCAAGTCCACGCTTCTGTGATTCCAACACTCCCTCCCTCTTCCCACTCTTACCGTCCCGGTTGCTAGCTGGGGTCAGACACCTCTCTCCCTCCTCATTCAGGTCTTCCAGGTCCCAGGGTCCCTCCAGCTCGGATGCGTCCTCTGAAAAAAGGAACGGTTCCCGAAAGAAGAAAACAGAGCCTAAGGGAGCTTCCCTCAATCTGGTGGGCTTCAAATGTTTTGGATTGCAGTTCCCGTGGCGCCAATCTGGGAGGCCCCTCTACAGGTGAAACTCGGAAAATTAGAATATCGTCGAAAAGTGCATTTATTTCAGTAATGCAACTTATTTTTTATTTTTCTTTTATTTTTTACAAATGCTTTCTTTTGGAAATTCCACAGTAATAAAACAAATAGTTACAGTAATACAAAATAAACAAAAATAAACATCGTTATTGTTTCATTAATTACATTCCATTTATAATTGACCCGCCTAACGACAAATAATTACAATTACAACAAATAAAGGCTTGACATATCTTGCTTTGTATGTCATGCATCTACTTCATAGATTGGTTTCACCTTTTAAGTTGCGTTACTGAAATAAATGCACTTTTCGACGATATTCTGATTTTCCAAGTTTCACCTGTACGTCTGTCCTTTCTACCGGGTGGAGGTGTGGGGGAGGGGGGAGGCTTTAAAAATAATCCTAGAACCAATTTGCTTTTTTTGCTTTTTAAGTAATAAAAGAAACATATAATGAGGGGATATATTTGTAAATCGAGTCTCCCTGGCTGCCACCCGGCTTGGCAAAGAACCTGGCTCTGGTAGGGGCTGGTTCCGAGAAAAAGCTCTTGAAAGGGAAACTACCCACAAATCCCCTCTCCAGGGTGGAGTGAATTAGAGTTAGACTACGGAACTCGCTGCCACTGGAGGCAGCGATGACCAACACGGATGGTTTTAAAATACGACGGGACAGATCCATGGAGGGGAGGGCTATTGGCGGCTGCTAACCAGGATGTCTCTGCTCTGTCTCCACAGTCAGAAGGAACAATGCCTTTGAATACCAGTGGCTGGAAACCACAGGAGGGGAGAGGGCTCCTGCGTTCGAATCCTGCTTGCTGGTTTCCCACAGGGATCTGGCTGGTTGCTGTAAGAACAGGATGCTGGATTAGAGGGGCCTGATTCCAGCAGGACACTTCCTATGTTCTTATGTTAACCTGCAAACTATGGGGTTTTTCATTATTTGAGGCTGAAACGGACCTTTGCTCTCTGGGGCTTACTTGCGAGGAGGCATTATAGACGGACCTTGGAATAGCTTGTTGAAATAATGCTATTTTAAGTGACGTAGGTTTTTAATCCCTTGCCAAAAAATAGTGGAAGGACAATGTCCTGGCACTGTTAAAGGGTTCCGATATCCACCACAGAAAATGATTTCTTACCGCTGGTTCTGTCTCCCCCACCAGCCCCGCCAAGTTTCTGGTCCTCAATATTTCCTTCTGGCTGATTGATGAAGGACGGCAACTCCACCAGAGGAACGGAACGGCCTGTTTGCAAAGCAGAAAGTGGGGGGGGGGGCTAAGTTTGAAACTGGGAGCTCAAAGCCAAGTTATACCTGAGAGTGCCAATAAAGTTTTCTGGGACCAGGAACAATGTATGTCCACTGAGGGCTCTCTGACCAACGGGACATTGCAGGGGGTTGCAATAATAGAATAATAGAATAGAATAATAATTTATTGGCCAAGTACTAACATGCATGGAATTTTGTTTCGGCTACATTGCAATGCAAAAGAACTTTATACAAAGTGTGCAGAACCCTATTTCAAGATCACCAGCGGAGTGACTTCAGAACAGGTTGAGGTGGTGGTTGGTGCCTCTGGCGCCGACTGAATGGCACTAAGTTGAGAATGCTTGACTTTCGAACCTGCTATAAAAGTGATTCGGGTCGTTTGCCAATTTTCACGATAACACTCCCATATGCAGGAGAGTGTCCAGCCAGATACCTGGGAAAAACTCTGGAAAAGTGACTTGAAGTTCACAGCATGCTATTCTTTGAAGGAGAACTACCTGAAAATGATTTACAGGTGGTATTTAACTCCGAGTAGGCTTGCAAAGATGTACAAGACAGAATCAGATAAGTGCTGGAGATGCAAAGAGGTGGAGGGAATGTGGTTTCCTACGTGGTGGACTTGTAAAAGGATAAAAGATCATTGAGAAATGATCTATAATGAATTGAAAAAAATGTTTAACAGTTTTTTTTATTAAAAAAAACCAGAGTCTTTTCTGTTGGGGATACAGTAATTCAGACTGAAATTCCCAGGTGTCAAAAAAGGTTATTTGTATGTGCCACTACTGCGGCCCGTGTTTTGTTAGCCCAAAAATGGAAAACGAGTGAAGTCCCAACTAAAGAAGAATGGCAACTTAAGCTGAACGTTTATTGACTAAATGGGAAATAACTGTGTACAGCTGAAAACACTGGCAGCATTAAGATAAATTTAGCAGTGTAAATAAGTTTCGATGGATGTACTAATGGAATGCTGAATGGTATCATTTGTGTAAAATATGCAGGGATTTATGATACGCATAATGAACCATGGAAATAGAAGAAGGGAAGTCATTAAGGTTGTAAAAATGAGTATTTTAAATTGTAAAACAGAAAATTTAATAAAAAGAGAGAGAGAGAGAGAGAATGTCCAGCTGGATTGGGCCCTCTGCACCTCTCCCACAAAACCAGCCTCAATGGGTCCCAAATCCATTGTATGATGGCCGGGGGGTGGGGTTCTGCTTGTCTCTGTATCCTGCGGAATACAGGGACCACCCCAAAACAAGGGGGCAGGGTGACCCTTTCTGCAAGGGCGATGGCAGCGCACAAGGCCTTACCCACGGAAAGAAGCAACGTGAAATTCTCCAGCATCACTTCCTGGTGCAGATCCTTCTGCCACCCGTCCAGCATGGACCACTCCTCGCGGGAAAAGCTGATGGCGACATCCTCAAAGGTCACCTCCTGACACTGCGCATCAACGTGGGTGGAGGTCTGTGGGATAAAGCAGCCTCATATAACCAAGATGCGTAAGTTGAATGGATGCATGAAGGGGTTAAAACCATAGAGTAAGGTGTCCTGCCAGGCTTAGCAAATAAACCCACTTCCCCTCACCTGGGAAGGAACCAGGTAATCAGGTCTTTGCTCCCTCCTCAGTCTCCCAGAGCACCTCAACCTGGGAAGTGGTTCGAGCTGGTTGCTCCAAGCTCAGACCGCATGGCTCTCACAAGCCACTCTTGAGTCTCTACACCAATAACTTAGGCATCTGATTGGCCACTGTGAGGACAAGTTCCTATCGTGGGAAACCCAAAATCAGGATTGCTTCCTCCAACTGTGGTGGCAGGGCAGGGCATGGCCATCATGGCTAGCAGCCATCAATAGCCCTTCTCCTCCATCAATTTATCTAATCCAAAAGCTATCTAGCTTGGTGGCCATCACTGCCTCCTATGGGAGGGAGTTCCGCAGTTTAACAATGAAGAAGGAGGTCCTTTTATCCGTCCTGACTCTTCCAACAGTCAGCTTCATCGGCTGCCCACATGTTCTAGTGCTAAGAGAGAGCACGAAAAACTTATCTCTGTCCATTTTCTCTATTCCAGACATCTGAGCATCCAGTGTAGGCACACGCAGATTAGTACAGATACAAACTTATATCCTGTGCACAAGAACATCCCTCCCCTATTCCCCATTGGTCGGGGAGCACCCCTGTGTAATTATTTGCTAAGCCAAGCAAAAGAAAAGACCCGGAAAGAAATGTCTCTATTCTTTATTTTTGAGCCACTGATAAGTGCCAGCAAGCTCTCTATCTGCTGATGCTTGCTGATTCAACTTTCCTTTTAAAACTATCTGGTATTACAACCAGCCTTATAGCGCATGGAAGAAGTAAAGTTACATTTTGCCGGAGTCTCCTGTGGAGATCTTCCATGGGCCGGACCAGTGTAGCGCAATGCCGAAAATCGCTTCTGCGCATGCCCAGACGCCGAAAATGGTTCCTGCAAAGAAGTTATTTTGGCGTCTGGGCATGCGCAGAAGCAATTTTTGGAGCTGCAGAAGAGAGTCCCTGTGCCGCGCTGTGCCAGTTTAGCGCAGCGTGCAGGGACTTGCCAAGCGGGCAGCTCAGGGGCGGCCAGTTAAATGGCCTCCGTGGGCTGCTTCCGGCCCATGGGCCTTAGGTTGCTGACCCCTGATCTATGGCAAGGGAACATCCTGCCCCATAGCAACATTATGCCTTAGAACAATCTAATAACTGCCGCCTTGTGGATTTTTTACTACGTTCACATTTCCCACAGTCCATGTTTCTTATTTATTCAAGCGATAAAGCCTGATGTGAATGATCTCGCACATCAGTCAATGCATGCAATAGAAGCATTCTGATTCGCATTTACCTCACAGTTTGCAATCCTTCTACTCAGATTCAACTTTTTCCGAGACCCTTTGCTTTTATGAAAAAAAAGCGACATGTCCCTTTCTTACAATTTCTACCGTGTCGCCTCCTTGAATTGGGCGCCGCATGGCTACTCCTGTGTAATCGTGGAGCTTTTTGGCCTGCGGCTTATTGCAAGTCCCCTCCCTCCCTAGTTGCCACCCTTCATCCGAAGGTCCCAGTTTGGGATACAGCATTAAAACGCAGTGTTAAAACAACTGTTATAAGAATTTTAAGGTCTTATATATAAAAAATAAATGTTCATAAATGTACCAAGCAAGCACATGCATAAATGTATAAACTGCATGTCTGAAGCCCCACAGAAAAAAGTCCTGGAACCATTTTGTCTCTCCCAAATGACCTCAAATATTTCTCTGCAAGGTCGAAGGAAATGGGGAGCCTCCCCATTGTCTCTTTGCTCACAAATCCCATCTCAAGGGCACAGTTAAGATATGAAAAGGGTGAGCCTGTGACCTGGAGTCAGGAATTGAGTAGTTATCATAACAAAAGAGTGGCCAGGATGCCCAGGTAATCCAAGCAGGTAACCTGGCAGAAAGGATAAAAACAAGGCACTCAGATTTCTGTTGTAGTCCACCCCTTCTGTGATGTACGTATGATGTATGGAGGGGTGGTCTTGGGCTCCAGGGTGGGCAGTTCAAAAGTCTATTTAAGAGCTTGCACATGGTTTGGGGTTCTCTCCCTGCCTCCTGCATGTGGGGGGAGCACCCTGTTGCAACAGTTTAATAAAGATCAGGTGCAAAGTCTAGCTGCTTTGCTTCTCAATATTCTCTGGTTTGCCTTTGTTATTTTCTCCTACCGATTTATTGTTGTTGTTGTTGTTTAGTCGTGTCCGACTCTTCGTGACCCCATGGACCATAGCACGCCAGGCACTCCTGTCTTGCCCTGCCTCCCGCAGTTTGGTCAAACTCATGTTCGTGGCTTCGAGAACACTGTCCAACCATCTTGTCCTCTGTCGTCCCCTTCTCCTAGTGCCCTCAATCTTTCCCAAAATCTTATGGGTCTTTTCCAGGGAGTCTTCTCTTCTCCTGAGGTGACCAAAGTATTGGAGCCTCAGCTTCACGATCTGTCCTTCCAGTGAGCACTCAGGGCTGATTTCCTTCAGAATGGATAGGTTTGATCTTCTTGCAGTCCATGGGACTCTCAAGAGTCTCCTCCAGCACCATAATTCAAAAGCATCCATTCTTCAGCAATCAGCCTTCTTTATGGTCCAGCTCTCACTTCCATACATCACTACTGGGAAAACCATAGCTTTAACTATACAGACCTTTGTCGGCAAGGAGATGTCTCTGCTTTTTAAGATGCTGTCTAGGTTTGTCATTGCTTTTCTCCTACCGATAGAGAACCTAATAAAGGACTCTGTACGGGCTCTTGGGTACCCCACAAGAAAAAAGGAGCAGTTTTTTCTTATAACACAACCTACAACCACAATAAACGAGCTGAGTCCTAAAAACACGCACCTCAGGGATCAGAAGCCGGGTTCTAGAGGTGTGTCTTAAGTATCCTCTGGAAGCTGTGCAAGGAAGGTGCCAGGTGTATCTCTCTTGGGAGGGAGTAACACAGTTTAGGGGCCGCCACAGAGAAGGCCCTGCCCTGGGGAGGGAGGAGAAATTACCAAGAGGCAGCACCCAAGAGGATCTGTAAGGAAGGGAGATTCTGGAGGACAATGCCTGCATCACTTTGCTTCAGGGAATGAAGCCGACCTGAGCATTCCATTCTCACACAGTTCCATAACTGCCACCTTGGGGAGAGTGTCATTTAATTGGTTCCACAGCAGCAGGGCAAGGCAAAGGAGGCCAGAATGTTTTGCCACGTGAATCAAATCTCTCTCTCTCTCTCTCTTTTAATTCCCTCTCTCTTTTTTTAAAAAAACTTATTTATTTGGTTTTTCAAATTAAAATTTTACAATCACAAACATACAACATAAAAACAAGGTTCCAAAGAATCTCCTGTACTTCCGTCCTCCCCATTGTGGCTCCTATTATTCATCATTTCCTCCTGCATCTTTTATGATAATCCAAATCTTTTACATCTCCTTTGTATCCAAAATTCACCATGAAACTACAAGCGTTATTCAAAGATGACCCAAAGCAACTGTTTAAGGATGAACAAGGAAGAATGACTGGTATGCAGATAACATCACAGGGCTAGAAGATATTAATAATTGGAATATATGCACTGAATGAAATAAAACGTGAATCAAATCTCGATGCAATAATGAGTTGGGCTGGATGACCTATGGGTATCCCTTCCAAGGCAGCTCTGAAATTTCTTTCTCAAATGATGGACTGACTGTGATTGGTTACTAGTTAAACATCTGGCTAGTTCAGAGGACAACCTTGAGCTCGGTTAAGAGCTTTGAGAACTTAAAGAAGGAAAGCCACTTGATCCATGAACAGACCACATCTATTTTGGCCCATTCCAACCTTTTTCTTAAGGCTGACATGGACCATTCATAAGGTAGGGATATTCTTCACAACCGTGAGCAGGGGAGGGCAGTGGGGGAAGTGAAAACAAGTGACAATAATTAACTACAACCTTGTTCACTGTTCCTGCTCAGGCAGCACAGAAAAAGCATTTTGCTTCCTGAAATTCATTTTGATCGTGCAGATCAGGATACAGAATGCAGAATACAGTAACCCAGAGCTTTCCAAACTGTGTGTCACACGACACGTCAGTGCAGTGGTTTTCAGCCAGTGTGCCGGGGCACCCTGGAGTGCCTTGAAATATGGTCAGGGGTGCGGCGGGCAACTCTGGGCTCTGTCCCTCTTTCCTTCCCTCCCTCCTCTAATGCCCTCTCGCGTCTCTGCCTCCCAAAGGCTCGTGTGGCTGTTTGTTGCAGCAGCCCTGGCTACAAACTCCCCAGGCAAATGGTGCCTCTGGGACTGGCTAGGGGGTGCTTCCCAGGCCCCTGTGGGGCAGTGTGAGGAGGCACCTCTCAGGGGGGCAGCTCAGAGACCAGGGGTGGCAGCAGAGGCTGCCCAGAGGACTCCCAAGGAGAGGGGAGAGGAGGCTGAGGGAACCCTCCACAAGGGAGGGTGTTTGAAAAGGGGTGAGAGGCTGCCACCTCTGCAGGCAAGGGGTGGCATAACTGGGCTCCTGAGCCCCACAGGGTGGCACAGAAAGATTGTACTTGGTCAAGGGAGCTATGGACCCCAAAAGGTTGAAAACCTCTGCATTAGTGTGTCGGCTGCAGCATTTCAGTTTGTTGCGGGGCTGGAAAGGGGTTAGTTTAACCTCCGGTTTGCTAGTGAAACTGAATGACTGTGTCATGAAATGATGCATGCTTAAAAAGGCGATCAGCCTTCTTTATGGTCCAGCTCTCACTTCCATACATCACTACTGGGAAAACCATAGCTTGAACTATACGGACCTTTGTCGGCAAGGTGATGTCTCTGCTTTTTAAGATGCTGTCTAGGTTTGTCATTGCTTTTCTCCCAAGAAGCAGGCATCTTTTAATTTTGTGACTGCTGTCACCATCTGCACTGATCAAGGAGCCCAAGAAAGTAAAATCTCTCACTGCCTCCATTTCTTCCCCTTCTATTTGCCAGGAGGTGATGGGACCAGTGACCATGATCTTAGTTTTTTTGATAACCGATAGCCAGGTGAAAAATGTTCCTGGCTCCTGGCTAATTTCGAACACTGCTCCTGTATGGATTTAACCAATGTCTGAGTGGGAGTTTCTTTCACCTGTCCTGAATCTCCCAGCCTTTGGCTTCGCGAGATGTCCACGAGTCACGAGAGGAACTGTCGTCCTGTGAACTTCTATCATGTCACCTGAGCGAGAGCCCCAAAGCCAGGGGGCAAGGCGACAAGATCCGAGCAGACGGGTTCTGCCTTCCTGGCGTGATTAGAGAAGGCAACCTGTTATCAATCAAAATAACAAATGTGTCCTCAAGGACGGAAGGCAGTCGTTGGCAGGCCAATTCTTCCGCGGGCGGTTCTATCCCCACATCATCCCTCCTGACAGGTTCTTAAAGATGCCAGTCAAAATCAGAAGCTTCCCCTGCAGGAAACAATTGCTGGCCCAGATGCTCTGCAGTCCAGGAATTAAGCCAATGGTTGGGAACGTTTCACCGCCCCCTCCCTTCCTGCCCACCTGCATCGGCTGCAGGAAATGGCAGAGCTTTGCCAGGTAAAAGACCACCTGTTGGAAATGTCAGCCCTTTCATAGAGCATCCATCCTTTGAGTGGCAAAGACAGCGGCATTTGGAGGGGCCAGGAGGGAAACAAATTCATCTAATTTATATCATGACAATTGGTTATGGTATCCCCAATTGTCTCGGGGTTATCCTTTTTAAACGGTCTGCAAAGCTTCACCCCAATGTTAGATCCTTTAACAGGGGTCCATAGATCCTGGCACGGCTTGGTAGACACAGGAAGAGCCTGCCGGGTCAGGGCAATGGCCCACCTAGTCCAGTATCCTTTTCTTGGGTCCAGATACACATGGGAAACCTGCAAGATTTGAGCAAATGAGCAGCTCTCCCCTCCTGGGGTTTCTATCCACTGGCTTTCAGAAGCATCGCCTAGGAGCCTTCGACAGCCCTCTCTTCCATGCAGTGTTCGAAATTAGCCAGGCGCGTTTTGCTACTGGCGCAGGTGCCATTGCAACTACGTGGAGATTTCTGGGCGCCAGGCTGGCGAGCACAGTTTAAAAACTTCCGCCTTACTCCATAGATAATTCCGTTTCCATTTCCTCTGTGTGTGTTTCTCCTTCTTGTATACTGGGACAAGTGAACTGCTATAAGAGGAAGCTGGAGACAAGCAGTGTAGTTGCGATTGTAGTGTTGGAAGGGACCCCAAGGGTCATTTAGTCCAACCCCCTGGCAAACAAGACAATCCGTTGTGGTGACTGCAACCTAGATTCAAGCTGACATTGGGTCCCTGGCTTATATACCTGAGTTTCTAACACTGCCTCCATGAATTTGTCTAATCCTTTTTTTTAAGCCATCCATCTTGGTGGCCACCCCTGCCTCCTGTGGGAGGGAGTTCCACAGTTTAACTATTTATTTTATGTCCTGAATCCTCCAGTATTCAGATTCATCCGATGCCCATGCAGGCTAGTGTTAGGAGAGAGGGAGAAAGATTTTCGCTGTTCCACTTTTGCCATACAGAATTCTACAAATTTCTATCGTGTCGCCTCTTACCCGTCATTTCTCTAAACCAGGCATCCCCAAACTGCGGCCCTCCAGATGTTTTGGCCTGCAACTCCCATGATCCCTAGCTAACAGGACCAGTGGTCAGAGATGACGGGAATTGTAGTCCAAAACATCTGGAGGGCCGAAGTTTGGGGGTGCCTGCTCTAAACAGAAAAGCCCCAGTTGCTGAAACCTTTCCTCCCTAGGACAGCCCCCTCCATCCCCTCGATCGTTTTAGTACCCGCCTGCGAGACAGGCAACGCACCGCGATAGCCATGCGCTTCTTAAGACAGCTGCTGCTTGTTTACCATTGCATGTGCCCCCTTCTACAAAAATAAGAATAATACCCCAATTCTACCTTGGAGCCTCTGCAAGCACTCAAGACGCAGCCGGGAGTTTGCTCTATAGCCTAGCGATCGCTTCCCTGGGTGATGCCTGCTGACGTCTCCTTGCCAAGCTCATTTCCCGTCTCCCTGGGGACGGCACACGGCTGATTTGAGAGCTGACGCATCCTGGCACAGCACAGGTAGCATTCTCAGTTCCGAGGAGTCACTTTGCCGAGGTCTTAATTCCAGGAACCTCTTTGGCTCGGCTCCCGGAGCAGCACGTGACAACCGCCAAGGGTGCCCTCGTCACCTAAGGGTGACACCTACCATGCGAAAGATCAGCCAAGGAAATGCGTGTTTTGGTTGCAAGGGGCATAGGATGACAGCCTTTTCTCTCTCCCCCGAGGATCTTAGAAAACCGGGGAGAAATATGCCCCTAAGCCCAGCCCCGCTCTTTGGGGGCAGCGGTGGTCAACAAGTGAGGAAGAGGAGAAATGTCTAGCAGCGGAGTGAACTGTCCACCTCTTTGCAATAATTCAGCAGCAATTCAAGAATGGCTGGATCTGGTCAATAGCCCATCTAGTCCAGCATCCTGTTCTCATAGGGGCCACAGAGAACCCTGCAAACATCTAAGCCCAAGAGATCTCTACCCCACTGGGATTTCCCCACTGGGATTTACAAGAAAGAAGATTCCACCTAAACATTAGGAAGAACTTCCTGACAGTAAGAGCTGTTCGGCAGTGGAATTTGCTACCAAGGAGTGTGGTGGAGTCTCCTTCTTTGGAGGTCTTTAAGGAGAGGCTTGGCAGACATATGTCAAGAATGCTTTGATGGTGTTTCCTTCTCGGCAGGGGGTTGGACTGGATGGCCCTTGTGGTCTCTTCCAACTCTACGATTCTATGATTGCAGAAACAGGTTTCCAGGAACATCACTGCTTCTGTCCGTGGAGCCATCCTGGCTAGTTGCCATCCATAGCCATCTCTTCCTCCACGAATCTGTCTAATCCTCTTTTAAAGCCGTCCAAGTTAGTGGCCATCCCGGCATCCTGTGGGAGGGAGTTCCATAGGCTGCCTGCATGAAGAAGTGCTTTCTCTTATATTGAGTTTTGAATTCAGTTGCACCAGCCATTTATTTATTGCATCTATATCCCAACCTTTCTTCCATAAAGCCCAAAGGTGACACACAGGGTTCCTCTTCCTCCCCATTTTATCCTCACAACAACCCTGTGAGGTAGGCTGGGTTGACAGTGAGTGACTGGCCCATGGCTTCATGGCCGAGTGGGGAATTCGAACTCTGCTCTCCCAGGCCCTAGTCCAACACTCTGACCACTGCACCGCACTGTCCCGTAATTTAACCATTCCAAACCACTCCCAACTCTGAAAAGATCCGCTACAGGCCGCAGGTGATCTCGACAGAAACCTGGGCAGATCTGTTGCTAGCCGTTTCTCGCAAATCAGGAACAGTTACAAGGTGGGGCATAAATAGTTTGCATCAGTCCGGCAGCTGGCAATCTTGAGCCTGGTTAGTCAAAAAGCTGAGCCTTTTGTACACAAACACGCCACAGCCAAGTTTCCCCCATCTGTCGCTCCCCCTTTTTAACAAGCGATTTGTTTTAACAAGAGTAATAAGTTGCGGGGGCAGATCACAAAAGCATCCTGTGAAATTCCCGCGAAATTGTGGATCTGTAATGCCCATTTTAAAGCAACCTTGGAAAAGCTCCAGAATTCAGGTTTTGCAAAGAAGCCAAATGTCCATCACACAAAAACAACTAGGGAAAACTAGCCTCTGTCTTGGTGGGATTCTTTTTTAAAAAAGCAATTTATTAGATTTTTCAAATAAACACATTAAACAAAACAAAACATTCCACAACAAACACCACACACACAGATTTTCTGCCGAGCTTTGACTTCCGTCCCTCCCCTCATCTGGTTTTCTTATCAACTCTTGTCTCGCAGTTCCTTTACTCCTCCTACTTAAAGTCATTTCGTAGGATTTATTTCAATCCTGCAAGTGTCTTTTAAACTTCTACAGTTCCTCTCCATATAGTCCACAAATTTACTCCAGTCTTTTTGGAACCTTGCCTCTCCCTGGTTTCGTATCCTGCTAGTCAGTCTTGCTAATTCCGCATAGTCTATCATTTTTGTCTGCCACTCTTCGATCGTAGGTAACTCCTGAGTTTTCCATTTTTGGGCTAACAAAGTCCTTGCTGTGGTTGTCGCATACATAAATAATACTTGATCTTCTTTTACAATCTCTTGTCCTATATGACCCAATAAAAAAGCCTCCGGTTTTTTGGGAAAGGTATATTTTAAAATCTTTTTCAGTTCATTATATGTCATTTCCCAAAATCTTTTACTTTTTTCGCATGTCCACCACATATGATAAAATTCACCATCCTTCTCTTTACATTTCCAGCATGTTTTACTACTCATCCTATACATCTTGGCTAATTTTACTGGTGTTAAATACCATCTGTACATCATCTTCAAGATATTCTCTTTCAGGGCAGTACATGCAGTAAATTTCAATGTTTGATTCCATTATTTCAACCACGCATCATATTCAATATTATACCCAAAATCTTTTGCCCATTTTATCATCACATCTTTGTCTTGGTGGGATTCTTGCAATCGGAGACACATATTTTGCAGAACCCAACTACTTATGTATGGGAACTGCGGAGAGTCGGGCAACAAAGGAATCAACCCTCCCTGGGGTGAAAGGCTGGAGGTCACCGAGAGGTGACCTGCCTTATTTTTTAACCTAAGAGGGGCTAGGGGTCAAATCTCTCTGGAAGCTGTTTTCTTTGATGGGAGAAAGCGTTTCCTGCAAACTCAAGTGCACAGGCAATGGCTGCGATGAGGCAAAGACTCTCTGTACATGCTCAGACACGCTCTGGCATGTGCTGTAACTGCACATGTTTGCTGATGAAATTGGCTCCCAGGCTACGTTTGGTGGAGTCCAGAACAGGTCAAGGCTTTGACAGCAGGCCTTGGCGTAGCTCAGCCATCCTGCCAAGAAAATGCATGGCGAACCCCAAGAAAACTGTGGTTGCAATTGCTGCACGACACGGGGTTGGACTAGACAACCTAAAGATCCCAATATGCGATGGACTCCTGACTGCAAACATCGTCTGGAAGCCCCAGTAAGTTGTTTTAACCGAGGCTCAAAGCGCTTCCACAGTGAACACGCAAACACTTTTTATCACAAGCACAGGCTTCCATCGTGCGCACTATTGCCTGCCCAGTTGTAGGGCCATCCTCTTCACAGAGGTGAGGTCTGCAATTGTAGCAAACATTCACACAGCCCATTGAACGCTGTTGTTGCGTTTCGAACCTCTTTTGAAAACAAGTAGCTTCCACATGAATCACAAGAACCAGCCCCTTACAGAATCAGAATACTTTTAAAAATGGTATTTAAAATGCCCAGGGCTGTACCCCAGCGCTTCAGGGGCACAAACAAACAGCCCAACCAGTGGAGAAGAGAGCCTATGCCATCTTTCAGAATTACACAGAACTCCTTGTCAGAATCTGCATTCTTCCCAACAACTAATTCTATCCAACTGGGAAACTTGCAAATTCCTACATGCCTAGAATTTGGGTCATTTTTTTAAAAAAAGAAGAAGAAGCAAACACTCCTATACAGTTTGACTGTACCTATTAAAGAGATTCGGCGTTTTCTTCTTAGTTGTACAGTACTGAATCCACACATACGAACAGCATATATTTTAATATATATGCTGCATATATTTTAATATATTTAAATTTGTTCATTGCATTTACTGTGTTTCCCCCTTTTTTTAAAGACGCAGTCATAAAATAAGCCATGGCAGGATTTTAAAGCATTTGCGACATATAAGACATATGGTGCTGGAGGAGACTCTTGAGAGTCCCATGGGGACTGCAAGAAGATCAGACCTCTCCATTCTGAAGGAAATCAGCCCTGAGTGCTCACTGGAAGGACAGATCCTGAAGCTGAGGCTCCAATACTTTGGCCACCTCATGAGAAGAGAAGACTCCCTGGAAAAGACCCTGATGTTGGGAAAGATTGAGGGCACTAGGAGAAGGGGACGTCAGAAGACAAGATGGTTGGACAGTGTTCTCGAAGCTACGAACGTGAGTTTGACCAAACTGCGGGAGGCAGTGCAAGACAGGAGTGCCTGGTGTGCTCAGGTCCATGGGGTCACCAAGAGTCGGACACGAATAAACGACAACAAGACATACCCCGAAAATAAGACATACCTCCATGCCATGAGCAAGGCCGCCAAGTGCCCCAGCCAGCCAGCCAGCCAGCCAGCGGGACCCAGCATGCCGGCTGCGGCCTGCCAGCTCGGGGCCTGGAACCGGCTGTTGCTGCAGTGGCAACGCCCGAGCCAGTGGCCTTGCCTCTGCCTGGCCCAGCCAAGGAAGCCTGCCACCTTGCCACCCAGAACCGGCTGCTGCTGCAGCGCTGAGCAGAACACCTGAGCCAACGGCCTCGCTTCCGCCTGGCCTGGCCAAGGAGGCCATAAGGTAATAAAAATCAAATAAAAAAATAAGACATCCCCTGAAAATAAGACACCGTATGTTTTTTTGAGGAAAAAAGATATAAGACGGTGACTTTAAAAAGGGGAAACACGGTATATGACACGTTTTCCTCCTCAAGAGGTAGTTATTCCCCTCATCAGTTAATCTCCAGAACAACCCTGTGAGGTAGGTTAGGCTGACAGACAGAGGGAATGACTGCCCAAGCTCACCTAGTGAACTTCATCATGGAGTCAGGATTCGAACCCTGGTCTCCCAGGTCCCAGTCTGACATGCTTACCATTATGCCACATGTACTGACTGCGGTGCCAACTGGGGTTTAATCCTTTGGAGACATCCTATACCAAAGAGGCAGTATAGTACAGTGGTTAGAGTGTCAGACTGGGAACTGGGAGCCCAGGGTTCAAATCTCGACTCAGCTGTTAAGCTCACCTGGCCGCTGTCTCTCCGCCTAACCTACTTCCCAGGGTTCTTGTGAGGATAACATGGGGGGGGGGACACATCAGGAGCTATCTATTAGGGATAGCTCAGTTGGCAGAGCATGAGATTCTTAATCTCAAGGTCATGGGTTCGAGCCCCATGTTGGGCAGAAGATTCCTGAATTACAGGGGGTTGGACTGGATGACCCTTGGGGTCCCTTCCAACTCTATGATTCCAGGTCGGTAGTGAAGCATCTCTACCTGGCATGCAGAAGGTCAAACCTTCAATCTCTGAGGGCATCCCCAGGTAAAACTAAGACTCTGAAAAGCTGGCGAACACTTGTTGCCAGCTGGATATGCCTTGCGGTGCTGTTGTGGGGGGCTAATGAGGACTAAGACCTGGCAGGGAGCAGGGTTCAAATCCTACCCCACTTGGCCAGAACGCTCCCTGGGTGCTCCCTTGGGCCACTCGCCTGACCCACATCGCAGGGTTGCGCATCCCCGGCAGCTCCTCGGAAGGAGAAAGCAATGCACGAAATACAGAAGAGGCGACGGAGGTTTTGCAAGGGAAGGAAGGGAGACCCTCTGCAGGTGAGGGATCCCCGTCAGTCTACGGCTTCCAAGCCGGCGCAACAACGCCGAAGTTTCCCCCAGGGCTCGGCTCGGGGAGCAGCGCTGCTCCTCCCGCGGCTCCCCTTCGCCCTCCCGGGTCGCTCTGCCCCCCTATTGGGGACACCCCTCATCTCCCAAGTCCGGAGCGCCGGTGGAAGTTGCATGCATGCATGCATGGCACCGCGTTGCAATTGCATTGCATGGCACTCCATGCAACGTCTTCACGCATGCATTGCCTTGCATGCCTGCAAAGGGGTCTCCCACCCCCGCGGTCAGAAGATGCGTCCCCTCCGGCACGGATGCAGCACTGCAAAATAAAAAATAAAAAAACCCGACGCAGCCATACCTGGGGGGCAGCCTCCGCTTCCGCCGCCGGCGCTCCTCCGCGGGGATCCCCGGGCGGCGACGCGGCTCCGTCGCCGGGCTCCATCCTGCTCGCCGATCTCCGCGGGGGCGCAGGCAGGCTGCGCGGGGTCTGCGCGGAAGAGCCCCTGCCCAGCCACCCGCTCGCCGCTCGTCGCCGCTGCGCTCATTCCATCGCAGCGAGAGCTTCAAACAAAACGCCCGGCGCAAGCCCGGCCCGCCAGGCGACGCTGGGAAACGTAGTTCCGCGCACCCCGCGCGGCCGCGGGAGCCTAAGGGCAAGGGGACTACGGATCCCGGCAGCCCCCGCGCCGCCGCCTCCTCCCGGGGATAGAGGGGGAGAGGCCGGGTGGATGGATGGATGGACGGGTGGGTGAGTGAGTGGCAGTCGTTCAGGCGGCCGCCAAGCCTTGGCCCAGAGCCCGGGATGCGCAGGCAGGAAGGGCCTCCCCGAAGGAGGAGGGAGGCGCAGAGCGGGAGGGATCCCCAGGGGTCATCTAGTCCAACCTCCCCAATGCAAGAGTCAAAGTCAGTGCAGGATTTACGTATAAACCAAACAAGCTATAGCTTAGGGGTCCCCAAAAAACTTGGAAAGGGAAAAAACTGGATGTACATTTCCAAAATATAATATAAAAAAACCCAAATATAATAAAACCTACATACAGCAACAGTGTTTTGTGTTTTGTAGGCTTCTATGATGTTAATACTGTAACAATTTATTATTTATACCCCAGCCACTCTGGGCGGCTTCCAACAGAAAAATAAAATACAATAATCTATTAAACATTAAAAGCCTCCCTAAACATGGCTGCCTTCAGAAGTCATGGGCCCCGCCTGCTCCCTCAAATATCCCTGGTTTGCTCCTTTCTATGTATAGGGTGCCTACATTCTGCATGGACTGGTTGCAAGGCAACATGTGCAAATGGCTTGAGATACCTATGAGGTCCATAAATTACCATATAGCATATATTCAACACAAAAAAAAACCCAGACAATTTGTTGTTGACAAAGGACAGCCGGACATAGAAAGGGCCCCATGACTTTCAGTAGCTGAGGGCTTCATCAAACCTAAATCCGGCTCTGGTCAAAGCTGTAGAATCTCTGACAGGTGGCTTGTCCAACCTCTTGTTTAAAAACCTCTGGTGAATCTTGGAATCGTAGCAATGTAGAGTGGGGAGGGACTCCCAAGGGTCATCTAGTCCAACACACACACACACACACCACAATGCAAGAATCACAGCTAAACAATCCCAGACAGGTGGCAGCCTACTTTGAAATGAATCATAGAACTGTAGACTTGGAAGGGACACCCCTGGGTCATCTAGTCCAACCCGCTGCCATGATGCAGGAATCGCAACCAGCACATCCCTGAAAAGATGGCCACCCAAACTCTTTGTTTCAAAACTTCCGAGGAATTGCGGAATCGTTGAACTGTAAGAGTTGGAAGGGTCCCTCAAGGGTCATCTAGCTCAACCCCCTGTGATGCAGAAATGACAGCGAAAGCATCCGGGGTAAGTATGGTAGCTGTCCAGCCTCTGTTTAAAGAGGAAGGAGAGTCCACCATTTTCTGAGGGAGTCCCTTCCACCACTGCGGATGTCAGAAAATCATTCCTGATGTTTAGCCGGAATCTCCTTTCTTGTCATTCCAATCCATGGGTTCGGGTCCTCGCCTCCAGAGCTTGCTCCTTCCTCCATGTGACAGCCCTTGAGATATTGGAAGATGGTTCTCATGTCTCCTCTGAGACTCCTCTTTCCCAGGCTAAATGTACCCAGGGCTCCCCTTCAACCGTTCCTCATCAGGCTTAGTTTCCAGACCCTGGGTCATCTTGGGCGACTGTAGAACCGTCTCCCTTGGGAGGTGGTGGACTCTCCTTCCAGGCAGAGGGCTTTCTCGGTAGTGGCACCCGCCCTGTGGAACGCCCTCCCGCCAAATGTCAAAGAGAAAAACAACTACCAGACTTTTAGGAGACATCTGAAGGCAGCCCTGTTTAGGGAAGCTGTTAATGTTTAATAGATTATTGTATTTTATTGTTTTGTTGGAAGCCGCCCAGAGTGGCTGGGGAAACCCAGCCAGATGGGCGGGGTAGAAATAATAATAAATTATTATTATTATTATTATTCCTTGGAGGCTTCTAAACAGAGGCTGGGTGGCCATCTGTCAATGATGCTTGAATCGAGATTCCTGCCTTGCAGGGGATTGGACTAGATGACCCCTCGGATCCCTTCCATCTCTGCAATTCTCCGATTCCAGAATTCCTGCTTCTCCCGCTGTGGCATTTCGAGCCAGGCGCTCCTCCGGCCTCCGGGTGGCGCTGCCGTGCGGCTTGGGGGCGGGGATCTGGGCCTGCGCCCCCGCGCATGCGTACTCTGCGCGAAGACGGACCAGAGAGAGAGAAGGACCTCGCTTCGGGGACCAGTTGGCTGGGGAGGGTGGGCGCATGCGCAGTGGTTTCACCTAGCGGGCGCCGGCCATGGCTGAGTGGACTCCTGCCCAGGTGAGAGGGGTTAACCCTGCGCTGCCCGGGTGGGAAGCAGAGGAGGGGGAGTGGCCTTTAAAAAGACCCCCCCCGTTGGTGACCATTTAAAAGTGGGAGGGGGCCGGGGAGGATGATCTGCAAAGGTGGGTTTTTTGGGGGGGGACACACACTGGTGCCCAGGTTGGTTTGGGGGGCTGCCCCCCCTCACTGCATCCTTTGGGGGGTCCTCCAGACGTGCCAACTTGAATTAAATATTGGGGGTCTCAGCAAGCCCCGCCCCGCATAATCGATCACAAACACACACCATTTGAATGGCGATGACCCCATCAACTTTTTTGGGGGGGTCCCCTCAAATATTTTATTGTGGGCGAGGGAGCTAAGCGCCCTAGGAATTGGCTCCATGCAAGGAGGGGGGACTGGATGGTATTCTGAGGTGGGGAGGGGTGAAAGGGAGCCCCTTCTCTGCTGATCGTGTGTTTTGGGGTGCAAGGGAGGCTGAAGTGTGAGAGAACGGAAAGGTTTCATCCTCTCGGCCCCAGGACTTATCTATTTTTATTCATTCTTTTGCGCTGATCTCCCACCTTTCTCTCTTCCCTACACACACACGGAGCACAAGGGGGGCGGCATGGTTTGCCCCACTTTTTACCCCACAGCAGACCTGCGAGGTAGGTCGGCCCAAGAGAGGCAGCGAATGGCTCCCAAAGTCACAGACAGTGAGCTGCACGGCCAAAGGAGTGGAGGATTTGAACCCAGGTCTTCCCTACCCTAGCCATTGCACCACACTGCCTCTCTCGTGATGGGCATATCCCCCCCCAAAAAAAACCAGAGTTTCTTCTCATAACAACACTGTGAGACAGGTTAGGTGGAGAGGTGGTGACTGGCCGCCGAGGTCACGTCCAGTGAGCTACACAGCAAAAGTGGGGGGATTTGAACCCAGATCCTAGTCGGACACACCCTCCACTACTCCACCACTGGCTCTCTCATCTTCCCCAGAGGATCTACAGCCCTGAATCTAGTCTGCTTGCTCATGTGAGAAACTTGATCCCTCTTTTGGCCAATGCTCAACTAATAAACTAATAAAATACCATAAATTGTCCAATGCTCAACTAATAAATTAATAAAGTACAATAAATAATAATAATATAATAATAATTTATTATTTATACCCCGCCCATCTGGCTGGGTTTCCCCAGCCACTCTGGGCGGCTTCCAACAGAAATATTAAAAGACACTAATTTCTTAAAGATTAAACGCTTCCCTATCAGATCGGCTTGCCGATCAGAAGGTCGGCAGTTCGAATCCCCGCAACGGGGAGAGCTCCTGTTGCTCTGTCCCAGCTCATGCCAACCTAGGAGTTCAAAATAATAATAATAATAATAATAATAATAATAATAATAATAATAATAATAATTTATTATTTATACCCCGCCCATCTGGCCGGGTTCCCCCAGCCACTCTGGGCGGCTTCCAAAAAAACAGAAATCCTAAAATACAGAAATCCATCAAACATTAAAAGCTTCCCTAAACAGGGCTGCCTTGAGATGCCTTCTAAAGGTCTGGTAATTGTTCTCTTTGACCTCTAGTGGGAGGGCATTCCACAGGGTGGAAGCACATCAAGTGTAAGTAGATAAATAGGTACCGCTCCAGCGGGAAGGTAAACGACATTTCCATGCGCTCCTGGCATCAGTGTTCCATTGTGCCAGAAGTGGCTTAGTCATGCTGGTCACATGACCCAGAAAAACTGTCTGCAGACAAATGCTGGCTCCCTCGGCCTGTAAAGCAAGATGAGCGCCACAACCCCAGAGTCGTCTATGACTGGACTTAACTGTCAGGGGTCCTTAACCTTTTTTATTTAAAAAAAAAGATCCATAGACATAGAGAATATATAGAGCACGGCCCAGGTACTCTGGCCAAAAGCAATATAATTATATCGCGGAGAAAAATTAACAAGACGTACAAAAAGTTACAATGACAATAGATTAAAGCTGGCTTCCACTTTCTTAATGCCAAGGGCTAAAGAAAATCATCGTTAGCAGGCGCCCAAAAAGAGTACAGCGAAGGTGGCTGCCTGGCATCTAGAGGCAGGGAGTTCCAAAGATCAAGTTTTTGCAAATGCTGACAAAATGTTGCCATTGTGACACCAGTTCTCCGTTCCAAGTGGATGTCACAGCGACTCCGGCACCGTGGAAAGCCCCCCTCTGCCTCGTCTTGCCTCTGTGTCTCCATGGTCTGGTCTCCCCCTTCTTCCTGACACTCTTGTCTTTCCGCTTCCTTCTTCCTTTTCCCTCCCTCTCGCCTCTCTTTCTCCAGCTGCCCCCACTCCTTCGCAAGCACCCTTGCTCTGGTCTGACCCCCTTCTTGCCCGCAGGCTTGGGAATGGGAGGTGGAGCCGCAACACCTGGCCCCCTTCCAGCCGCCGGCCCTCTTTGACCAAGCCGCCGAGAGGGAGATCTACCCGACGGCCGAGATCTCCCTCTGGACCGTCGTGGCTGCCATCCAAGCCGTGGAGAGGAAGGTGGACTCCTATGCCACGCGGCTCCTCAACCTGGAAGGCCGGACGGCCACAGCCGAGAAGAAGATCTTCGAGTGCGAGAAGACCGAGCTGGAGTTCAGCAACCACGTGGCCGCCCTGGGGACCCTCATCCAGGAGTACGGCCTGCTCCAGAGGAGGCTGGAGAACATGGAGAACCTGCTCAAGAACCGAAACTTCTGGATCCTGAGGCTCCCCTTGGGACCGAAGGGAGAAATCCCCAAGGTAAGAAAGAAATAAGGAAGAAAGGAGCTTACCAGGTAGGTTCAGAGAAGGGCCACCAAGGGGATAGAGCAGGCATCCCCAAACTTCGGCCCTCCAGATGTTTGGGACTACAATTCCCATCTTCCCCGACCACTGGTCCTGTTAGCTAGGGATCATGGGAGTTGTAGGCCAAAACATCTGGAGGGCCGCAGTTTGGGGATGCCTGGGATAGAGTCACACACCTATGAATCAAGAGGGGACACGGGTGGCACTGTGGTCTATAAACCACTAAGCCTCTTGGGCTTGCCGATCGGAAGTTCGGTAGTTTGAATCCCTGTGACGGGGTGAGCTCCCGTTGCTCTGTCCCAGCTCCTGCCAACCTAGCAGTTTGGAAGCATGCCAGTGTAAGGAGATACGGTAGTAATAATAATAATAATAATAATAATAATAATAATAATAATTTTATACCCCGCCCTTCCCAGTCAAGACCAGGCTCAGGGCGGCTAACAACAAGAATATCAAAGCAAGCATAAAAGAAACAATTCAATTAAAATGCAGATTAAAAACAGTGTTAAAATTCAATTTTAAAATTAGGCATCTACAAGTGCAACCTCATTTAAATATCTGTAGGATAAAGCCTTAGGGGAGCGTAACACCGGGGTCAGACTGAGTCAGTCCAAAGGCCAAGCGGAACAGCTCCGTCTTGCAGGCCCTACGAAAAGATGGCAACTCCCGCTGGGCCCTAGTCTCCTGAGGGAGAGCGTTCCACCAGGTCGGGGCTAGTACTGAGAAGGCCCTGGTCCTGGTCGAGGCCAGTCTAACCACCTTGTGACTCGGGATCTCCAGTATGTTATTATTTGTGGACCGTAATGTCCTCTGCGGGGCATAATGGGAGAGGCGGTAAACAGGTACCGCTGCGGCAGGAAGGTAAACAGCGTTTCCGTGCGCTCTGGGACTCGTCACAGTGTTCCGTTGCGCCGGAAGCGGTTTAGTTCTGCTGGCCACATGACCTGGAAAGCTGTCTGTGGACAAATGCCGGCTCCCTCGGTCTGAAAAGCGAGGTGAATGCCACAACCTCATAGTCTCCTTTAACTGGACTACTGTCTGGGGGTCCTTTACCTTTACCTATGAATCAAAGAATTATAGAATCATAGAGTTGGAAGAGACCACAAGGGTCATCCAGTCCAACCCCCTGCCAAGCAGGAAACACCATCAAAGCATTCTTGACATATGCCTGTCAAGCCTCTGCTTAAAGACCTCCAAAGAAGGAGACTCCACCACACTCCTTGGTAGCAAATTCCACTGCCGAACAGCTCTTATTGTCAGGAAGTTCTTCCTAATGTTAATAGAAAGGTAGAGTTGGAAGGGACCCCCCAGGGTCATCTAGTACAACCCCCTACAATGCAGGAATCTTTGGTCTCTGGTGTGTGTCCCATTGCCCCAGGAGCTCAGGTTTCCGCTCGCAAAAGAGAGCCACTCTCATCCATGTCCCAAACAGCAGGCCCAGGAGAGGGAGGGAAGCCCGTCCAGGAATTTTTATTCCTTAAAAGTACATCACAGACAATAATCACTTTAACCACTAGATTAACCAACAAAAGCCTTAGTTGTTGAAGTGCCACATGGATATTATTCCTGTTGGCATCGGGCTGGAGAAGGCAGCTAAAAAGATTTAAAGGGCAACCAGCTATCGCAGCCGGCGTCTGCAGAATGAGTGGTGAACAGAGCGGCTCTAAGAATCTGATGGACCCCATTGGGCTGGCTGTGTGACGATGGACACAAGGAGGTGCTATGTTGCTTTATTTTCTATGTCATAAAGTTTATATGCCGCTTGATGGTTAAAAACAAACAAACAAGCCACCCTCAAAGCAGTTTTCAAAAAAGGCAAAACAATAAAAATGATCCCTAAGAGAAATTAATGGCAATAATTGACAGCGTTTGACGAGTTGAAATACCACCAGACTAAAAGCAGGTCGAGACTTCCCATCAGGGTAGGATGGTCTAAGCAGAAATGTTTTTAGAGGCACCGAAAAACATACAGCGAAGGCGCAGCAGCCTGGTGTCAATGTGGCTATTATTATTATTATTATTATTATTGCTACTATTAGAATTTATTACCCGCCCTTCGCCCCGAGGTCCCAGGGCAGGTCACAACAATGTAAAAGCATCATTAATATTGGAACACAATATTAAACACGGTGTAAGAAGAATTGCAAAAGCAAGGTGGGTCCTAAAAACATACACCTGAAGGGTCAGAGGCTAGGGTCAAGGGGTGCGTCTCGGGCATCCACCGAAAGCTGTACTATGAAGGCACCAGATAGAATCGTAGAGTTGGAAGAGACCACGAGGGCCATCCAGTCCAACCCCCTGCCAAGCAGGAAACACCATCAAAGCATTCTTGACATATGCCTGTCAAGCCTCTGCTTAAAGACCTCCAAAGAAGGAGACTCCACCACACTCCTTGGTAGCAAATTCCACTGCCGAACAGCTCTTACTGTCAGGAAGTTCTTCCTAATGTTTAGGTGGAATCTTCTTTCTTGTAGTTTGAATCCATTGCTCCGTGTCCGCTTCTCTGGAGCAGCAGAAAACAACCTTTCACCCTCCTCTATATGACATCCTTTTATATATTTGAACATGGCTATATGCACCTTTGGGAAGGAAGTTCCACAACTTAGGGGCTGCTACAGAGAAGGCCCTCTCTGTTCTCCTGGGCCCCCCTAAAGAGAGCCCCCACCCCCCACAGATTTGGCACTCAAGAGGGTCTGTAGGGAAGGAGGCGATCTTTCAGGCATTCCAGGTGTTCTGCCTTTCCTGCTGGGAGCACCAGTTTCTGGAAACCACAGGAGGGGAGAGGGCTCTCCTGCACGGATCCTGCTTATGGGCTTCCCATGTGAGACAGGATGCTGGAGTGTATGGACCGGTGGCCTCATCCAGCAGGGCTCTTTTCATCTTCTTACAATGGCAGCCGTGATGGAGGGCTTGGTCAGCATTTCTGAGTCACGGCCGGCTCTGATTTCAGGTTCCCGTGACCTTTGATGACGACGCAGCCAACTTCTCCGCCCAGGAGTGGGCCAGTTTGGAAGACTGGCAGAAGGAACTCTACCAGAATATCACCAAGGGGACCTACGAACCGCTGATCTCCCTGGGTAAGTGGCTGGCATATCTTTCTCTCTTCTTTTTCTTTGTAAAGTTCTTCATTTCGTTTCATTTCCTAACGTTCACAAAATGCACTGAATTGCAGTTACTGTCTGTGCTGCCCAGATCATATGCAAGGCCAGTTCTTTGGACAAGAGGCTTGCATTCCTTAGAAAAAGGAATGGAGCTGCCGGGTTTGTCATCCGTCAGATTTCCCTCCAGACTTTCAGCACCTGCTTTCTGATCTGCTTCCCCCAACAGACTCTGCCATTTCCAAAGCTGACGTCCTCCCCCCAATGCGACAAGCGGAGCGTCCCTGTGCCACGGATCACGAATTTGTGGGGGGCAAGGGATTCCCTGCAGAGCCCAGAGCAGGTGAGTCGAATCGGAAGGTGGGTAATAAAGATTTGCCATCGTGGCTAAAGCGTCTGTCCTGTCCTGTCCTGTCACTTGCGGGCGGCACAGAAAGGCGGTGGGGGAATAAATGTAACGGGAATGAAATATGCAGACAGGGAATGTAGGGCTAAAGTGCTGCTGGGCCACACACAGGTCTGCTGGGGCTCACACCTGCCCAGAAGGTACATTCCCAAACGTTAAATCCTTGGGAGCCTAATCCCAGAAGTGAGAGGGCTGGCGGACATATTCAGGAGTGAGGAAAGGAGGAGCACATTTTCTGCGGCTGGGTGCCGAATTCCAAACTGGGCCTTCAAAGGAAAACAAGGCCCGTGCATAACCTAGCCAGCATCTCGGTCAGTTTCCCGCCACTGTTGCTGCTTGTCTCTGAAGCCTGCAAGCATTCTGCATCCGTTGCAATGTGCCTGTTGCTCTCGTTGCCAGAAGCAGGTCCCTTGCCTTCCAAGGAGGACCTCTTGACCTGGATTAAGCAGGAAGAGCTTCCCAGGAGAGGGAAATGGGACCTGGAGCGAGAGATCCCCCCAGTTCTCGGCTATGGTGAGTGTGCCCGGCATTAGATGTGATTCTTCCATTGCTCTTGGGGTGACTTCCAGCTTTAAAATTCTAGGTATCTGTGATTCTGTGCATCCAGGTTGTCCTGTTGTTTCAATTTTTTTTTAAAAAATATCCCTGCCTCTGGTTTACGTAATATCTAAATTATGTCTGCACCCTTTTCCATATTAACTGGATCTTAACCACTTCCTTAACCAGGAATCCCGGTGCTGCTGGTTTATTTTTATTTTTATTTTAATTTTAAAAAGAACTTTATTTAGATTTAGGTTAAAAATACATTCAACACACACTGAAGAAATACAGACATACCAAACAGACACTAATATGTAAATAATAATATACAAAATCATATAGAAATAATAATAAGGCCATCCATAATTTAATCTCCAAATAATAATAAATAGAATAATCATAATATAATATAAATAATAATAAACATAATATTCATAAACATGAAAATTCTCAACAATACATAAACACAAAAGAATAAAAGAAAGAAAAAAGAAAAGAAAGAAAGAAAAGAGACAAAAGATGAAAAGAAGAGAAAACTAGAAGAACATACATTCATCACATCATTCATACCCCTCCCCAAAAAACCAATAACGATATCCCATTAATTCATCAAAAGTCCCGATCCCGTACCTATATTTATCCCACTAAAGACTTCCACTTATCTCTATCTCTGATTTCATTAAATGTTATTTTCTAGTACTGCATTCCCAATTCTATATAATTAAATAGGTATCTCCAATGATCATCAAATAAAATGTAAACTCAAGTGACATTTAAAATACAAAATAAAATATAGTAGAATAGTATAATAAATCACCATTTTCCAATTCTCTCCGTATGTTTTAATTCAATATGACTCAATACGAGGTGCTAAAAATAAACCCAAGGAATTCCGGTGCTGCTTTAGACCAGCTGTTGCCAACCAACCTGACGCCCTCTGGACGTTTTGGCTGCAACTTCCAGTGGCTCAGCCTTCCCCTCCCCTCTTCCTCTGGGCTGGGAGGAAGACTTTGCACTGAGTTCCACTTCCGCACGGCTTGGTTGTGTTGTCCAAGGGGCTTAAAACAAACTGCGGTTAGTTTCGAAAGCCAGGGTGACGGACCGGGCTTCCGGGTTCTCAATTCTCCTTGTCTCTTAGGCAGGCAAGGGTGTTGTGGATTTTCTTCAATGAACCACACCAATCGTGGCATTTAAGGAAACGTCACGGGGCCATAGCAGCAGCCTCTGGGGCACCCGGAAAAGTGGAGTCCACATGCCTGTGAATTTCACATGCTTCTATAGAGGCCGTCACTCGCCTTAGCTTAACATGCGCATAGAAATAAAGTCACATTCCCCGAGGAAAAGCAGGCCTGCGCTGTCAAATCAGTTCAGCAGGAACAAGGCGCCTAACTCTTCCTGAGCCAGTTCAAGGCTGAGTTTTTCCTGCGCAAACATTCCTAACACAGATTATCCACCCATTCAGATTCTTCACACAATCTCCTTTTATGCCCTCTGTTTTTGAATCTCTTCACAGGCTGCCTAGAATTCCCACCAAAGGGTAATAATAATAATAATAACAACAATAATTTTATTATTTGTATGCCGCCCATCTGACTCGGTTTCCCCAGCCACTCTGGGCAGCTCCCAACAGAATATTAAATACATGCTAAAACATCAAACATTACAAACTTCCCTAAAGAGGTCTTTTGCTATCCAATGCTGGCGAGATCATTTTAACTGGAGATGCCGCAGAGACCTTTTTCATGAAAACCTGGGCACAACCACTCTGGTATAGCCCTCCCCCCCAAAAAAAATATTGTTAAGAGGACGGGGTGTTTACTAAAACCTCTTGAGCTCCCTCCAAAATATTTCTGATATTTCTGTTCCAAATGAGGGTTGTTGTTGTTTTTTTGCCTGGTGGTGATGAACAAGTCTCGGGGAGACCTTTTCCTGGAGGGGGTGGCTCTAGCGTAGGAAGCTGAGTGTTGGAAGATTCAGGTCAGATGCAATAAAGCCCTTCTTCACATAGCGCATAGTCAGTCTCTGGAACTCTCTCCCACAGGAGACATTGATAGCCACCAACTTGGGGGGTTTAAAAAAGGATTAAACAGATTCGTGGAGGAGAAGAGATATATATGACATATATAGAAGAGATATACTTGACATATATAAAAGGATGTCATATAGAGGAGGGAGAAAGGTTGTTTTCTGCTGCTCCAGAGGAGTGGACACGGAGCAATGGATTCAAACTACAAGAAAGAAGATTCCACCTAAACATTAGGAAGAACTTCCTGACAGTAAGAGCTGTTCGGCAGTGGAATTTGCTACCAAGGAGTGTGGTGGAGTCTCCTTCTTTGGAGGTCTTTAAGCAGAGGCTTGACAGGCATATGTCAAGAATGCTTTGGTGGTGTTTCCTGCTTGGCAGGGGGTTGGACTGGATGGCCCTTGTGGTCTCTTCCAACTCTATGATTCTGTGAACTTCCTGACAGTAAGAGCTGTTCGGCAGTGGAATTTGCTGCCAAGGAGTGTGGTGGAGTCGCTTTCTTTGGAGGTCTTTAAGCAGAGGCTTGACAGGCATATGTCAAGAATGCTTTGATGGTGTTTCCTGCTTGGCAGGGGGTTGGACTGGATGGCCCTTGTGGTCTCTTCCAACTCTACGATTCCATGATTCTAAGAGGGCTCTCTAGGGCTCCTAGCCAGGATGGCTGTGCTCTGCATTTTCAGTCGGTGGCAGCCATGCTTCTGAATCCCACTTGCTGGAAACCTCAGGAGGGGAGATGGTTGGTTTTGTGTGCAAATCCTGCTTTAGGTTTTCCCTCTGGTTGGGCACTGTGAGAACAGGTTGCTGGACTAGATGGGCCACTGGCCTGATCCTGCAGGCTCCCCTTTAGGTCCTTAATCCTTGCCTGTTCCTTTTTCTGCCTCCCCCAGATGATGACAGCGCTATGATCAAGCGTGAAGAGCGTAATCTGAGGGCGGCTCCCAAGCTCCCTCTTCCCGCCCAGGGGCTGCTGCCGCCCGGGATGGCCAGCGAAGACGTCTTCCAGGCCCCCAAGCCGGACGGAGGCTGCGAGAGGCAGGGCTGTGCTCAGGGGGAGAAACCGGCCCCTCCTGCACAGAGGCCCGAAGAGGAGCGCCCCACACGGCCAGGGGGCTGCTGCAAAGAGCCGGAGGCGCCAGCCCCTCCAGACGCCAGCCCCAAAGGAGACCCATTCCCCTGTGGCAAGTGCCACGATGGCTTGGCCTACGAGCAGCACTTCCCCTTGCCCCAGAGTGCCCACACAGGGGGCGAGGAGTACAGCGAAGGCACGGCGGCTGAGCCTGGCCCACAGCAGATTTCGGAGCCCGACGGTTCCTGCGCAGACTACAAGAGCAGCTCCGGGGAACACGCCTCATCCCAGGCGGCGGAGAGACTTCACACCTGCTCGCTGTGCCCCAAAAGCTTCCGCCTGAAGACCAGCCTCCTGATCCACCAGCGGACGCACGCGGCGGGCAAGAGCGAGAGCGCCTTTGTCTGCGCCGAGTGCGGCTGCGGCTTCAGCCACCAGGGCCAGCTGACCCGGCACCAGGCGGTCCACGCCGAGCGGCCGCACCAGTGCTCAGAGTGCCCCAAGGCCTTCAACCGCAAGTCCAGCCTGGCGGTCCACCTGAAGACGCACCGCGAGCGGCCCCGGCCCTTCCACTGCCCGCAGTGCGCCAAGACCTTCATCCGCAAGCAGCACCTCGACGACCACACCCG